>NW_028145486.1:842500-1170000 GCF_977016875.1 Pavona decussata | reverse complement strand
AAGGTTACTTTTCATTCAACAGAATAATTTTTAAAGATGATGTTCCGGTGTAACATATTTTCTATAGGTTGTCCTACCCGCGTGGGCAGGAAATTTGTTTTAGCGTTCGATTCTTGTCATGCACAGAATAATTAGGATTTCAGGATTGCGAACTGTTAAAATTTCCTCCATTTCTTTGCGGTAATTTTATTTTTAGTCATTGGCCCGCTATGCATGTGATCATGTGGTGATTTAAATCTGGAGAGAGGACAAACCTACTGAACTCTCAGTAGGGAATGGGGCGTCCATAAGCAGGCGCCAACCCCCTTTCCCACCCCTGTACTGAGAGTAATCGCAATATAACGTCTGAGGGAAAGCGGCGAAGTACAAATAGCATTCATGCAACCCATTAATGCAATAACAAAATTAAGAAAAGAAAGTCATGCATAGACCTTTCATTTTTTTCCAAGCGAAAAACAATTCAACCAACAAATTTTGCAACTTGAGAATTCCCCCCTCTCCACCCTATAATTTTTCCTATGGTCCGATCCCTTCCTAAAATGGGAGTTTGACGGTCAAACTGGCGGCGTATCGATTTTAGCGCTAAAATAATAATAATAATAATAATAATAATAATAATAATAATAATAAAATAAAATAAGTACCTTTTCACAGTGTAAGGGTCTTGGTCTGGACAGGTAACTTTTTTCTTTTTCTTTTGGCTTAAATGGGCCAGGTTGCCGATTAGCGGCATCCCCCACTCAGAAAATAGACATACTTGATCACGAATAATCAAGGATTCTGAAAAAAAATCGACCCTGCTCTAGAGTCAAAGAGGCAAAAAGTATACTGTATTGAGAGTCACAAACCCGTTTACGGCTCATATATGAGTCGAGAGAACCATCTTCTGGTAGATGATATCATTCTGTGAAATTATTTTATTTTATTTTTTACCCGGTGTCTTGAATTAAGTTACTTTATTTTGAATACCTTCACACCGCTGCTATATTTTCGATCACGATCGGCGTTGCGACTAACATTTGAGCGCAGGTTACGCAGTCATGTTGAAACGCAGACCATGCAGACTGAGTGTTATTTTTTTTTACTTGTGCCTTAATTTTTCTTATTATACATTAATTAAAGTAGTAAATACTTTCACCAGTTTCCCGCTTCCTTCGTTACAGTGCAGGCCAGAATTAAGCGAACCAAAACATACGCGTAAAACGCGTCTGCTGCGCGTCTCGTCAGACTCATAGCATGTATGACTACCTTATTATAGGCAATTAACAATGCACGATGACAACGCGAAGAAAATTTACGTTACACTAAATTAACGCGAATTTTTCAAAAGCTAGGTTTACATGCATTAGATTAACGCAAATTTTTCGATAAGCATCTTACTTTATTTACTTCGATTCTCATAATTCTGCAAACTCGCACTTTACATTTCTGAATGCCAAACTGCGTTTTGGCTTCCGTCAATAAAACCTTCCAAGACAAGTGCACGGATGTTTCTACGTTTTTTTTTTAAAGCCGAAAATTTGGTTTTGAAGCCTAACTAGACCCTATCAATTCAAAAGATAGTGACTCTGAAGAGCCAATAGATTAGTCATGAACTAATAAGGTTTTGTAATGAAATAAAGGTGCTTTAAAATAACAATGTTGGAAAATAGCGTGCATTAAATTTACATCGACATTAATTACAATACATTAAATCAACGCGAATTAACGCGTTAATAAAGTGCATTGTTAATTTCCTAAAATAAGGTAGCTCATTGTTTTAAAACTTTTAAAAAATGATTGCCGCGAGGCTTGCTGTATTTTGCGAAACGAAACGAAACGAAATGATGAATAAATCTGTACAATTGAAGATATCAAGACTACAACTGACAGATTTCCGTGTGTGACAAGCTAAAAGAACTAAAAGAGAAATAAAACAACGGAAGTGCAGAGTTTCTGCAAAATTTCATTCAGGTCCAGTGTGAACGATAAGATCGATTACACAGAACAATCGTAAACACGGCGAGTCTAGTGAGTACCGCAACGCTTGACGCATTTCTATATTCAGTACGTTCACTTTTGCTAATGTTAAAATAGGCAGTCTCAGACTGCATGTGTCTACTGCAGCACTGGTGTAGAAATGTGATATAAAAGAATTGAAGAAAAGGGAAATAAGACTGAAAAGAAAACGAAGAGGGAGGAGTGGAAATAGGATAGAGATAAAAAAATGATTGAAAAATGTTGCACAGAATACTGGTGAGAAGAGATTAAGCTGGTATTGTTTACCACAAACATTTTGTTTGAAGAGAACTGTAACTTTATTCTAACATAAACAATATATTATATAATCTTACAACGTGAACCACAACTTTGTACTGAAAGCAATGCAGCAGAGTTCTAAACATAAAGTACTGAAAGCAAAGGTATAAAATGCAACAGAAACTATTAATTAATCTATCCTGAACTTATGAATGGCAAGTATCATTCTTTGACTCCTGTCGTGTTTCCATAGTTTTCGCATAAATTAACTTTTTCCTAGAGCGGTTAAAAACAAATGTTTTCTGACGTAAAATAACATGGTTACCTATTAATCATTTGCCGAAAAACACACTTGAACGCAAAAATTGCCGAAAATTCACGGCCTGTTGATGAACACCTTTGGCATATCAAATTTCAACCCGCTTAAGCAAATTGTCCTTGATTGCGCATCTAGCATCTGTCGCTTCTCAAACGCATATATGAATTGACAAAGACACAAAAATCAACAAAAAGCTTTTCCAACAAGACATTTTATTGAAATAAACGATGCATTTGTTATTAGAGGCAAAAAACTTTTAGTTTTTTTTGCGTGCGTGCAAACACGCATGTAAAATTTGAAGACACTCCGTGTTTGTTCAAAGCGATCACTCGCAGTAAATTCGGGTACGTTTGCGATGAAAATTACAGAAGTTACAGAATTCTGGTTCAAATCATCACTTACAGTCAACCCAGGTCACGCGTGAACGATATTTTTGAAATTTGAACGGAGTTTTGAAATTTACATGTCAGTTTTGAAAATCGCAAACGAGATTTCAAAGTTCCCGTACAAATTTCCCTAGCTTATTGACGGTATAAAGCTATGAATTTTTCTTTACATTGCAAAATTGAATATTTCAAGAATAACAATTGTTTCCCAAATATTTTGAATCTTTTTTTCAGTTAATGCGTCTTTTTCAGAACGATTTCCGGCGAAATGTCCAACATTCCATTCACACGTCGGACATTACAAAGAGAAATTGGAATGTTCATTTCTTTCTTGGAAATACTGTTCACGCGTGACCTGGGTTGACTGTAAACTATTTGTAAAAAGCAAATCAACATCGGAAAACATCATTTACCGTATTGTCGCCATTGTCCTGATCCGGAAGTACAATCGCTTAGATCTCGGTCAGTCGAGGATTAGCGTCGGCTTTCGATAGGATTCCATTTGGGATTCCTGTGGCATTTACACTCTTACACTCTTTCACTCTTTCACTCAACCCGATGACATAGTGTCTACGCTTCTCTAGAAGCCGTAGACACAATAAAACATTGACACAAGCCGTCGTTCGGACGTAGAAAGTAATTGTCGCGCTAAAAACACTGGCAAGGTTTTGGTCACGTGCTAGGCAACCAAATTCCTTCACATGTATCAAGTTACATTTGGCAACAACTCGATGCAAGGAACAAAATTTACAGAGGTTCTTGAATGGAAAACTGGACGCTCTTTATTCAATCAAGACGAGAGCCACAGTGCCTTTACAATTATACCCAACTTGTGCCATTTTCAGCCCCTCGAAAAAACCTCGAAACGCATCATATAAGTACCTGTAGTGGTCATGGCTAAAAAATGAAATTATCGCAAGAAAAATTAAGGTACAAGTAAAAAAAATAACTCAGTCTGCTGCATGGTCTGCGTTTCAACATGACCGAGGTTACGTGACGCCATGTATATATGAAGGTAAATTTTATGCACCTATCAATGTTAAGCTGCTGGAGGGGAGGGGGGGGGGGGGGGAAGCCGGGCAAAGGTGGGGGATTTGAACTCCGATCATCTTTTCAGTTCAAATGCCCGACTCCACGGAAATTAACCGTGGTCAAAAGAGTGCAAATTCTCCATCTCTATTTAGCAAAAAGCATAGGTCTGTCAAAAAAAAAATAATAATTAAACATAAAAAAGTTGTAAATAAAACGCTACAAAGCAACAACTTCAAAATGCAACGTCTGTTTAATACAAAAATTAACACCTGATTTATATTAAAATTATGACGACTACCTAAACTTATACGACTAAACAAAAGCTTTCTCCACCACTAAAGCCTTACGGCTTTCGCCGTTCTGAACAAGAACCTAGATAAATAAAGAAAAAATAAGTAGCTTATGGAGTCAATCAAGCATATACAATTAGCAAGAAGAAAGCTCATCAATATTCAAACATGTAAAAAATATGCACCAGAATACAAAAGAGACAAAACTTCTTCTATTGAAGTACATGGGAAACTTCGATGACCTTTAGTGTTAAAAAATAGAGCAGATTCACTCACCTTGCTTTCGCTCATGGCTTGGTTGGTCTCGTCAGCCTGCGACTTCTACTTGTTTCCAGTCATTCTCGGTCGTCCAAGATGGCCGATATCGCCGATATCCAAGATGGCGTTGGTAGGTCTCAGTCTACTAACGGTTGAAGTCAAAAGTTCCGACCCCCGGGACTCGGCAAATGATCAAAAGTCCCTACCGCGGGCAGACTTGTTACGTCAAATCCCCCGCCTTTGCTCGCCCCCCCCCCCCCCCCCCCCAGCGGCTTAACAATGATAGGTGCATTATTGGTAAAGGTCATTGTCTTTCATTTAATGATCGATATCAGTCTTGTTCGCCTTATCACTGTTTATACAATGAACTGTGTAAAACTCGCGTTTTGATTGGTCTATAGGAGTGTGTGATTAGAGTATAGACGCACGGTTGACGTCATCGAGTGGTGTGACCGGCGCACGTGATCAGAGTTCAGAGTCCAGCTAGAGTGACGGGTCAACAAAGTTTTGCAAACTGTTTTTGCGAGTAGCGGACAAACACAGGCAAATTTTCGCAGGAAAGGAAAATTGGACAAAGACCGTTGAGAGCGACCTCAACCAGGATAAAAAAGCTAGAACTTTGTTGTGACGTGAAAAGGAAGCAAATATTTGTCGAAATATGTCGCCGATAGAAATCCGGTAATGGCGAGTTATCGATTAAAAATCGCAGTGAAGCGACTAACATGCTAGCGCTGTAATATTTTGGAGTCAGGATTTCCTTCTGGAATAAAGGTTAGTTTTGAAAATATTGTTAGTGAAATTCTTTCGGATTATATTCTAATTTAGACGATCACAATTGCGTGTGTGTAGTAGTCTAAAACTGAGTTTGCTGGAAAGTTTTTGACTCAGCTCAGGCAACGCGATGCTCGCTCACGAAATGTGTTGAAATGTCTTGGTTATTGTATAAAACAAATAGATTCCATTTTGCCGTGGGTCTGTACTCTGATAACGCACAGAGGACGTCAAAATGTGGTGAGAACATCAGTCACGCCTTCTTTGTTCTCACCACGTTTTGGCGTCATCTGTGTGTTATCAGAGTACAGACGCACGGCAAAATGGAATCTATTTGTTAAATAATGACTGGCCTTTGTAAGGTTATTTTCAGCAAAGTGATGTCTGAAAATGTTTTGAATTAGGGTGAAGTCAAAAACCGCTGAATCATGTCATGCAGATGTCATGATCGATTCACTTGTTGTTTACAGACATGATCCTTGAGGTCCTTACGGCCGTTTACGGTCACTCGTTAGGTCAGTAGAAATCATCTTTTTTGTTAACAGAATAAAGCACAACTCGGGTGATTCGTTACTCCATTTTAACCTTTTCTTTCATCAATTACACTTACTTTCCAAAAATAGCACAGAAATTTGCATATGTTATTCTCCTTCGCATGGTGCGTAATGTCGGGAGAATTTTCGAGAATTTATTTTACTGGCTGGGAAGGATTTTCATTTCCAGAGCTAAAACTTTTAGAGTAGAAAGTATAGTAGTACAGGTTTTCTGAAATACTAGCATTTCAATTAAATGATATATATCGGATACCGTTTATAGTAATCGAAGTTGCCTCTATTTTATCTTTACCTGAGGGCCGCCATGGTGACTGCTAAAGTGGGACGATTTGAAGAAGTTGGAAGAAAAAAAATTGAAACGTTTATTTTACGCTTTTAAAGTAGAAGGATAACGTATTATGTGTGCAAAGTTTTGTTTTTGTAGGACAGTTTTTATGTTTACGGTGGCCGCCGAAAGAAGCGCAAAAATTTGCATTTTTAATTAAGTAAAAACCACAAATATGTCCAATTTTCAAATTTTGAAAATTTCGCTCGTACAACAAATCGATGGAACTTCAAACTATATTTCCTTAAATACATTTACCAAAAAAATATTTTGGCAAAATAAAAAAGAAAATGATTTTTGGGGACTGTCCGTCGATTCTCGATATTCTCAGAAAGAGTCTATTCGCGCCAAACTCTTTAGGTGACTGCCTGCGAATACTTTATCATCGCATATTTTCGCTTTTATTCGTGTCTCTTAGGAATTCTTTTACATTAAGGCCCTGTTCGCACTAAGACGAAAATTTGAGTTAAGCGTTTGCTAAAAATATGAAAATTTTGTAATCACCAATTTTTTGTTTCCGTAATCCTGTTCGCACACGAAGATGCGAATGTTTCAGATTTCAATTAGTAATTTGATCAATTTTCCATCAAGATGTCGTGACATGTCTGCCGGTGTCTGCTTTTTGCGACATTTGATGACCCAATGACGGATGGATGTCAAGGAACAAAGGATTTTCTCGCCTGACAAAATTTTTACAGCCTCCAAAGCTAGTCGACGGAATCTTTGAAGTTTCGTTGCGCTTGCAAAAATTTTGGTGGATGTAAAAAATCGTTCGCACTAGAAATGGCTTCGCGTTGACAGATTTTTTGGCAAATCAAAAAAATTTCGCGTAGTGCGAACAGGCCCTTATATTCGTTCTTATTTCACTCATTGTTGACTTGATAATGACGTTAAGCGAACGTCGAAACGTCGTCGCTTTTTTAAACTTTTAATCAAGATGGTTTTAAATTTTTTTCACTTTTCAACTTTATCGCAATTTTTTATAGTTAAATTGCTCATACAGAAAAAAAGCCAGATGAAAAACATAACAACAAATATTCAAATTGAAACGAACATGAAAGGGTGCACGATTTTGCCAAATTTTTAATTTAAGATGTCGAACGCACTCTATAATCTATGTTTACTACTTGTTTAATTTGGCGGGCGTATTTCCACCTGTTTAAGGCTCATAACTGCCAATTGCACAAAACCAAGCCAGTCTTGGTCCGCGCAGGCAGAGGTTGAGAGTTGGTGAGTGATCATGCAGCTGATAATAGCATTCGTTTGGATCGTACTTGGTTCTGTTGTCCTATTTAAGGTTAATCAGCAGCTTTCAGAGGTTAGTTCTTTACATAGTGGTCAAAATGTCAGCCGAGAATACCGTTATTCTTCACCAATACCGTTCGACTTCCAACGGTAGCTTAAAGGAAGAAGCAATAGTACAGTTATACAACGTTCCGCAAACAATTAATACAAAATAGTTCGACCCATGTTACGCTACGCCTTTCTGTCGGCTGAAGATAGCTAACTTTTACGGCGCAAAAATAATAGAGAAATCCCAAGATGAAGTCAAATTTCAAAAAAGATTATGTCTCAATTTAAATGTCACTGGAGCACCCATTTGTTAATAGAAGGCAAAGATTAGAGAACGGATTGTTACTTCCCTGTTTTCGTTGACCTAGTACATATGGTGTATAAATTATTTCTAAACCTCTGCTTAGACCAGATAAACTGAGACAATTTTACTGATGGTAGCTCATGGTTGTGTCGTTATGTTTGCTTTTTCTTTTAGGCAAAACAGCTCGAACGAGGCAACTATCAACACCTGCAGTATGGAAACTTTAAGGCGTCTTTTCGTCATATGCTGAACATTTCCCAGGTTTTGGCTTCGTTTGATGTTACTGATTATATCGACTGTGCCTTCAAATGCCTCGTCAATTTGGCGTGTTTCTCCTTCAACTTTGCTATTTTGGCTGATAACAGTACTGGCCGCCACGTTTGTCATCTCCTGGCTTCAGACAAGTACGATCACTCCAGCAGTTTTGTACCAAGTGACGAATTTCATCATTACGCTATTGCGGTAGGTTAAGTAAAAATTCTTTTTTTTTTAAATCGTACAAATAATAATAACAATATTAAGCTAGGGAATTTCTATAGCGCCATATGCGTAAGCTCATGGCGCTTTACAATTGAATAGACTAAAAGAAAAATTTTACATCAGTAATGGAAAAAATTTACATCAACAATAGAACAAAAATATAATGAAATTCTTATTCTAAAAATTAAGATTACAAGTACAAAAATTAAAAAAAATTTAAAGTTCTTATCGCAGTATTCACATTATGTACATCATTCCAACAGAACTTTTAATAAAAAAGTTATTTGAACAAGAAAGTCTTCATATAAGTTTTAAATTTTGAAATGTCAACATGATTACGTATGGGTTCTGGCAATGAGTTCCAGATTGTAGGTGCTGCAGATGAGAAGCAAGGAAGGTATGGCCTTAAATTTATGTACTTATTAAAGTAAAATTCAATGGGAAACTCTAAAAAAAGAAAATGAATATCTTAGAAAAGTTAACGAAAACTGTTATTTCTGTAGTCTTCTTCTGGAAAATCACCTCAGATATATAAATATATTTTTCGCTCGAATTCGCGCGGCTTAGCTCCACTCGGGCCTTCGGGTCGGTCCGACAAATTTATTAACCTCGCTGTGCGAGGAATTAAGGGCTTAAATCAACGATTTATTGGATACATTTTTTCAAATTAAAATGAGTTTGTCGGCGTCCAGCCTGGCAAGGAAGCTTCTTTGAGGCTAAGTATGAAGCCAATGGGTCTAGTTCTTACGTTGCGGTCAGCATGATACTGAATTATTACAGTACACATTGAAAGCCTAACCGAGTAACATCACCTCATACAGAACTGAAAAGAAGAAGACCCAGATAATGTGATTGAAGCGGCCAGATATTACGACGCCGATATTGTGTCCAAAAATTAAGAATTTTGTTTTTGTGAGAAT
Source organism: Pavona decussata (assembly GCF_977016875.1). Classification (NCBI taxonomy): domain Eukaryota; kingdom Metazoa; phylum Cnidaria; class Anthozoa; order Scleractinia; family Agariciidae; genus Pavona; species Pavona decussata. Next base: position 1,160,830 of record NW_028145486.1, on the reverse strand, counting down.
TTCTTTCACTTTGCAAAGTTTTCGTAACTTTTAGAAACGTTGCTAATTGGAATTGGCGTTAATCATTACCTGTCACTGAGAATCGCCCACTCACTCTTACAGGTACCAATATCCTTGCATAGAGTAACTAGAAATACGTTACTCGCAAAACCTCGCAAAGCTGGGGTTGGGTGGAAAGCCCTCTTTACTCGTATTGCAGCATCAAATGAGGAGGTTAAAAGGGGCATAGAATTTTTTTTGATGAGCATGGTCTTTTCGTAGTTCCACAGGCTAGTTTGCGGTTGAAAATCTATTTCTGACGCAAAGTAATGTACAACGGGCGTGCAGCGCTGTCGTGTTCGATGAACTTATTTCCCACGGAAAATTATTTTACCGCGGCCACAAAACGTGTAATTTCTTCAATGCAATCTTTCACAAAAAAGTTTTCTAAACGAAAGGAAAAAGATTCTGGAGAGATAGTTCTGTATCCAGTGAATATTGATGAACATTGTAGTTGAAATTTGATCATGCACGCATATTTTTTCCGATGTATGCAAATTTTGCTCCAGACGACGCCAGACAGTCTGACGTCATCATACCTTGTGCGGACACCTTCAAAGATATAAACATATAAACATATATCTGAGCTGATTTTCCAAAAGGTGGCCACAAACTCAAAGGGCCACTTCTAGCAGCTACCCCTCCCCTAACACCCACCGCTGGCTGGACTTCTGCTTGGGCTACCCCAGAATACACTGGACAGTGAGAGGCTGCCTGACATTGATCTTTCACCCTAAAAGAAACCGACATGTTCTTTAGAGACCACAAAAACAAGTCTCCTTGACTGGAGAATGGCAAATCAAAAAAATTCAGTCGGGTCAACACAACAAGCCAATTCATACCCACCCCTCCCCCCCTCTAACTTTGCACTCCTGACCCCTCTAATGGCATCGGTTCTCAAGGCCAGACCCTGGCCTGTTTGATGGCATAGCAGGTGACGTGCCCCCGCCCCCCCCCCCCCCCTCAAATTTATTCCAGCGCAAGGCGTCGAAGTTTCTTGGCTGTTTTCAGCTCACAGGCAGACTTCGCTCTTCCGCTCGGGCCGGCTCGGCCCGACAAATTTATTAACCTTGCTACGCTCGGGCCTTCGGCCCTCGCTTCGCGAGGAATTAACCCCCAAAACCACTCCCAAAAATTATTGGAGGGAATGCAGCCATCTCCAGAGTATTAGACTCTGGGTGTAAGATCGTTAACGTTGTTAATAGTCGTGCGGCTGACTGCTTCACGAAACGTCGCGAATAACCCTTTTTTACCCACAGTCTAACGTTGAATGTGTATATGAATTTATTTTAAATAAGTAGGCAAATGCCACCAAACTCTGCGACTTTTCGAAAATGTATCTGACAAGAATTTGTGGTTACCAAGGCAGCCAAATTTTGACAAGCAGGTTTTCTAGAAATTTCTTTCTAACAGTTATTTTCGTGCTTTTGGACTATTTCAATGGCGTTGCTCGATTGGTTTTACATCCTAAAGAAATACAAAAGAGCCGACAATAAGCAAGGCTTATCGTCATGATCTAACACTTAGCTGTTTGATGAATTTTAGTTTTTCTACTTTTGTTTCAGAGCCCATGCGAAAGCTTTCCGTGTCAAAATGGTGGTACCTGTCGCCCATTGTATGGTAAAGGCTCATGCGTGTGTGACTGCCCTAAGGGACACAATGGAACACACTGTGAGAAAGGTGCTTTATTTATAGTAAACTAAAGTCAAACGAATATCAATGCTGTTAAAGAAAGGGAAAGTAATATAACATCAAATACGAAACAGACAGGAAAATTAACAGGAAAGACTAATTTCAAAAGAAACGGATACTCACTCCAACTCATTTGACGGAAGCTGTATCAAAGTACGCTGTTCATAATGTAAATCTTTGTTTCCCTAACTTAAAAGTAATCTATAATTTATCAATGAAATTCCAATTGTTGCAAATGCACTGTAATTTATAATTGCACTTAATAAAATTGATGATTCTAAAAAAAAAAAGATTAACTAAGAAAACAAGAGTAATACAACGTTAGTGAGGTAAACAAATGGAGAGCAAAAAAGAAATATGTGAAAAAATAAATAATAAAAGGAAATAGAATAGATAAAGAAACAAAAGGAAACTTCATTATTCCATTGTGGTTATGTTTCCTAGTAATTCTAGAGTGTAAAGGGGCTCTCGGTATGGGAAACGGTTCGATAACTGACGAGCAGGTTAGTGCTTCTTCAGTGTATGATGCCAATCATGCCGCCAAGCAGGGGAGACTCTACTTTCAAGAAACTCCACCAAAATCAGGAGCATGGGCAGCTGCACTGAATCATTCGAATCAGGATCAGTGGCTGCAAATTGATCTGAGAGATCAGCGTACCAAAGTAACAGGAGTAGCAACGCAAGGAAGGAATTATAACAACTGGTCCGGAGATCACAGGCAGTGGGTGAGAAAGTACAAACTGCAGTACAGTGATGACGGTGTGACCTTCCAGTACTACAGGGAAAAAGGGCAATCTGAAGACAAGGTACGTGGATAAACTTCTTCAATTAACGAAGCACGGACAACCTTTAAATACTAGACCAATTTAGTTTTAATTACACAGCCTTTAAGCTTAAGTTCACCTCCAATTTAAGGGACCGTTCATTTTTTATGAGCATGGGGGGGCTGGTGGGATTTAGGGGGGGCCACGAGAAAAAAAATGGCACTAAAGGGGGGGGCTACCAGAAAAAATTGAGTGAAAGAGGGGGGGTCACCAGCAATAATTGGCTAGTAGCTGTAGGGGAAATTGAAAGTGGCTCAACACAAAAACAGATGAAGAAATTGAATATTATTTCAATTTTATTTAATACGATTTTCCTAACCACTTTTAATTTGTTTTACATACTGAGGTCGAAATCCGCATTTCATATTAACAACAACTGAGGAAAAGAAGCATATCTGTTGGAAAAGCAATAATGAATATAAACTGAAGTAGACACCTATGTTTGTACAAGTTCAAATTAATATAAAAACGTAACAGTCTCACTATTGAATCATCCGTGGGGGAGTAGTTTTCTATTAAGTGGTTGTACTCAGAACTGTATCAATAGATGGTTTAATGTTCTGTTTAATAGTACTCACTTTTATAAAGACTGTTGATTAGTAAATTATTTGAACCCAGGAGTATCAGTAGACTCAGTAGTATGCCTAGTGTGAACATCCAGATTAGTTTTTAGTAATAGAACTGTTGTTGGTGACTTCAGTTGACGGTAAATCTGAGCCGTAGGCCATCTTCAGAAAAGCTTGTAACTGTCATTTTTAATAGCAGTACTTTAATATCCAGGCGTGTAGGAGGGGGGGGGGGGGGGGGTTCGAACGAACCCCCTTTGAAAATCAATAATAGCGGAAGAAAAAGCACAATGAGGAGGTTGAACAACTACATGAGGTGTACCATGCGAGAGAGTAGAATGTCCGCCCTGGTTCTAATGTATATCAAATATGATATGCCTGTCAATCTTGACGAGAAAGTCAATTTGTTTGAAGGCCTACACCCGAGAATGATGCAGTTTACCAGCTTGGTGTATGACTATCAGCAGATCGAATAGCTATCAGAACTTGACAGGGCGCGGAATGTACATTGAACTTCCTTGTTTAAGTTGAGACAATTATGCCGCAGAAATGATGTATATAGCTTAAAAAGCTGCTGTAAAATAAATTTGTGATTTGCCTAAGATGGGTCTCAAAATGCAGGAAATGAGGTTTCTGGGAACCTAGATTTTCAAAAATTTCCGGGGAAGCATGCCCCCGGACTCCCCTAGTGAGAGCGCGTCCGGCGCTCAACAAACACCCCTATCTAACCCTTACCTACGCGCCTGATATCTGTGTGTCCCCTGTTTTTTTTCTGTTTAATATGACTCGTAATCGTTGATTGGTATGCTTCGATCCGTATTTTGTTAGTCAGATCTGTACGTGTATTGTTTCTACTCGAAGGGGAGTAATTACACGTTAAACATTGGCTTCATTATTTTTATAGTTCCTCTAAGAATCTAAATGGAAATTTAGGGTTTGCCGTTGCCGTGAACGTGTTGCTATCTATAAAACGTTTTTCTCTTTTTTAACAAGAGAAATCTTTACCTAAGCAGAGAACGGTAACTTTTTAATAGTACTGTAAAGAAATCACAGTAACAATTACGTTTATCTTTGATATAAACAGTACATAAGCGTTTTGCTAAAGTTAGGAGTATGATTTGTTTCTGGTTGGGCGGGAGGGGGGGTGGTCATCAGAAAAAAAGTTTCTGCTTGGGGGGGGGGGAGGGGCATGTGGAAAAAAATTGCATGCTAGGGGGGGGTCATACAGTTTCGTAGTGGCAATTAACCAAATCCCACCAGCCCCTCCATGCTCATAAAAAATGAACGGTCCCTAAATTAACTTTTTTTTTTTAAAAAATCTCTTTCTTGATTATTATATTTTTTCCTTTTCCCAGAGCATCAATGTCTATAACATATTTCACTTTTTAGATTTTAAAGTCCAGCCTAACGTCACCACAACACGATACGGAAAATTGTAATCTTTAAGTTTCTTGAAAGCATCCATTAATTACTCCCCCTCCTCGCAATCAAAACAGCAGGAGAAAGTTTAACCGGAATGGTGTCATACGCTATATATAAAACAGCAAAGTGTGAAGAGAAATGGTCTTTTTGTCTGTGCCCTTTCATAATATTGCGGGTATTTTCTACCCGGATTGTTGAAAACAGTTCCGCTCAAGTAATGAACCTTTCAGCGTGCGATGCCAATGGCTGTTTGTCGTTGAAAGTTAAAAACCAAAAGGTTGCGTGGTCTTTTCTCCCTCTGCTCTCTCTTCTTTCTCCTTTCATCTCTTTTTGCATGATGTTGAACCTTCTCAAAGCCATAGAGCGCGTCATTTGCTATCGTTTCACTAAAAACTGCTCATGCTTCGACGGCCACCTTTTGACCTAGCCGACTTTTTGAAAAGTTAGCCGATGAAAGCCCGAGCGTTTTTCGTAAAACGACACCATTTTATTCTTCATTTTTATGGCCTTACAATGAGATTGATTGATTGATTGTTGATTGAGTGACTGACTGACTGACTGACTGACTGACTGACTGACTGACTGACAGACTGACTGACTGACTGACTGACTGACTGATTGATTGATTGATTGATTGATTGATTGATTGATTGATTGATTGATTGATTGACAATTGACATCCCTTGGAGGTCCACTTAGTATCTTTAGAAACTTCTTTACATGGAAGCCAAGCATCAAAAATAATGTTATTGTAAGGCCTTCAGTAAAGTGTGGATATAGAAAATTCAACTACGGATACAAGTTAGGGCCTAACCGATGATAGATCTTCTTTGAAAGATGACACATTTATCGCCTGTTTCAGAGAACCTATGAAGTCATTCCTTTGCTTAGTGCCGTTGTAAACAAAAGCTTTTTTCTCTCTCTTGGGAGTTTGTTGGTAACACAGACCGAGACAGTGTTGTTTATCATGAGCTGAACCCACCAATCGCAGCACGGTACATCCGTTTTCGACCAACAGCTTGGAATGGTTGGATTGCAATGAGGGTGGAACTTTATGGCTGCAAAGGTAGTTACTACAGTTCACACAGGTCATGAGTTCCTTGTAAGAATATAATTTGAAGATAATATTAATCGCAATATACATTTGGATTATATTATTCAGGCGGTCCCTACACACCCCGGTAAATGGTATTATCCGTGGTAAATCAACTGGAGGGCGGGGGGGGGGGGGGGCGAATTCTCCGCGTAATTCCATCTACCACGAGAACAATATTTTTGCACATTAATATATATTTATTTATTTGTTAATTTTTCTTTTCTTTTTGGTCTTTGTTTTTGGCTACGATAATATAACCACACCTCTTTCCCCCCAACGACTGGAAGTAATTCTTGCGGTAACAAAATGTACTTTTTGAAATAGTCCAAAACAATTTTTTTTTTTTTTGCATTTTGGTGAGCGTGAACAGTCCGTCCATCTATCTATGCAGCCATTCGTTCTTTGTTCGTACATGTCACAGTTATCTCGCAGGCCAAATAATGTTCAAAATCAATAGAGTGACTGTCAATTTTCGCTTGGTAACTGAAAATGATTGACAAGATATCGAATAACTTGAAACACGAGTTTCTATATTGATTTACACCTTTATTGAAGATAAATGCTAGAGCCGGCGTTCAGACCTATTTCTCATCAAATTAGTGTAAAACGGACACTTCTCTTGCCAGTTCGTCTAGACCATCATCATCGTCATCAGACTCATCACTGGCTCCTGTTGTAGCCTCCTAACAACAAAAGTGTAAAATGGACACGTCTGTTGCCGGCTCGTCCAGACTGTCATCGTCGTCATCATTGGCCCCTCAAGTTCCATCATCAGTGCGACCTCTGTTGACAGAACTAGTTATGCGTTACGGGCAGGGGTAATCTTTTTCTTTGTTAACATGTATTGTTTGCATGTAATTGTTGAATTTTTGTTTTCTTTTTGTAGAATGACTCAAGATTACGATCAACAGAAACACAGTGCTCTTTAGAGGGAATCTTAATCCAGGATAATAGAATTGTTCGCGTACTTTAAACTTAATTAATACAACACACTAGTTTAAGATCTAGCTTCGGTAAGCCTTGAGGTCATGTAACTTGTAACCAAAATAAATTCATCGGCGACTCTTGAGTTGTTGTTGGTTTTGTTTTTGGGAAGAGACACTGCAAGTGAACAAGCTTGACCACCAAACACAATTGGTAGCAAAGTTCTTATGGTTATAAATAGCATTATTAAATTCTCAGCCTCGGATATTGCATTTCTAGCGTTCTGATTGGTTCACTAAATCTAGATTATCAGCTCATATACCGTAGTTTGGCCTTATATGGAAAACGATTGTCCGAGGTGTCGCTAAGCTAAAGACTTTTTTCGGCGGGAAGTGAAAGTTTCTCCAGAAAAATGAAGAAAAAGAAAAGAAAAGAAAAGAAATACCAGACAATAACAACTATAAAAGCCACAAAGTTCGGCATGACACTATTAAATGGTGCGTATCTCCGAAGTTTCCTTTAAAATCAGACAAATTGCACGATTTTACGATTACATAACAACAACAACAACAACAATAACAACTGGTTACCTTCAAAAATTTCAGGATGACTTGCAAATCCTGGCGGTAAGAGGTTAAAACCGATCGAAGAAATTTCTCAAGAAGAGCTTAATGCCTGCCTTTCCGTTTCTACGCATTTACAAGGACTCTAGTTATAAAAGTTCATCCATGAAATCCGTACGAGAGGCGGCCATAATGTCCGTTTCCGTCGCTCGGCACCACTCAGCAAAACATTTGCACAAATGTGCACAGTTCTTACGCTTCTCGATGAGCTTGAAGTTCAAAAACTTGCACTGAATGCTTGTCTCAGTGAGGTTGTACCTCGTACACTTGGACTCGGCTTGTCTTAAGTGTTTTAAAAGGTCTGCGAGGAATTCAGTTCAGCATAAAAAAGACGTCCTTAATCCCTACCTTCGCTCGGCAACACACAGCAAAACATTTGCTCAAATGTGCTAAACTATTACGCTTCTCGATTAGCTGGAACTTCAAGGGCACTTAAGTGCTTGTCTCAGAAAGGTTGTTACTTGTGCACTTGAACGTATCTTGAGTTTCAGATGTCCGGCTTTGTCCGATCTACTTCTTTTTCGATTTTTCATTCAACTCCGTTCGCAATGAGCTGCGCGTGTCATGTGATCATTAAGTTTCACGCGCTTTGGTCGGAAGTTGCCTCAACATCCGGTCGTTTTAATTTAAAAGAAATTTTACTTTAAATAAAATCCTTAAAACTTCAACATCAATATTGAAACGGGAAAAGTTTAATAAAACAATTATTCCATTCGCGCTTGTTGGATATGAGGTTGGTTATAGCGAACTCGGTGCTTCGCGCCTCGTTGGCTATTTACCATCTCATATCCAACGCGCCCTCATGGAATAATTGTTAATTAACAAAGCATGCCTGAAGCCTAATATACATCACTGATTAAGCAATAAGCATTAAGTCAGAAAGCAAGAAAGCAGGCAGGCAGGCAGGTAGGTAGGTAAGTGGGTAGTCAGGCAGACAGGCAGGCAGTCAGGTTGGTAGGCAGGCAGGTAGATAGGTAGGTGGTTAAAGAAGTAAGTAACTTATAAAGCTCATCGCCTTGGATTTTATTCAAAGCTCAAGCCAGTGATGTCTCCATTTATGAAGAGGAATTCTTTGGGAGATGAAAGTGTCGAGCGACTGGTTTTGATCCTACTTTTTCAATGTCTCGCAGGTGTTCGCAGAAATGGACACCTAGCCTTGTCCTCTTCTCTAGCGCTGATTGGCTGGGAGCATGTCAATCTATTTATTTACGATTGCAGAAAAATAAAGATAGTGCAAAAACGTAAAATTTAAGGCAGCGCAAAGCGGCGGATGAAAATAGCACAAGACTGAAACTAAAATTGCATAAGTTTAACGCAGGGATTCGAAGACGCAAACAAAAGAAGAAGAGAGTTTAAGACCATGGCACTTTAATCAAAAATAGAAAATACAGCATGTATTCTCTGATTGGATAGAATCTATTTAAACTTGCTTTTACTAGGGGATACTGATTTGGTCATTTGCTTCGTTTGTCTGGTGTTTTGTGGCATGATGGTAGACAGTGATTTAAGCGAAAATGTTACAGGAAGACTTTAAAACACTTCTACTACTGACCGGTAAGAATAGGCATTGGAGAATAGAAACTTGACTGAGCAAACTTTGGTGAACATTCTGAAATTCTGGTTGACTTTTCGTTTCCTGGGTGTCCTGGAACTTTTCATTGATTTTTCATTGATTTTTCATTGGTTTGTTGGTTGTGTACCTGTTTTGGCGCCATTTTGAATAAATTATTTTGGGTCCCACACAGACAAATATAATGGCTTTAACATGGAGAAAATTAAAAACTTTATTTAAGAAATGATAAACGTTCAGTGTGCAATTTTCGAGTTCTGGTGCACGCGGGAGGTTGCTAAGCAGGAAGGAGTTGCTGGAGGCGTAGCCGAGAGGTACTCTAGCCTCTTGACTACTTAGAAAGCCTGCCAAATGCATCCATAACTTGTTCGCTTTACAGCTACGGCGTTTACCATTTCTTCAAAATGATATATATTAATCTGGAGGTTTCCTTTCTGATTAAGATACTGTTGTCATTCACTCGTCTAGTCGACTTAAATGGGGAAAACTCTCGCACAAATTAAAATTGGATATATTTCTGCAGTCTGTATACAGAGTATACAGCTATATAAGTTGTATAAGCTTGTATGCTATAGCTTGTATGCTACAGCTTAATTCTTCTTACAGAGTACACTGTTGCTCATCGTAAAAAACCTCAGAACCAAACCTTTTCAAAAGAATATGATAGGCGGCAGAAATCCAGCGAAATACGGTCTTTAAAACAGAGTAAGCTGAGACGTGCGCTTTTTTCATGTTCTTTTTTAACCAGAAATAATCCAAACAACTAAAAACTTGAAGTCAATAGCACAACAATAAATCTGTCAGCAGGCAGAGTTATGAGGTAACCTTTGTTCCATTTAAAATTTCTCCCAAATAGTCAACGCACTAAGAATCACTGAGAACATACCCGAGTCTTTATTGCTTGTCTTGCGACGAGAAATAGGATATCAAATGAGGCGATGATTTCAACTTCTTCGCGTCACAGACGGAGAACAAATTTGCTCACATGATTTAACATCCAGCTTGAACTGTTTGACTCAGGATACTTGCTAAAAGACACTAATAAGTCTTGATGGAATCAAACGAGTGAGACGCCAAGCTGAAAGCAAGCTCACTGTCAGCGTTCAATCCACAGGCAAATGGATGACAAGTGCACGCCTTACTAGCAAAGTTTTTCTTTTTCGTTTCCTTTCTTTGTTTTATTTTTGTCACTACTCTCTTCCTATTCCTATGCCTTTTGAAGTTAACATGAGATAACACCCATAAAAAGGAAAGAGAGGAATCCACATAAAAATGCCATTTCACCAATTTGATTTAACAATCACTTTAATTCACTTCAACTGAAGCTTAACTACAAATCTTTTATTCCTGGTCTTACTGTAGTTACTTTCTTTTACTTGACTTTTAAACTGTGATCGTCACAGACTATTTCAATCCTTCCTTTTGATTTTCTCACAGTAGTAGCCATTCAGGGCTGACCGCGATCCCTTAGGACACGAAGCACATGCATCTAAGCTTACTGACCAATATTGACCATCAGGGCAAAGGGTCTCCTTTCGAGGCTTCTTCTTCTTCTTGGCCTTCGTTGTCATTTTCATTTTTCCTCCATCCTTAGTCTTCATCCCGTTGTCTTTATTCGAGTGCTGCAAGATGCAAAGCTTCACGCCAACTTTAAGCCTGAAGTCCGCAACAGGATCTGGATCTGGGACTGGAACTGATTGGTAGCCAGCTACAGAAACTTGCCATTGGGAATAAACAGATGGAAACAACGGTGTCTTCGTGATAAGTTCCTGGCAGTTGTTTTCATCCACATTAAGAGGACAAATCTTCGGTAAACTCATCCCGTATGGATTGGTCAACAAGTCGCTTTCTTTTCTGCACTGAGCATCACGGCCCTCAAGATATTCAAAAATGAAACTCTTCTGTGGAACGATGACATAACTTTTGTGCCCTTCATTTTCCGGAGAGTGTTGGTTCCATCCAATAACTTTTGCTTCTACCCGCACCATACGTTCAGTGGTGCTCACTGTCGGTAGAAAAACTTCAAACTTTTTTACTACAATTGCTGAGTCTTGATCCTGTGCGTTAATCCACCGGTTGTCAACCAGCCATTGGCTATTCAGTGTCTTAAAAGTTACTGTTTTTCCAGAATATAGGTCAGAAAGTCTCATGAAAGCTTCTTCGTTATCAGACTCGATTGGTACATCTTTATTTGCCTCCACGTTTCGACAAACTGGACTGACGTGAGAAGCAAGATTTGCTATGACACTGTTTACGCCTTGGCAGACGCTGGGTCGAACTCCGCCCTCTTTGTACTCTAATATGTCACAGTATGCCTCCGTGATTTGCCAAATGTTAATTTTGTATGTGATGAAAGACACCTGACTTAAAATCTTTAGCTCTTTGACAACATCTTCATCTTCATCTGCCCTCCTGGAAAGGTCTTCGTAATCCGTTGCTATACTCGAGGCAGCATCTGTAGCTGTAGCTGCTCTCATGTAGGATGCCATAGTCTCAATGAGTTCAAACTGGAAGTCATAGATCTCTTCATAAGTTGCAATCATTTCCTGTGCTAGAACCTTTGTCTTTGGACACAATCCAGAGGTTCGAACCAAGGCTTTAACAGTTGCTGCGAGAGCTGACTCTGTTCCAAGTATGACTTCGCACGAATCTTCAATCAGGTTTTCCCACGTTTGTACCATGCCCGCTAATTCGGGTTTCTCTACTTGTGGATCATAAGCTGTGTATTCACTCAAAAATTCTTGTTTTTTAGTTTCAAAATCAACTGTTGATGTTCCCTGTTCGATAATGTCAATTAAGCCTCGGACATTGTCGAGAAAATTTGCGTTGGCATTGAATCTAGTAGAAATGCTGTCAGTTTTGGTTACGAGTTTATTGAAAGATTTGCTCATCTGAATTAAAGCTCCCATAGTAGTAAGTGTATTCGCCAATTTTGCGGCTCGATCCATGAAATCCCCAGCACTGGAACCACCAAAAAGCTTTTCAGCGGGATTCATCAGAACAGCTGCTGCAAGTCCCACCTGAACTGTGTCTTCAGCAATTTCCAACGAAACCGCTGCGATCGCGTGTTTTAAGATTTCATCAAGCTTGCCACCAAGCTGAGCGCTGAGCGAGGGAATAAGTTTAGAATACTTGTCTAGCCGTCCATTGATATAACCAATGTCTGCTTTGGATTTCTCTCTGTTGAACATTTCAACTTTTTGAAAATACGATTGAAGACCTTTGAATCTTTCATTGATTGTTTTGGATAACTCACTCTTAAGCCATTGGGTAAGCTTATGGAGAGCCGTTTCTTGATTCTGGACAACCTGAAGAATTCTATCCATTTCTGTCAGGCGTAGAAAGGCAGGGTAGTCAATGTTAGTATTGAGTATTTTTTTAACTTTTCCACTTACTGGAGAAGTTGTTGATTTGAGGTAAGCTTGTATTTGGATGATTGCTTTCCAGAATATACACTCATTTTTCTTGACGTTGCTAGGGAGGTTCCATGACGTTTCACATCCTGATTTTATGATCTTTAGATCTGGTACCAAGGTCATCATTGCTTTTAATTCGTCTATCTGCCCTTGACCAAAGTACTTAAAGATTTTCTCTATGTTCTTACTGATAAGATCGCTGACTTGTTGAGTTGTCGTTGGATATACTTGCTGAAATTCAACTGGGTTGTTGTGCTTTAACATTACAAAATGCAACAGAAAAGCATTCCATTCTACTCCAGTCTTACTCGCATATTTGACTTTTTCGAAGGCATAAACTAAGTTAACCAGCTCGGGTAAAGATACACAGAATGTTTGCTCAATAATATTGTTTTTACAGGAAAGTTGAATTTCTTCTCTAAGAAACTGTCCACTTCTGCCATAAAGAACCGGGACAAAATTTGCGGCATTTTCTCCTGATAATCCTGTAGCGAGCCAAGCCTTTGCGTCAATGCTTCTCAGCTGTTTGCCGATATGGGGAAGGCAGCGTCGCAGTAAGGGGTGGAGTAGCCAAATATCTACATAAATTGCCCGAATGTTCTCTCGTATAATACGAAGGAAAAAAGGATTTTCGACTGTAATATGGAAATAGAAGGCGTAAACGCACTCTTGGTCGAAATACTTGGCTGGATCAACACACTTTTCTTGAGCTGCAGTCAGTGGATATCTCCCCGGAAGAACGCCATTTGCTACGAGCTGGTCGCTGATACTTTTCAGATCTCTTATTACGTAATTCATAGTGGAGGATCCTGAAGCAGTTCCCGCTCTGCGCAGAGCGTTGAAGTGATTGCAGAAGTTTTCAAAACTGACCTCCGTCTGGCGGGAGTTCTCTCCCTCAGCATTTGAGCACTGAATCAAAACGCCCCATACAAATGCAAAGATGATCATCTTCACTGTGGACATAACAGCTTAAATTAGACATAAGGTAAATTTAGCCTCAGCCTCGTACAACAAAGTTATTAAAGATCATAAACAGTAATAGTTTCACTGAAATTGCCTTAAGTAATTAACATAAAACTAAAGGTAATGAAACATTCGAATTTGTTCGGAGCTTTACATCAAAGAATGTGTGAAATGCATCAACATTTTACTCTTGAATATGCCATTACAATAATAGTTTCATTTAAACGATAAATTTACTGGTTTTAAGTAGTAATGCGAACGACTGAAAAGTCTATTATGACGTCATGATAAGCTGTGACGTCACAAAATCAATTTTTAGGAACTGAGATTACACTTTTCACAAATTTTTCTGAAATGCAAGATACTGTTATTATACGCTGGACATTAAAGAACAACAAAAGTCTGAGGGATAGTTATTTTTCTTAGACAATAGCGGAAGACATTCAATAGACCTAATATGTTTTTTTTTTTTTTTCAAGCGGCTCATTTTGAGTAGACACCTGCACGCCGATCAGCCTCTTTATGCCTTCTCGACACTGTTTTCGCTAGACGAATTAGATCACTAACTGTTCGGTTGGCCAGATTGAATTCCATTTAGACCTTCCTAATGTTAAGGTGAGGCTACACTTCCTTGAAATAACTGGGCCTGACTGAGTTTAGAAACTGGTTCGTCCTGTACTTGGTCACTCTCCAGGGGCCCATGGAAATTTCAAAATCCAAACTATTTGCTCGAGGTCACATTTTAAATAAAGGTTATACTAATTTATCATTTTTCCCATTATGTCTTTTTTGGAATAAATTCTACCTTAAAGATCCGTTGGGCGCCTTATTTTCGCTTCAGGAATTGAAAAGGCGCACCTCTATTGGGAGATTAAAATGTTATTATTAAATTCTCAACCTCGGATAATGCATTTCTAGCGTTCTGATTGGTTCACTAAATCCCGGCTATCAGCTCATAGACCGTAGTTTGACCTTTTATGGAAAACGATTGCCCCAAGGTAAATTTTGTTTTCGCCACGAAGCGAAAGTTTCTTCGGAAAAATGGAGAAAAAAGAAAGAAAAGAAAGAAATACCAGACAATGCCATCTCAATATAACAACAATAAAAGCCACAAAGTTCGGTATGACACTATTTTATAGTACGTATCTCTGAAGTTTCCTTTAAAATCAGAAAAATTGCACGATTTTACGATTTAGATCACATAACAACAGCAACAACAACCGGTTACCTACAAAAATTTCAGGATGGCTTGCAAATCCTGGTGGTAAGAGATTAAAACCGATCGAAGAAATCTCTCAAGAAGAGCTTAATGCCTGCCTTTATGTTTCTACGCATTTACGGGGACTTCAGTTACAAAAGTTCATCTATGAAATCCGTACGCGGAGCGGCGACCATAATGTTCGTTTCCGTCGCACCACTCCGCAAAACATTTGCACAGATGTGCACAGCTCTTACGCTTCTCGATAAGCTTGAAATTTAAAAACTTGCGCTGAATGCTTGTCTCAGTGAGGTTGTACCTAGTACACTTGGACTTGCCTTAAGTGTTTTAAAACTTCTGCGAGGAATTCAGTTCAGCATAAAAAAGCCGTCCCTGAGCCCTTCCTTCGCTTGGCACCACACAGCAAAACATTTGCTCAAATGTGCACAACTATTACGCTTCTCGATTAGCACTTGAATGCTTGTTTCAGAAAGGTTGTAACTCGTACGCTTGAACGTTTTTAAGTTTGAGGTGTCCGGCTGAGTCCGATCTACTTCGCTTTGGATTTTTCATTCAACTCCGTTTACAAAGAGCTGCGCGTGTCATCATCTCTCAACTATGGTGTCATGTGATCATTACGTTGTCGCTTTGGTCGGAAGTTGCCTCAACATCCGGTCGTTTTAATTTGAAAGAAATTTTTACTTTAAACAAAATTCAGTAAACTTCAACAGCAATATCCAAACGCTGAGAATTTAATAAAACAATTATTCCATTCGCGCTTGCTGGATATGGGATTGGTTATAGCCAAATCGGCGCTTCTCATATCCAACGGACACTCATGGAATAATTGTTAAATAACACACGTTTGCGTTGTATCCACTTTGCTCTGGATTCTTGATCCTTGACTTACATTCCTGTTTTCATCAAACTGCTTTTGAAGAATCATAATCAAAATCTCTCGATCATGTAGCTTGCAATTTCGATTCGACGTATAATACCAACATTGTTCTAGAGGATTTTTAAGGGTTCAGTTTACACTTCACACTACTCATTAATATGCATTTTCATCACCAACAATTCAAAGAGGCTCAACTGGCATGCACTAAAGGTGCTTCCAAACACTTTCCATCATATATTTTGACGGATTAATACTACCACTCTTTATCAGTTGATGCCATTACTGTTGTATTAACTGGTATAAGTAGTAGTATTGATCCATCAAAGTATACGCGATGAAATGTTCTGGAAACCGGTGCAAGCCATCTTAAGAGTCGACAAAAAAAAGTTATATTTATTGTTAAAAAAGCTTTCAGATTTAATTAAGTAGGTAAGTAAGTCTATTTTCACCAGGTAAGTGCTTGACATTAAATCATCAATAAATAAACTTAGTGTGGCACAAGCAAATTTTACAACCATCCATCTTAAACCGTGATACGTTCAGTAACTATCCAATTATTTTCCAAATTGTTTACCACAAGGTTCAGTGCACAATTTAATTAACAGATAATAGTCGAACCACATGCTTGCAAGAATCCAATGCGTAATTGCGTTCCAAAACGTAGTGTGGCCCAACCAATCATCTTAAAAACCGTGATACGTTTAGTAACTATCCAATTATTTTCCAAATTGTTTAACACAAGGTTCAGTGCACAATTTAATTAACAGATAATAGTCGAACCACATGCTTGCAAGAGTCCAATTTGGAAAATAGCGTAATTGCGTTCCAAAACGTAGTGTGGCCCAAGCAAATTTTATAACCAATCATCTTAAACCGTGATACAGTTAGTAGCACTCGGAATTTCTTTTTCCGAGTTTGCCTGTGTCATTACTGAATAATAGGTCATTCTCGTTATCAAATTTATTATTTTCCAAATTGTTTAGCACAAAGTTCAGTACACAAGTTAATGAACAGATAATAGTCGAATCACGTGCAAGAGTCAAATTCGGAAATAGCGTAATTGCGTTCCAAAACTTAGTGTGGCCCAAGAAAATTTTATAACCAATCATCTTAAACCGTGACACAGTTAGTAACTATATAATGTATTATTTTCCAAATTGTTTACCACAAAGTTCAGTGCACAGTTTAGTTAACAGATTTAGTCGAACCACATGCTAGAGTCCAATTCGGAAATAGCGTAATTGCGTTCCAAAACTCCTGCGATTGCCAACTTAGCTTAACCTACGGCGTGTTCTAATTTGCCCACAGTCTTCGAAGTTGTTCGATTCCCATCTCGAATTGGCTAACTTGGTTATCACAAAAATTATCAATCAAAGGATTAACTCCATTGTGTATGTTAAAGTGCTAAATGAACCTAGTTAGAAAATGGGAGACCGCGTGAGACAAAAAGAAAACAACAAAAACAAAAACAGATCTTTGACATCAGAAAGAATCGAACCCACGACCTGCAATCTATCATTATTATTCTGTCATGTGAGTGAGAGGATTTAAACAATCACTAAGAAGCCTTTCAGCGTTTTCTTACTTCCCAAGAAACAACTGCCCTTTATTGTTGAATCACCGAAGACATATTAATTTTGAGAAAAGAGACGAAACGCATGACAGTCACCATCTTCTGATCCTTGGTGAAATAAGCAAGCATTACATTACACACTGAAAAAAAAATTATTTCATCAAAATCTTGCATAAAAAAGAAAAAAAGAAACAACCAGAAAATAAGTAAAAAAGTATGAAATTATCAGATGAATTGAATATAGCCACAGGTTATTGTTACTGCCCTTTTAAATGGAAGCTCCTTAAACCCAGAACGTGTGTTCAAAAGTAGAGGGAGCCCTGTAATGTTTAAGATACACATCTACATAAATCTCCAAAGCAGAGAAATCTAATTTACAAACAAAAATTGCGAGCAGGGTTTAAATAACTTACCATCAACGCTGAAGTGATCCACAAGCCACCTACTAAGCTTTTACCAATTTGTAGAGAGTGAAAGTAATTACGTAGCAAAAGGTAATTAAATATAGATGTAATATCTTACGGTTGACTTATTTGGCCATTCAACTGACGCAAGTTTTAAGTGGTTGGTGTTTGGTTTCAAGAAATTAAAATAATTAAAATGTGGGTATCGCAACAGGAAACTTTGTAGATAAAATTTAACGCGGATCACTAAAGAAGAGGAAAAACCAAACACTAAAAATACTGTTCCATTCAAAACAGTTCATGGCTGTCAAGTACTAATTCGAAGGCCTTATTAGCAATATGTGGATTAAAATTCGTAACAGTAATAAAACAGTTAAACTGGCAGTGCATTCAACGAGTATACAACTATTTATTATTGTTTCCACTACTTTACTGAGTCAAAAATAAAGCTTGATATCTCAATTATATAGTACTATCTAGCGCTAAAAACGACTTATCGACTTATCATCACACATTTTCAAGTTCGAGTCCTTGTGTAGAGAATTATCATATATGATATATACAATCGTAAAAGATGGTAGTTCTTAACGACGTTAGAATGTATCAAAAACGTGACGAAAAAGTGTAAAATAAAATAAAAATACAAATTTTTAAACTGATTAAACGGAAGACAAGAACAATTAATGAACCACACACGAATAAACACATCCCTACATAAATGGGTGAAAATTTCCCTCCTTTTTGGTTGTAGTTTTTATTGTTGCTAAATGTATGTCAAAGAATTTATTTATTCGAATTATATGATATATGAAATTTATTATTAGTGTAAATGAAACATGCAAGTGGTGTAAGAAGTTTTTCGCTAAGCTTGTGATATCAATGGATGTCTGCAGGTGGAACGGTATGGTTATTGACTTCGTCAGAGATAAATGTAAGCACGGGTACACAAAATGCTGCTTTTCATTTTTTTCAGTAGATAAAACTAATATCGTTTTTACATTGAAGGTGAAGATGAAAATGTGTAATTAAAGCGGTTTTTATTTTGAATGTCGTAAAATCAAACCAATTTTATAGCTCTAACTAATAAGAACAGACCTAAACAATGGAATGAACCCATCAAAACTCGAAGCAGATAGATGTCATCGATGTAAAGCGCGGGAAAAGGCGTCCGAACAAGTCACGATTGGTTTGTTTGATATTAGTTAAGATCGTGGTGCAATGAGGTTTGCTAACCATTCACAGAGAGCTTAGGAAAGCAAAACCAAAGCAAGCGCTTTTTGGTTTAGTGTGTGGCACCATCGGAGTGGGTTGGTTCTCGGCTCCATATGGATTCGTCAAAACGTGTCATCAGAGCTTTTCAAGCTTGTATCTGTAAAGGCACCTTCTTTAATATGCACAGCCATGGAATAATTTATTTAAAAAATATTTTCAGTAAAAGTTCCTTGACATATTTTTATGATATGGTTATAACAAACACTAAAATTAATTTTGAAAATACAGTTTAAGTGCAGTTCTAACAGGGAGATTATTATGCCATTAAATGCAGTTCTCCTGAGCAGAAAATATGTAATTTTTGTTACTTCATGCCCAAGGTATAAATGTCAAGATCTTGACAAACTTTTAATTAGCAAGAGACTGGCTTAATGGGTCAGCCCAAGTTTCATTTAATGACTTGGCGATTATAACTACATGGCATGTTACACATTAGTTTAACCTAAATTGCCTTTTGTCCCTTCCCCTTGCATCTTTGCTGCTTTGCTCGTTCCAAAACGGATAATTGCTGGTCTCAGAAACGGCGGAGGTCTGGGTACGGGCGAGTCGTATATCCATGTCGTGCCCTTTGATTCTCTCGTGCATAGATCTCCCTGTTTCCCCGATGTAGACTTAACCGCATTCACAGGGAATCCTGTAAACCATGCCATCTTGTTTAGCCGGATCGACGGTGTCCTAAGGTCGCACCAAATGTGACCTATGTGTCATTTCGGATTTGAAGACAGTGCGAATGCCTTGTTGTTCTAGGCAACGGCGAAGAGGCTCCGATACTCCCTGTACGTAGGGGTAGAACGACGGTGGATTTGAACTCTACTGCGGAACCCTCAAGCTTTATTATCTCTGAAAAATGCATGGTTACCCCCAATTTCCTTTTTGGATACCAAGAGCACTTGCTAAGTTCTGCTTTCTCCGCGTAGCTTTAAACCGCGCAAAAATATCCCTGTATTAGCAGGCACCACCCCTAGGAACCTCGAGTATCTCGAGATGCGCATAGAATATGCGCAGTAACAAAAGTAGGCACCGTCCTTAAAGAGATTTGAGTGCTGATATTTTGAGTGTTAGCTCTAACAAGAATGACGTCAAAGATAAATATCGATTGATTCTCGGGTAACGGACCGAAACCAACCAAAACCCACTACGTTTGTTTGATATGATATGATATGATTATCTTTATTTATCCACGGTATAAAATTCGTCAGCTTTAAAAATGCCTAATACTAATATAATAAAAATGTTTAAATAAAAAAGCTGCTTTCCACGAATGCCGTGCCTTACAGTTCTTTGAGTAATCGTTTAAATTGCCCAAGGGACTCTGCTTCCCTTAAGTTACAAGGAAGACTGTTCCAGGGAATGGCGCCATTATAGCTGAAGCTGTTTTTGTAACAGTTTGTGCGCGGTAATGGAACGTTGAGTTTATTTTCAGAGTCCCTTAGGTTATATGCGACTTCTCGCCTTTCAAATTTAGAAATTTAGAAGATAGATTGGAGCCAACCCGTGCAGAGACCTGTAAAACATCGTAGCTCTTTGAAATTGTTGCTGGCAAGCTAGGTTTTTCCACCCTAGAAGTTTGAAAAGGTGACCGGCATCTACGTCATAGCTTGAGTAGGTCAAAACACGGGCTGCTCTGTTTTGTAGCTTTTGAACCTTATTCCGTAAGGTTATCCCACAGTTTCCCCAAACAATGTTGCAATAATCAAAGTGTGGCTGTATTAAAGCTTGATATATTTGTTGTAAGGTCGCCTGAGGTACAAGGTGCCTTATTCGTTTTATGGCCCCAATACCAGAAGCGACTTTCAATTCCAATTCTTTGTTACTTTCTCGATATGGCCACTCCAATCAAGTCTGTCATCGATGGTCACTCCAAGTGATTTTGCAGTAGTGACCTAGCTAACTTGAAAATCATTAATTGCAAATGTCGGGGACTCTGTGAGAATACTTAGCCTCTGCCTAGACCCGATAAGCATAAACTCGGTTTTAGTCATATTTAGAGTAAGTTTATTTGCTCCCAGCCAATTGTGAACATTTTCTAAATCTTGATTTAGATGCAACTGAATATTGCCTGCATTATCACCTGCGTATGTAAGGTGGGTGTCATCAGCGTACATCCTCGGCTCACAATTTGAAAGACAGTTTGGAAGATCTTTGATGTATAACAGAAATAGTAATGGACCTAAAATCGTCCCCTGGGGAACACCACAACTTAATAAACAGCTTTGAGAGAGCGATCCGTTGATGGAGCACATTTGAGTACGATTCTCTAAATATGACTTAAACCATTGATGCGCGTTACCATATATGCCGTAATTGCTTAATTTTGATAAAAGGATCTCATGGTCAACTGTGTCAAAGGCCTTTTTGAGATCTAAGAAAACAACGGCGTTGATTTTACCGCGGTCAAAATTGTACGCCCAAGTGTCCGTGGCTACAAGGAGAGCCGTGACAGTTAAGTAAATGGCACGAAAGCCTGATTGATATTTACAGATTATATTGTGCTCTTCTAGGTAGGCATATAATTGATCATAGACGATTCTTTCAAAGACCTTTGCCATAACTGAGATCACCGAAATTGGACGACAATTATTTAAGTCGTCCCGATCGCCTTGTTTAAAAAGTGGGGTGACCTTTGCGCATTTCCAGTCATCCGGTTAATTGGTTAATTGGTTTAGTCGGCTAAACCAATTAAAATGCCGTTTTCCCGTTCGTTGGTTTAGTGCTGTTGGCGCGTAATCATTCCGCTTTTTGAATTAACATTGTCGGCAAGCTGATGAGACCTCAGGGTGGTCTAGCTTATTTGTTAATCAATTTACTAAACTCGGCTTTGACTCATCTCTACAGAAAATAGATTGCAGAGGCAAATGATTATGGTATTTTCACCCATCCTATGGTACTGCAAACTCTAAGATTACCCACACTACCTTTCGGTCTTCTCGAGTGAGCTCGTGGCTTTCCGACAACGTTAAAGACGGCATCTGCTTTTGCTACTACGCATACTTTCTACTCATCTCCGGGTAGTTTGAGAAAGTCCGGTTTCTTAACGGCTGTGCCTACTAAAACAGAGATATTTTTGCGCGGTTAACGAGGGAAAGGCAGATCTTGGCAAGGGTTATTGGAATTCGAAAAAAAAAAATGGGGGTAATCACGCATTTTTCAGAGATAATTTAAAAGCTTCAAATTGGGGGGAAAATATCACACATTGTTTTGTGTTTTGGCTCTTTTTAGAATTATTGTTGCTTAACTTATTCTAAAAAATGCGTGGTTACCACCAAGTTTCTTTTTGGATTCCAATAACCCTTGCTCAGATCTGCTTTTCCCGCATAGTCATAAATTGCGCAAAAATACTTCAGATCTGTATTTGTAGCCACCGTCCTTGATATGAGCTAATATGTAAAGACCAAGTCGACTAAACATTGTCCTAGTCCCACACTGTCTTCTAGTGCAAGAGTGGATATTTTGTTTTTATGTGATACCATGGTAAGCAAAACTCGTTATATAAGACGAGAATCTACAATTGAATGTTTTAAAATATTATTTTATTTAATGATAAATGAAATTAAATTATAACAATCGTGGATGTTTGAAAGCTGATTAATTTGATTGATAAAGAGAGAAAATTACAGTTGTTTATAACATCGATGTTCAGTGTCTCTTTTGTATTTCAAACTAAATCAGTTGAAACCGTAAATCAAAACCTTCACAACTAGTACTAAGCAATAAGGAACATTTCCGATGTTAATTGAATTCAACTATACGTCTGATCATAAACATCATTGTTATATATTACATAAGGGCTCGTTTACATGAAAGCAGAGATGACCGGGAATGAGTATCGTCACGGGATTCAATATATATCTTTTCGTATGCACAGTTCTTTCATCCCGAGATGCCAGGACGAGGCCACATCTCTAGAGACGAATTCATCCCAATCGCGATGAAATTCCTGAACTGGAGGACAGTAGCAAATACTGTTCCTCGATAGATTTGACAAAAAAAATTAAACGGCGTAAATAGTGTTTAGCGGTTCCTTTGCCTCGACTTGTATGTACTGCATGTGATCAATGCAGCTGAGAAGCAAAAAAATGTTTACATCAAGAGTGAAGGTTGTTCATATGCGATCTTACCTCGCGTTTACTCCTGTAATTTAGACTGAAAACTTTCATGTAAACGGGCCCGGTCTCGTTGTTTTATCCTTTCGCGTCAGTGCTATTCCTTAATATGCATTTTACCCCTTTGTTAAATTTATCAAAAATTTAAATTTAAATGAAATTCCTATTTTTCCACTTTGGCCGGTAAACGCTGTTCGAAAATAGAACTGAAATAGAAGGTAGAAAGTATCATTTTTTTCCTTAGATTTTTTCCTTTCCTTGGTTGTTTTGTTTTATTTCTTTGTTTTTTTTTTTTTTTTTTTTTGTGTGGGTTTTTTTTTTTTTTATTTTATGATTTTTTTTCTTTTTTGTCTTTTTTTTGGCAGTTTTTGTTTGTGTTGGTTTCCAGCTTTTTTTTGTGCCCCACTTACAAAATTGTTTTAGCTTATACACTTGTGAAAGCAAATCGTGTTGTGTTTTGAAACAGAGAAGCACAGAGAAACTATGTGTCTCTGTGTTTTGCAGAGGATGTGCGTGGAAAGCCATCAACTGTTGTTGTTGTTGATTTTTTTTCTTTTTTTGTACCAGAGAATGTATGGAACAAGTGGTGCGCATGCTCCAGCAAGAAATGGGAAAACGAAAGATAAAATGATAAAATCAAAAACGGAAACCGTACAAAGAGAAAAATGATTAATAAAAGATATGTTTTCAATTTTCTATTTTCGAACCACCTGCGCCAAAGTGGAAAATGAAATTACAGTCAAATTTAGCACAATTTTCATTTAACAAAGGGAAAAGTGAAAAGACGGAAAATGCCACTGATTTAAGGTCCATCTGGTGAAATACCAGAATAGGTATAATTCGTCTAGAGAAAAGAGAAACATCCCATATTTTTCATATTCATCAAAATGAAGATTGCCGTCATTACCTAGTCAGTTTTGGATTATGTGATCTGTTTTTTATTGTTGTTTTGTTTTTTCAGATGTTTACTTTTTTTTTTTGCTTTTTTACCTTTTTGTTTGTGTTTTTTTTTCTGTTTTTTCTTTTTTTTTTTTTTGACGTAAAATATAAAGAAACAAAATACTATACACGGAAATCAACATTACAACAACAGTAAACAAAAATAGAAAACACAAATTAGCTAATTAAAGTTTAAAATACAGAAGTAAAAGGAAGCTTTTAATTAAATTCGTTTGGCTGAAGACATCTGAAACAGCGTCTAAATACGTTCATCTTCTTCCCCGGCTGAAAAAAACAACAAAACAAAAATCACAATATTAATTCGAAGCAGTTGAAAACAGTCAAGTTGTTTAAAAACTGTTGACGCCAATTAGTGACAAATTTTGTCTTTTGCATAACTTTAGGCTTATTACTATTTTCCAAAAATTTAATTCAAAACCAATGACAAATTAAAAAAACACTGAAAAATGGGTACTCAAGGCATACATATGCGGCCTCGTTTGTTTTCTTGAGTAAATGCACAGTTAATCACTAATTTAGTTAATTTGGCAAAATTGTGAACATTTAAAGTAGTTCTCCCGCGCCCTTAAACTCATATATGTGTTCACAAGAAAGATTTTGTAAGTTTGGTTTCTTCACACTGTAAATCAGCTGTGTGCAACGTTTTACTGCAGCCAATGGATTTCTATCTCGTTTCTTAAAAGGACCTAAGTAATTAAGTAATTCGTGTTATACAATCCGAAAACGTCTTCATATATTGCCTTTTAGTTCGGTCAAGAGAGGATCCTCTCTTGGTTCGGTATAAAAGTTTTACTTTCACGTAATGTAATTCAGTTTTTTGTCTCCGGAGTTGCCATACAGATCTTGTGGTAAGTTTCGTATTATATTATTTTTTGTTCCATTATTTCATATTTTTCGGCTATTTTTCGTTATTTGTCTTGCTATACTTTTTGTTTATTCTAAGGTGTGTATTCACTGTTTATTTTTTAGCGAATCGCAGATTGTGGTCTTGGCAAAGAAGTTAATGTACTAGAGTCGCATTCAAATCGTACGTAGTTTTAAATTAAAGAAACGTTTGTACCAGAGATACAAACCTGTAATAGGGACAGCTCCTGAAGTAAATCATAGGATTCTTTCTCCATTTGTATCAGCTGTGTCTCAAGTTTTTCTTTGCTGTCTTTTAGATAACGCTCTCTCGTTTTTCGCTCGTTCAATCCTCTTTTGAACCTTTCTTTTTCCTTCTCAAGCTCAACTTTAGTCTCCTGAAGTTCTTGTCTCAGCTTAACGTCCAACTTGTTTTTGTGTTGCAGTAGTTCATGTATCTGGTTAAGCTTCGTTATCAACTTGGCCTGGTCTGGAGCACCTTCAACAAAAGGAATAAAATAAAAACATTTTAATTTCGAGATCCACGTCCAAATCGAAAATTCTGATTGTTATTTTGGGTACATTTTGTATTGTTCTCGTTGGAAGAAGTTAGTTTTGCCAATTTTACACCAAAAAGGCGACTTTAATATTGGTTCAGAGGGCGATAAGACAACCCCACCTTAAACTGAAAGCTGTGATATTCTTTCATTTGTTTTTCCTTAACTTTGTGACATTTCATACATTTTAATCGCGAAATAGCCTCTTGAGCTGGTCCTGTCATCGTGGCCGATGTACAACCTCCACGTTTATAGGCCAAACCTGGTGCCGTTTTTGTAAATTGAGAAATGATTTGCTACTACCGTTAAAAGGGGAAATGATTTGGCAAAAAAACAACAACAAAACAAACAAGTGAAGGTGTTTTGGTGTTTTTTTTGCTCTGTCAAATAGTTTACAGTAAAGCGCCATCACCGTTTTCTTGTACTTAATACCGTTAAGAGGTCTTGAACAACCCGGCTTTGATCAATGTTTGCGAACATATCCAATTGATTTATCAAAATCATTACATGGGTAATCATTCACTATATTAACTCTCTACATCGTTTAGTATTCTTAGTATACAAGCAATTTGCAAGTGCACCTTTAAACAAGCTCTGATTGCTAATTCTGTGTAACGCGGCTAAATGAAATACTACTGACTTGGAAAAGAAGGGTGTCCAGATTATTTGTCCTAAGTATGAAGCACTTGCATCACTGCCGCGTAACTTAGCTAGTCTATTGGCGTTAGGAAGTATGGGCGCAAATTACTTGCGTACACTATATTAAAAAGACGAAACAGTATGTTTAGCGCTTTGGGGGACTTAACTGGACATAGAAGCCGTTCGCAATTTGCTTTTCGTCTTCTTACAGGCTAACGTTTTAAGAATATTCGTTCGAGCAAGAGGAGAAACATTGAGCTGAAGATGTACTCTACCTTTAACCCATAACACTGTACCTTCAGTGAAGCCAGCACTTCGCCAAACTTCAAGCCTCTCCATAGAATCTTCCACAAGTGACGACGCACTGTTAAATTTATTGGAAACAGGACAAATGCTTTTCTCCAAGAGATCCATGCTGTGCTCTATCACCTTGTGAGTGTTGCTCAGCAACTCGACTTCATTAAAAAGAGAGTCTCTTTCATCGGTTACATCTGAAAGGTTTTCATATAAACTGGCAATCCTTTGTTCCAACACCTTGTGGCTGCCTATCAGTGATTCATGCTCAGTAACGAGTTTCTTTCTCTCTTCTGTAAGGTTTTTGATTATCTTCAAGTTCTGTTCTTCTTCACTCGCTGTCTTGTCCTCTAACTCGGCAATTTGTTCACCCTTACTCTTCAACTCGTTTCTTAACAAACTGATTTCGTTCACGTGTGAAGCCTCCTGCTCTTTCAACCCAAACTGGACCCTCTCTAAGGTTGCATCTGTCTCTCTTATCATATTGTTCTTTTAATGTAGCCAACTGTTGCTTTAGATTGTTATTGACTGTGGTCTGTTCGCCAAGCAACTCTTTCAACTCGTGCACCTCACTGTCGTACACTTGCTTCAGCTCTTCCAGCTCCTGACATTTTCCTTCTAGTTGCATATTCTTATGTTCCAATTCTTCACCTAAACGAACAAGCTTGTTTCTTATGTTCAGGCTCTTTCCTTCTTCACGTGCCATCTTGTCCTGTAACTTGGCAATTTCTGCAGACTTTTTCTTCAAGTCGTTTTCAAGCAAACTGATTTCGTTCACGTGTGAAGCCTCCTGCTCTTTCAACCCAAACTGGACCCTCTCTAAGGTTGCATTTGTCTCTCTCAAACAAGCCACAACATTATCATATTGTTCTTTCAGTGAAGAAATTTGTTGTTGTAAATCCTTTTTGGCTGCGGTCTGTTCGCCAAGCGACTCTTTCAAATCATGCACCTCACTGTCGTACGCTTGCCTCCGCTTTTCCATCTCCTGACCTGATTCATCCAGTTGTTTTTTAGTCAACAACAACTTAAGATCTTCCAATTCGGCAACATGTTTTGAATTCACGGTTTGCAACTCTTTCTGGTGTTCTTTATGAATTCTTTCAACTTTATTGGAGTTCATCCTCTGAACCTGCTCGAGATATTTCTCCATCTCTTCTGTATTTAGCTTGTATTTTTCAAGCTCACCTCTCAGACTCTCAAGTTCTTCAGTCATGTGGTCTAGCTTTTCATCTCTCTTCTGTAGCTCTTGATTATTCTCATACAATGCCTGGTTTAACTCATCCATCTTGCTTTTGTTATTTTCCTGGTCCTTTTCCCTTAGACTGTACAGTTCAATGATGGTATTGTCTTTCTCCAATACTCGGTTCTCAAGATCGCGAATGAGTGATTCGGCGTCTGAGAGGGCTTTAGATGCCTTGGCCAGTTCATTCTGCTGTTTTTTCATAGTAGCATCTCTCTAAAAAATTAAACAGAAAAGCATTATTGTTGATTTTTACCCCAAGAGACAATCTCAACAACACCTCAACCAAAGCAAAATTATAACCAAAATTTTCACAAAGAAGGCAATCTCAAGTTTTGCTGAAACACAGTTCTCACTTTCACCCTTGTGAGCTATTTTCCTGACGTAATATTCATCGCAATGTCGCGTTAGCCTTTAAGTCTGTGGATGAAATCCTAAGGTGTGGCCATTCAAATGAAGCTACTTGTAGTAGTTTCCTGTGGTGGGTTTCTTATTTTGTAAAATGAGGTTCTAACTTTTCAGTCTTTCGGTGATTTCCTACAGTGTTGTATTGTTTTAACGGTCCTGAGTGCCGGGTACTTTCCTACGATACTGTTTATTGTGCTGTAGCAAGTGGTTATGAATTTGGGTGTGCAAACAAAATTTTAATCCTGGTATTTTCCTAATTAAATTGTGTAGCATTAAGGAAAAGCTTCAACAATTTATTCAGAGATGCTAACCTCCTGCAACTGTTCCTGTAGCATCTTGATCTGTTCGATCAATTCCACTGTCTGATGTTGGGTGTCATGTGGGGTATCTCTTTGCTCACAATCTTGTTCTGCCATCTTTTGCTCCAAATCTGGCTCTGTTTCTTCCTTGTTTACTATTGCTTCCTGGATGCTAAGCAATTGATGATTCTCAGGAGAGCTAGTTAGGCTCTTAGCGAGTTCTTCAGACTCCAGCTATATGAACAAGAAAAGACAATACACTTGTATTAGATTTCCTCGTGCTTCTGTCCTTTATCAGCAAACGCCCCTTGTTTTTTTTTTTATTATATATATTTATACACTCGTCATTTCTCCTCCTCATCGCTGGGCAGTGGATCAAGATACATTTTATGGAAAAACAGAAAACAGAACACATTGCCCGCATAATACGAAACACAACAGATTGCAAAACACACAAACAAATCTAAGCATCAGTATGTGTCACACGTTGAGGATCAGTCACCTCCAACTTTCGACCAGTTATATCTTACAAGTTTTTTTTTTTACAAATTGTTCCGAAAATATAAAGATGAAGATTAATTTTTGTGAACCATTTGTAATTGTGAAGATTGAAAAGCAAAACCAAAAACAACTGATTTTTGGCAGTAGTACGGAGTGCAAGTGTTTTCATGACAATATCAAAATGAGTTAAGTAAATTAAAAAACAGCAACGAGTATCAAATCAACACACTGTTGCTGAGGCCAAAGAAACTGAGGTTTCTAAAGCTAAAGAAAGCGAAAATGATGAGTTGAATAACACGTCAACACGACAGACATCTAATGAACGACATATTAACCAATTAAGTAGTATAAGCTTATTTAAAACAATCTTTTTACCTCCTCCAAACTTTCAGAAATGGTCTTCTCCACCAAATCCTCCGCGATTCTACCAAGAAATAAAAGGCCATTACAGTTTGAACTGCCGGTTTTTCTACTGATTTCATTTATAAATTGAATAACCGAGAGTTAACATCTCTAGCTAGGCAGCATAAACGCTGGGCCTGTACAGGCCTCTGAAACCCTTTATTCACTAGTTTATCTATTCTGTCGCTAGAATATCGATTGTATAGGTAATATTTCGATATAGCTAGAATATCGTCTCTATCACTAATATATCGATTCTATTGCTAAGAAACTCACTTTGCTATTTGGATGTCTTGTTGCTTAGCAACCTAAAGATCCAAAATGAAGAAAGGAAAGGAAATTAAATCAGTAACAACAACAACAATAAAGATGTTGAAGTGACCATAAAAAGTTGAAATTTAGGCCAGTATTTTAAACTACAAAGAGCTCATCTCCGTAGGCCGTTGGTAACAATTTGTCACGTTACGTTTATTGTAAAACTTGAAGCTGTATTAAATTTTCAATAATGAATACTTTCAAAGATACGGGTGTAAGAAACCAGATGAACGTAGGAGAATAAACAACCGCAAGAGCAAATGTTAGACAGAATTTTTTTACAGCCGGTTAGAAAATTTGGAAAATTTACAAAGATTTGTATGGAAAAGCAATGAAGCGTGGCTGGAGCATAAGGCCTCTTTTTTCCATTCTTCTTAATTGAAATGGCCATAGAAATCCCTCTTTAGAATATAAGCTGGAAAACTGGCATGCTGCCTCACTTCTAGATGCTTGTTCCGTTTCTGATAAAATTATTTCTCAAGAAAAACAAAGCCTTTACTTTATGATTTCGTAATGTTTGTCACGTGACCGGCTGTCTGTCGGTGCAGGCTGAAAAAAAATCTCAGTAAACTGTGTGGAGCATCATTGACTAACAGTCATTCAACTAACCTCCTCATTATCGACTTTCGCCTTCTTCTTCTTCTTTTTGTTTCTTCTATTTTTCTTCTTTTTACCGGCTCGCTGCAGGTAAATAAAGTTGTTTTGGTCTCCGTTTGGATTAATTTAAGTTAGATGCCCAGGGCGATACTTTTGGGACTTCATGTCCGAAATATAAAACAGAAAAATTGAACTTACGGTGTCTTCATTGCCACTTCCTGTCTTTGATTCCCTTTCAACGTAAAAGAGAAAAAAATAAACGTACTGTTGTTGTTGTTGTTGTTGTTGTCGTTGTATCATTACATAAAATCTCCTCCTTCGACTAAAACAATGATTACTCCCTTTCAATTGGGCTTTCGTACATTCGGCTTACACTTGTGAATATTATCTCTCCTGTATTCTAGCTACATCCCACTTAATCCGGACGGTAGTGACTCATTTCGAGTAATAGTACGGGGTTTATGCCGTTTGGGGTGTTAAAATCTCAACAAAAGGATCATTGTTAGCCTCAATGATACACCGGCACATTTGAGAGATTTGAGAAATAATCAGTTCAGAATTAGTTCCCCTGAGAGCTGGAAATTGATTTTATCCACGCCCACAAAACAAGATTCTAGTTCCTATTCAGTGAAGAGGCTCCTTTAAAAATCTCTGACAAGCGTGACTGTCACTATATATTGTAAAAAATTAGGACTAACCAGGCTTTAAGATTTGAAAATAAAAGGGCTTATTACCTCTTGATAAGGAACTCTTCAACAGCTTCAAGCTGAAAGGAATAAAAGGAATTGTATATATATTAACATACATTTATAGAAACTACGGCTCTGTGTAAAGAATCTTCAGTACTTATAGACCAAAACGGGCCAAGCTTCAATGAGATTGCGACCGCTTTAATAGAGTATAACAGTTATAGATTATTTCATACATGACGAGGGTGAGAACTTGAAATCTTGTCAAGTAATTAGTAAGTCCTCTCCTGGTTTACTTGAGTTTCTGTACTAGCCATTGCAAAGTGCAAATGTGCTCCTATGGTTGCCATAGTTACGAATTTGCTTCCCACTCACCGCAGCCTGTCCTCCATTCACTTCGTCAACGAATGTCTCGTTGATTGCTCTAAACATGAAAAAACTCTGTTTTAGGAAAACGTTGAAGAAAACGTGCGAAGGAAAAGAAGGACATTACATTAATAGCAGAACGTAACGTATAAAGACAAAAGAAAGGGTTTAATCTGAGAATATATTCTACAATATCATTCTTAGCACTGGTACTAAGCGCTTGTCCTGATGTAATGGACGATCGAACCGCCGAATATATTCATTATCTCTTGTAAACACCCCTTATATATTACAAGCGCAGTTTCATTTGAAAAACACTGCGCTATTCGTAATGGAGGTAAGCCATGACGCAGCTTCAAGTGAAGGCAGATTCTAATCCTGAATCTCGAAATTCGGTACGCATACAGTAACTTGGTAATTTCCATATATTGGCGTCACTCTCAAATACTTCTAAGTTTATTACTCCAGTCAACAATCCAGTAAGGTTACAAGATATAGCATGCTACCATTGTCACACAAAAATGAAAGCGAACTGAATTTGGTCAGTAATTGAAAGCTGACGCGAGAAACCTAATTTCCTTGGTATTTGAAGAGGGTGGGGTAGAAATCGTGTAAACTAAGAAAATAAGATTGCATTTTTAAAGTACATTTTAATCGTAACCATTTAAAATTTCCATCGAATGCAATATTCACGAATTAACTTTACCCAGTCAGAATTAAAACAAGTTTTAGAATGTGATTTTGCAAAATGTAGTACGACGCCTGACATTGCAAGCCAGGCTTATTTCACTGCAGGAATTTTACATTTAACATTGAGTTTTGTACATACCGTAAATAAAATACATTTTCATGATGGAACTTGAGAAGCTCGGCCTGAAAACAGAATAAAAAAGTATTTAATACAAAAAAATTTAGCAAAGCAAGAATTCGGACACAGGTAGCCGGCTTCAAGGGACTCACAGGTTGTTCGAAAAGACCTCGACAATTAAGGTTAAAAAACTCTCAAAATGTTCATACCTCCATCTTCGCCCTCTCTGTGTTGGATGGTTCTTGAAATATCTCAGCATCAATCTCCCTATGGCAACATCATTATAAAATCAGTTTTAAATAAAATTATCGCTTTCAATTTAGACGTGAAGTGCTTCCCTGTGTAAGCTGAACGCTGATGATTTTCTCGTGTCGGCCTTAAGTTTTCAATAAATTAATTAATTAATATAGAAAATATTAGGACTCCAAACAGCGTGTCGAAACCAATAAAACGGCCAGGTCTTAGGTACAGCGTTACGTTAAAGAATGTGGCTTTAGGAAGGCTTGACTGTATAGAAAAGCTACTGAGAATCAAGACCTACTAGTTCAGTTCGCGGTATATTTGTGCCACATACATTGTTCAAGCTGAACCAGGTGAGATAATTGAAAAATAGTTTACGTAACCTGAATTTCTATTTTGAAGTCATATCTTGGGCGTCCTAAAACTCCCGTAAGGCCGAAATAAAAGTAGGAAAGATTGTTAACCCAAACGAGTTTGTCTGATGGGATGGGCAAAAGAGTAAACATTCGTTTCGGAAACAAATATTTCTGAAAAAAGAAAATCCATTTTTTATTTCTCGGAAGCAAAAATAATTCCGCAGCAAATTTTTTTGTATACGCAAAAAGAGAGACAGTTACTAGGAAACAATGTTTTTGAAATAATTTTATTCTTGGCTTGTTGGGTGCCTTCAAGGTTCGTGATTACTAGGCTATGACGCGCAAACTGTCACTACATCAATGTTCAAATCCTGTCTGCTGATAGCTAATCAGATTAGTTAGTTTTGTTTTATTTACATGCGCGGCTCTCACGCGGCTCACAGGATTGGCTAAACTAACAATAGCGTAGTATTGAAAAAAAAAATAGACAATGGATCCTAACCCTGACACAATAGAGCTAAGTGATATTCGGGTCCAACGAATTTAGAGGATGCTATCTTGACAAACAATGCATATGTCACCAGAAGTCAGTGTACTTCATTATTAACAGTACTTACTGATCGATCTTGAACTCCTTTATTTGATCCAGTTGCCGATCGACTTCTTCAGTCCTCTCTATGAGCCTCTGAAGAAAACCGAAAAGGGTATTCGCATTCAATTAATTCCTGTAGAACTTTAGAGATCATGATACGAGCATTCTCTTATTTTAAATGCAAGATAATTTTCAAT
Source organism: Pavona decussata (assembly GCF_977016875.1). Classification (NCBI taxonomy): domain Eukaryota; kingdom Metazoa; phylum Cnidaria; class Anthozoa; order Scleractinia; family Agariciidae; genus Pavona; species Pavona decussata. The sequence continues at coordinate 1,127,944 of NW_028145486.1, read as the reverse complement.
CAAGCGCCAAAGCGCTCAGTCCACTGTTCATTATTACCAGCAAATCGAGATCGTTTACTTCTGCACAACAGTTAATTTATTCATCATTATAATAGAGGTTTATTTCAGTTGAAAATCTGTTTTCAAGAGAAAAAAATACTTAAGAGGTTCTACATTATCTGGCAAAGAATGAGTAACTGATTACGTCTTATTAATCACATAAAAGGTTGGCGTTATCATTTTTCTTTTTCACAGCAAAGCGCGCGCAGGCAATCAAGCAGTTGTCACTAGCGAACCACTGCAAATTAAACGGCTGACTCACAGAGCGGAATAAGCGACCAAGAACAGCTAGGAAACTTTCAACGGCCAAACGTAGGTTTAACAAATATTTGTGTCGGCTTGCATAAGATAATGAAACGCCTGTTAAGGATTTTGTCATCCTCAATGCCATAAGCCGCTACTTTTTGGACGTTACTTTCAATTGTTTGTTACGCGCAAGCTACTGCTGTTAAAAGCGCTGCAAACAATTTTGTTATAGTTTCTCAATAACTATTTGTTGTGTGTTTAATTGACTTACCTTCTCCTCTTTCTTTGCTTTAGTCATCTTGCTTTGTAATTTTTTACGGGATAAGCGGTTTGTACCTAAATGGAGATATTTGAATTTTGTATATAAATTAAAACTGACATGGGAAACATTTCGTGACTTTTGTTTTGAACTCCAAAGATGAGCCAAACAAAGAACTAATAATAATAAATGATTCTTAAAAAGAAAAAGACGGCGAGGCTGGGTAAACGAAGACGTATTGAACACTACAAGAGTTGCGTCGCTTGGTAAGAAAATAAAATGACCTCGGCAGCGCTTCGAGTGGTGGTTTTTCAAATTACGCTGAAGTTTTTTTTATCTTTCTACCAGAGGCTGTCACCAGCTAAATACAGTTTTTATATTCTTTGCGATTCCTTCGGATGGATGGAATAAACTGTAGCTTCTAAGAAAATAAGATCGTAACTAAAATTTTTTGTTTTCTGAGCGAGGGCTAACGAAATAACGAGTTTCCAGAGTCGTCAGCGGCACTTGGTCGAATGTGACGTCACTTAAGGCCTCATCCGTCTAGTTGATATGGAAGAGACTGGGGAAGACGTGGGCAACCTACGTTCAGGACCCTCGCGATATCGAGTTAGATCCCAAGCCTCCGACATGAAGCTCGGCGCGCTTGATATACGCAGTAAGGCCCGGAAACGAGGCTGGAGCGTACGATATCTTCGTGATGACGTAATCGGTTGCTCTGACGCGTGCAAACTTGCGTTGCCAAGGTTCCGCGCTCGTGTCAAAATATAAACAAACATTTGGCTATGATTACTCTGTGCATCAAAACATTTAAAATAAATTCCTTACTAATGTTACCATATACAACACTGCAATTTATCTCGACATATCAATCTTTTGAATTTTCATAGCAGCTTTACATTTCCTACTACTTTGTTTTCCAGATCTTTCTAGTTGTTCAAAGTCTCATAAAAAAAACTCTTCCGCTGCATTTTCGCAAAATTTTGCGTTGTACTTTTTTAACCTCTAAAATGTCAGATTTTGGGATTTGCGCATCTGATTCGAAGTGCAAATACGTTTACTAACCTGAATCGTGATCTTCGCGTTCCATTGTCAATTTCTCTCACTTATTTGTCTAAAAAACTGTCACAGTATTTGTACGCTGCCACCGACAATTCTGTCAACTGCGTTCTGTCAGTCTCCCATTATGACGCGGAGCAAAACGTCACTTTTAGAACAATTTTGCGCGCGCTAATGCTGACTGGTTTTCCAGGGCTTAGACGTGGAATTTTTTTATTAATTGATTGTTTCCAGTTGGTTTATAATCTTTCAGTAGAACTAAGCTCCACCTAATCTCACCCCAATTGTCGAATGCTTACTTTTCATCACAACTGAATTTTTCTAGCGCCTTTTTTCTTGACTGTCTCAGACGTAAGTCTTTTGAGCGTTTTTTTGTCAAAAGGTTAGTTTGCATTGGCTTTGAGGGAGATTTTCGAGATTCTATCTTTATATTCGAAAAGAAAATATGTTAACCAACCTGACTCAAGATCTTCCAGTTCCACTGTTGTAATTTAATGTCTCTTTTTATTGCTTCAAACTGTAACAAGCGGTTGGCCACACGCGAAGTGGAAATTCACCTTAAAAAAATTATCAAGTTTTGTGGCGCAATGTTAACCGTCGATTATAATCATCTTCGCACGATGCTGGTGCTTTGGAAAGCATGGAGGTTGACTGCGGCTAAATTTTTGATTGCAAGCAAAACGCACCGTCGGCCCGCGGGGATCATGAATACTTAGATGACCCGAAGACCTTCAATAAAACTTGAATTTACTCCAAATTTACTGCAAGCGGCTCGGCAATAAATCCAGTGTAAATTTCCGTAGGAAATTGTTGCACTTGTTCGAGAAAATCGGTGGCTGAAAAAAATGAGTTTAGTCTGCAAAACGAGAAGAATAACAAGATTCGCAGTCGGTGGACGCTGAAAGTGAACGCGAACCATATGAATTTAGAGGCCACGTGAAAACTTCGCATCCTATGCCAAGCCACGCTCATGCAAAATCCAAATTGCGGCGCTAAACTTGCCACCGAAAATAGAACAAAAGTTTGCAGTCTTTTCGCCCCCCACCTCTTTCTTTCTCCCTTCTTTGGCATCATTCTAAACCTTCTCGCGGCCAAAAAACCCCGTGATTCAGTGTCGTTTCACGAAAAACACTCAAGTTTTCATCGGTCGCCTGTTCAACAATTTGGGTAGGTATATCTTATAAAAAATGTTCAAGCGGAGTGGGAAGGAATGGGGTGGGGGGGGGGGGGGGGTCGTCTTTGTATGAATTCAAACCTTTGGGTGTTTTGTCCACAATTTCCCCAAAACGCGACTCACTAACACACTGGGAACATTAAACAGTTATCAGCATACTTTATTTTTGTCTAGATAAGCATGACCAGTACAAGTTGTATGTATAAGTTTAGACTTGCTTTTATAAAAGAAACTAGTTAATTATTAACCTGTTTACAGTAAATATTTAAAAATCCTGGCAATGATAAGGATGAAATGCAGTGATAAGGTACTAATGAATATAACAAAGTTATAAATCATGACTTGGATTTTCTCGCCATAAAGTTCATAATAGCCTGCATGCATTCCTCTGAAAGCCAGCGTTCTTCCAACAACGCGGCTTCCTTTTCATTCGCGTCGTGTAACATGTCACGGAACGTGTCACGAATCAACTGCTTGGACAACCGCAAAGACTGACAGATAACAGGATAAAAAGACTACTTTTAAAACGTAAAAGATGATTGGCCTTTAAAACTTTGGGTAAGATTTCCGCACACCCACCTACATTAATAGTGTATACATTTTGCGACGATTACCGTTTTCGGAAGAGGGCTACTTACATGTAGCATGACAGTGGTGCATGTACAATTAACGTATGCAGTGGCTGCACGCAAATCTTTCCCAACTTTGTTCCGAAACAACATTGCGCACAACATTTAACACGGTTTCTAAAGATAACCGTGTGTTCAAAAAAGAAAAGCAACAACAACAACTTGGAAGTAGCATGAATGATGGGACTTAAACAAATCGCTATACTACAAACTGCCCGTTCACACCAAAAGTTAAAACTTATTTTTTAAAAAAGTTGTTTAGTGACAAACACTGCTAATTATGGTTTTCTTCGCTGAAGGTGCTTACCGGAGTTTTTGGACTTCAACTCAATTTAAGCCAATGAAAGCACAAACTACAGCCTTTATTTAAAATTCTGTCTTCTGTATTCAGCTGTCACTAAACATGTTTAGTTGGCATAAATGGGCAGTAGTGATATTTATTTAGACATTTCATTTCTGACGTTCGTGATAATTTTGATCTTGTTTTATTTTTCAAATAGTTTTTTTTTTTGGGGGGGGGGGGAGGGGGCCCTCAAAACAGTTAATTTCTGAATGTTATTGGTTGCTATAATTAGTATCATATGACTCATTTAGCTAGCTTCACATGCTTTATTAATTATAGCAAAGTTTTTAAAGCTAAATGTTTAGTCTATCGTAAGTCACTAGTTCCAACTTCGCTAATTTTGTTTATCACCCTCCCACCCGTCTAGGGTTATTAGGCTACTCTCCCCTGTCTCTTTCGGGCGGGGAGGGGGGGGGGGCAGGGGTGGTGTTTGGTTTCAATAAAACCTCTCACTGTGCCAGACACTTGGTTTCGGCATCATCACTCTGTTTGTATTTTTCTGCTCATTATATGACGGAAATTAACTAAATTCATTTTCAACAAATGAAGACACAAACTTTCTCACCTTAGGAGGCAACTGGCCCATAGTTTGGACTCTTTTCTGAATTTCTTCTGTAAACGTGTCATGAGAAATCACATCAGTTACCAGACCCCAGTCACGTGCTTCCATTGCAGTCAGCTTGCGTCCTGCAAGCAGCATCTCATTGGCCTGGAAAAAAAGGTGACAATTTTACCAACTACATACTTTTGAACATTGATCTTAATATGTTAAAGGGACAGTGTCACTTATTTGTGATGTTACTTTGAATGGCCGAAAAACACATTTGCAACAAAGGAATCATTAAAATAATGGTTCAGTTTTGTTAACAGTCACCCTAATAATACAAAGAAACCAGTAATAGTTATGTTTCGCCGCAGATGGCCAAGATTGGAATGGATTGAAACCCAAGTTCTCCCAGTGTATTTGGAGAAATCGCTAAGAAAACTGAGTACAGTTTGTTCTTCCCAGGAGAAACCACTTAATATTTTCTCCTTGATGCTCTAATAGCAATTTGATGTCAGCAAAAAGGTATCTTGTCAAAAATTTGAGCAGTTTTGACCAAGACACAGAGAGATTGCCCTGACAGTACCACTCTTAATCTTTTGCTGTCAGAGAGGGCATATTTTTTTACTTCTTTATTTATTTATTTTATTTTGTTTTATTTTGTTTTTGGAGGGGAGGGGGGGGGGGGTTGTACATAGACATGACTCACTTCCTTCATGGTGGCAACTTCAGCACTTGTAACTTATTTTTATTTATTTAACTCGCAATAATCCATTTTTGCTAAGTGTGACTTATAAATTATGTATGACTATATCCAATTATTATGCATCCGTCTAAATTCGTCAGTACTAGTATAGTGAGTGCCCAGACCACAATCAGGTCAATCAAAACTGAGTCATTTCAAATTGTCAACTGACATTGAGGTTGACTAGCTTCCTCTCAGGGTGTAAAAACATGATTTGCAGTCAATTACTATGGCCTTCGATTTTATTTATTGTTATTTTAATCAAATTCAAATTTACTTCACATTGCACAAGACAATCTAATGAATTTGAGGTCAGCTTAAAACTGAATATGAGATTCCTTGGAATATTATATCATGTAAGACATGATTTTTGGCGCCTATCAATCACCACAGAAGTCAGTTTCAGAAAGAGAAAGAGTGAAGCTTAACAGAGTCAAATGTTATGCTCGTTAACTGTGATTGTTGGATTTCAATTTCTTTTATTAATCTTCATTGCCTATCAACATTATCATTATTGATGAGGTGAAAAAAGCTTTATTATGTAAGCCGCATTTGAAGTCTAGAGTTTATGCGTTATTGAAAGGTGAACTAAAGGACTGCTTTCAGTCTACTTCAGAGACTGAGACTACTGGCAGGACATAACAGTTTCAAAAATTTTACCTACCATCATCAACTAGGGGCACAAAGAATGGGAGAAAATAATGGTCTGAATTGACAGTCAAGTTACAAACTTAAGGATGTGGATGAAAAATCTACATCAACTCCTCCCCCACAACTGCTTGGCCAGTATATCCCTGGATCTTCATCAGGGATGGCACAGTGGCCAGAGAAATCGCCTCTCGCCAATGTGGTTCAGCTTCGATTTCCAGACTTGGCGTCACGTGGGTTAAGTTTGTTATTCAGGTTCGCGTCCTTCACACTGAGAGGGTTTGCTCCAGGTTCTCTGGTTTTCCCCTCTCCTCAAAAACCAACATTTCCAAATTCCAAATTATTTGATCGAAGAGTGTCTCCAATTAGTGCTCTGCTCTAAATACGTTGACACTTTAATGAACTTAATTTATTTAGAATAAATTCATAAGTATCTAACAAACAAAATACCTTAGCAGGTCCCATAATTCTGGGGAACATAAATGAGGCACATCCCTCAGGGCTCTGTCCCAGCTCCATAAATGGTGTGTGAAAAGTAGCTTTGTCAGAGGCATATACCAAGTCAAACAGACCCATTATCGTCACTGAGATTCCCACAGCAGGCCCATTCACAGCCGCAATCAAGGGCTTAGGGAAATCTATAAAGTGTGCTACAAATTTCCTGTCAGAGATAAAGATTGAAATTAATATTTACTGTAGTAAGTCCTCCTCAAGCTGCAAGTTTTCACTATCAGTAATCATTGGGTTAAGGGGAAAGTATCATGGGAAAATGGTATTGTATCAAAAGCTTCAAAACGTTTTGTTATCAACAGAAATCTAAAAGTATTGCTCATATTTGTTGTAAATTATCACCCCCTTGTACTAAGAGAACCGGTGAGTGTCTCTGACCACAGATGGACTGGGTTAAAACGGACTGCAACTTGAAAAAAATTAGGCTAACTGTTTTCAAGTTCTCGTGTTTTCATTCCCAAAATGCTATAGAGCAGGACATAAGCTGTTCCTTTCAAGAATTCAGTTGATTTCTTTTTCTTGATGTTCTAGAATTATTTTGTATTTAAGTGAAGGTGTTGTAGCACCATTTTCACAATAAAAGGTCAAAATCCGCGTGATACTTCCCCTTTAATTGTTTTATTGTTGGAAAGTTCTACACGTTGCCAGGTAGAAACAACCATTTTCTTAGTCTAGGCAAAAATCAAGTGCAACTAGTTGTTCTTCTATAAACATTACATATAATTTACTTTAATTTTGTTGCATAGCCTTATCTCAATCTGCGTTATTATGTAAAGTTAAGTTTTTTTCCCGTTTTCCAGCTTGTTTTGTAATTTTTTTTTTCCCATTATGTTCTTGTGCTCGTCTTATCCCGCCTCGACTAGCTTTGTGGCTATTTGTGGGACAAGCAAAGTTCTTATATTATCAGAATTTGCAAATAAATTGTTGTTGTTGTTGTTGTGAACATACTACCATTTTGCTACCTGGTTAAATAAATTATGATAACTTTAATATTACAATAAGCAGTTGTGAAATCATTGACAGAGAAACTGTGCCTTAATACCCATGAAAATTCTCTGAGTACCGCCCAGGTCGACTAGGTTGCCTATAACTGGACTTGATTTCTCTGCCAACATCAACACAATGCCATGTGATTGGGCTACAGTATACAAAGCAGTGATTTCAACAACTTTAATAGAGTAAAGTGTTATTCTCCAATGGAAGTAGCTTGATTTCTCACTCAAATCAAAATTTTGTACCCTTGGGAAGGGGTTATGTGAGAAAAAACAGCTCTATTTGTTCAGCATCTATAGCTATCTCAATTTGCTTGAACATTGTCACATGATGACAGAACAATAATTTACCAAGCTGACAGCTACAATGTTTTTAATTGAAACAGCTGCATTCAATGGATCTTTGAGCACATCACTTAGTAGTTAGGCCTCATTAATTTTCCTGAATTCCATTGATGCGAGCATTACGTTATTGTTCAAATTAGGACCCCAGATAATGTGGTACTTACTTCAAAACATCTCTACCATCACGAGCCATTTTCTGTGGGCCCTCCGGTGGGATCCGCGCAAAATTGCTCAAGTCATTCCCACTACAGTAATAATCCCCTGTGCCAGTTACCATGGCAACAACACAAGCATCATTCTTCCCAGCTTCATCTAAAGCTGTCATAAATTCTTTGTACATCTGAAACAGAAATGACAACCACTGGTTTATATACATATTGCCACCTCGCATCTGCAAATAAAATTTCTGTACCAAGTTCTTCAATACCATTAGTCGAGTACGTTTGCCAAGGGTATTATCGGTACAATTATTCTAGCTAGGACTAAAAAAATCTTCATTCCAGTTAGCTAAGCGCATTCAGGCAACTCCATGTAGCTCACCCTGGTCTTAACAATCTCAGAAATTATATTTATTTACTAATTATACATGTAGCATTCAAGGATTCTGAAGACCTTAAAATTTTGATTGAAAATGAGTAAGTACTAATTCATGTGAAATTATATCACATCAATTGTATTATGAAGGTGTGAGCAGTTTTAATAGAATTTCCATCTACCATGAGTAGTGACTCACAGTAACACAATCAGAAAGAAGCCAACTGAAGGTGAACTCTAGTCTGACCTGTTCAGAAATGCATTGACTGCCACTTAAAACACAAAATAGCCAATGAAATTATATAGTTTTACTAAGTTGTTTCTTTGTCCTGTTACTTCAATCTACAGTGTTAAAAATTAGTCACCTTAAGTCCAAAATATTATTTTAGACAAGACAAACGTCCTGTAATCACTATTATCTGTTTCACACTTTTTCAAGTGAGATTCTCAAAGTATGACATACGTCATCTGAACACTGAAAGGTAGTTGGATCAAATAACATGACATCCTCCACGGTAGCCCAAGAACTAGCAAATCCTTTTGTGTGACACCGACCACCTATAACGTCTGTGAACATCACTTACACTTGAAAATTTTAAGCTAATGAGGTGAAACTGAAGCTTATTTGTGTCTTAAAAGTTCTTCAAATAGTGGATAAGGCTATCTAGTGGATAAATTGCTTTCTAACGGATAAAATGTACTCCAGGTCCAATACTAAGTAAACATAAATTTTGTAAAACAACTGCCCAAAAAATTATATGGTCAAGGTGGACTGCATTTTCATTGTCTGTAGTCAACAGATATCTTGTGTTATACGTAATTTTGTGTGCCAGGGAGAGAAATGGCAGAATAAAGATCATCGTCAGCTTTACTGTAATGATTAAAAACTGTCAGTGCTTTGTTATCAGTGTGTTCAAAAATAAAAAAATATCCTGCTCATTCTTGCAGAATATCCCCCGGTTTTCGCCAAACTTGGCCTGCAGCCTTGTTGGCTACTACGGTTCAGGTTATATTCTGCATGATTTTATCATTTAATCTGCTTGTTCATTCTTACATGTACATGATCTGCTGCCTGGTCATAGCTGGATAAAGTAATTAGTTAGCCACTCTTTGAACAACTGGAGTCAGGTAATTAAATCATGTTTTTACTGTGAAAAGTACAAAGTGGTTAAAAAGATTTAACATCTGCCACACAAATTAATTGAGTTGCAGTACTCTACCTCCCATGTTATTGCATTATATTTTGCCGGTCTGTTCATGCGTATTGTCTGCACTCCATTCTCCAGTGTTACCACCAGTTCTTTGTATTTACTTCCTGTGTCAGCTGTTGCACTGTCCGTAGGAGATGCAGACTTTGATTCCACTGAATCAGTACTGCCAAATTGAACTAGGGAAAGTTAGACAAAAGTTTCATACTAAGTAATTTTAGCCGCAACTGAACAATATTAATAAGTTTTCCTGTGATTCTGATTATCTATATGTAGTGGTTACTGACCAGATGTTGAAGCAATGGTATCTCCCAACAAATTGTATTATACATGGTATACAAGGTCAACAGCCAGGGATGGTGCAGTGGTGAGAGCACAGTAAAGCTCGCCTCCCACCGATGTTATGTGGGTTAATGAGTTTGTTGTTGGTTCTCTCTCATCCTTGCTCCAAGAGGTTTTTCTCCGGGTACTCTGGTTTTCGTCTCATTTCAACAACCCAACCAACACTTTTAAGTTCCAATTTGATCTGGAAAGTGTCCCCAATTTATTTAGTGCCCTGTCCTAAATACATTATTGACACTTAAATAAATAAATGTGATTTATTTATTTTATTATTTTTTTCTGTTGCATGAAGCAACTAGTATTTACACTCCCACCTAAATGAGATACTAGTCCATCAAAGTTTTCTGTCTATTGAAAAGATTAACACAATGAAGGTTGAGGATATGCCTTAAATGACACTGACCTTAAAATCTGACGTTCAATGTACTAGCCCCCAAGTACTGCTGCTGTTACTTCACAACCATCACACCCCCAGCCCACCAGTCCCCACACCATGACGTGTAAAGAATGATGTTCAAACATTTGCTGAATCAATTTGCATGAATTGTACTTTCATGAACATGGTTACATTCATCCAACTACAATTCAATATAATTGTTTAAATAACCAAAGCTGGTCATGTTTTTGCATTGTTTCAAAAAGTGAAAATAAACTTTCAAACTCATACTGCATGTAAATTAACACATCTAGTGCATCATGCAAAACAATACAGGAATATGTAGGAATGTAGGAATACCCACCAACCAGGTCATTTACATAATCTATGTACTTCTGCTGTGCATCAGTCTGAAAAAAAGAATTTGATAAACAGTATCATAATTCTGAATTTAAATACATGTGTTTACACGTCATACGACTCCGCTAAAAATGACTGCATGGGAGGCTACATGTATATTTAATACCACTTAACGGTAATGATAATTTATTTATACCAACCTTTGACAGATCACCAAGATCATTCCACGCTGTCCACTTTGCTTTACCAACAAAATCGAATGCCCCTGGCTTGGGATCATTGCATTTTCCTGCACTGGCCTCCACAAATAAAAACAAAGTAATAAATACAACTGTCATACAGAAGTCAATGCTAGTCACTGAATAGAATCTAAGGTCCATCTACTTTGGAAACTGATCAATTCTGAGTTAAAAGGGAATGATGTATTTGCGCATAAATTTTATACCTGCCAACTCTAGATCTCACAGCGTTAGTATCACGCTTGCGGACTACTAAAGACATTGTTCTCACGCATCGAGGACAATTTCTCATGCCTGACTCACAAATCCGGGCGAGTTGTTCTAAAAAAATCTTCATTCCATTTCAGATTTGTTATGTACTTATTTCTTTGCTCCTCATAACAATCCCAAAAGCTTTCAAATGTCTACAATCTGTTTGAATTGAAGGGCTGGGAGCATAACCGACTTATGTCGAATTTCAGCCCGTTTTCCAAGTTTGCTCGGATTTGTCCGAATTTTTGCATGTGAACTTCAATTCGATTGAAAAACATTGTTCACTATTTTTTTCCGCCGATTTTTGTTTGATATTAATGCCATTGGGAATTGCTACCATCTTCTAAAGAAAAATCGATAACATTATAGTCACTATGGATGACCAAAAGGACAATGCATTGAGTATTAATATTTGTATTAAATAGGAACTTGTTGTCTTTGAACCACGGCACACGAAAGCGGTCTTTCTCGCGGGAGAAACGAAAAGAATTCTGTAACACTTTCATTTGATTGTTACAAACTACTACGTGCGTGACAGGAATGTAAGAAACGCACCTCAGATACAATACGTCATCAAAATGTCCGCACAGTTCTCGGCCACAGTTCTCACCATTAAAAAGTCATTTATATATGTTCGTTGGCAATGTTTTACCTTTGGCAGCGTGTAAATGCTTAGTTTATAAGTGGATCGCCATGTTGAAATGCTTTCCTAAAGGTGTTTCACAGAGGAAATCTATTTTCCAACAGTTCTCACCCCATTACGTAAAAATATTTCAAAATTCAATTAGTTTCTTTATTGCGACATGGGCGAGAACTGTTGCCAGATTACTAAGACGCACTTTTGCTGTGATCAAAAGGGGTAGAATAGAAGGGCAACAAATCGGTTTTTCATTGAGAGAAAAGTTTATCTCGAAACAAGCCATTTCCTTTCCTGCAACACGATTTGAATAAGCCAGAACTGAGGGCGAGAACTGTTACGCATTGAAAGAAAACAAGTTCTATGTCACGCACTGCGTGACTTACGGCCTTACTGGCTTTCAAGAGACCGGTCTTTGTATGAAATGCAGTTATTTTCCCTTACGGTTAAGTGAAAAGTTACAACCATGTTAATGAAATAATGTGACAGTGTTGCTTGAAGTTCGTTATGCTACAAGAACTTGGTTTTATCGCCCCGAAAGGAAAACACAAAATTGGAACTAGCACTTTTTTGAAATCGCGTGAAAGCTATTTGCGCCACACTTAACCTACGGCTAAAAAGAGTAACTTTCTTGACTTCGTTAATGCACAAAGCAAAAATATGCACCATAGGACTTGGCTGACCGAAAACCGTCACTTACATTCCAATGTTTCCACTTCCCAAATACGGACGGTTACCTTACAACAAGAACACGCGGTCCGAGTCTTCTTAACCGACGAGCACGACGTGGACAACATCTCTAACAACATTAACCTTCCAAGCACGTTTACTAGTAAACATTAGGAAACCACCACATTCCCGCCCCCCCCCCCCCCCCCCAACTCAATGTTGTTTTCTGGGTCACGAACAGTCTCCTGGCAAGCATCACCTTCCAAATCAACATTGCATAAGGGGGAGGGGGGGGGGGGGAGGGAGAAATAACTGTGGTAGAATTAAGAAGAAAGAAACAGTGAGTGAGTGGTTTCTACATCTGTTTTCGGTTGTCATTGCATAGGGGGAGGGAGTGGGAGAGAGAAGTAAAGTTCTGTGGTAGAATTACAAGAGAGAGAAATAGTAAGCCAGTGGTTTTTGCGCTGTTGGTGTTTGGTTTTCTCAAGGAGTTTTGTACACGTTTGTAAAACCGCGAAATGTTTTCAAAACCAGGGAGAGCAAAAATTGGGACAAATGCAAGCGAAATCGTAAACTGGGCTAAAATTCGACATAAGGCGGTTATGCTCTCAGCTCTTCAATTGTAAGTGTTCAAAGGTCGTCGGACATTTTCGGCAATGTTCAGAAGTCTTTGGAAAATCGTCGGAAATCTTCGGAAGTGGCTCAGACGTTTTCGGAAATCCCGGTCATGACGAGACAAAAATCTCACACGTTTGACTCATAATGTATTATGTCTTGCTTACTTACAATGCAGTGCAACACTGATTTTTACTAAGCAGGAACTTTGTTTTCATATATGCCCAGCTTGGGACATGTTCCCATAATATTTATTTATTGTTTTACCAAGTGACAAAATTATTTAAACAAAAAATTTCACCTAGCCTGCAGTCTGTAGTCCATGTTCTACCTAGTTCACCCAAAATAATCCATTCCATAGTCTGCACATGTATGTAATGCATATATATGATTGCTCTTGTGCATACTGCTTGGGGTCTCATGGCGAAAAAACTACTAAAATTATTTTGGATAATTTCAATTGCTTGGTGGTCCTAATATATTGGAAAAAATTTAAAAGGTGAACAAACTTTTCCAAACATTTATAATTTATCTTTGAATTGATTGCAATGAAAGAATGTTGCCAAAAGGTCGTAATAACAGCAAATTCACAGTGATTTTGACAAAAAAATACGATGCTTCTGAGGCTCGATAAACTGAAGATGGCTGAAATATCTGAGCCTTAAAAGCACCATACACGATGTTTTTTTTTTCTTAAAATCAATGAAATAATCTAATGAATATAAACCTCCCACTTTCTTTATTTCGATAGGTTTGAGCGTTGAGGAATTTAAAAGCAAAATGTAATCAAGATTGAATTATTATAAATTATCGTACAAAATAAAACTTCGGCATTTTTCTTACTTGTTTGAAGAAGGCATACAACTTCAATTTGTGGTCACTGCCAGGGTCTTGTTTTAGAGTCTTGACTCGGGCGCCAGCAGCCTCAAACTCCTTGTCCAGATCTCCTAGCCTTACACATCCCGTGTGAATTGGTCTTTTTGCCGATAAACTGAACGTGGATGGTCGAAGTGACAGCTTTTGTACATGTTTCAAGGCACGAAAATAACGCGCCATATTGGACAAGTTGGCGGTTTGCACTTACATGACCATCTTGCCGCTTCATCATCTGCCGCTGGACGATATGCCGACGTTGTCAAGATTCAGATTCTTAGAATTGATTGTCCAGTTGATTTAGAATTTTTTATAATTTTGACGCCGTCTGTTTTCTGTAGCTTTAGGCGTGAATATGAACCTCTCTGGTATTGAAGAAATTGCCAGGCCTTTTATGACACTCAAACTATTGAAAACGTAGTCGGAGACGAGAACTTTTCATAAAAATGATGCGTTTCCATGAAAGACACGGAACACACGTCGAGCTGTCACCATGCAAGACATCTGCAAAGAGAATCAGGAGCTTTGCTAATGCAGTTGTATTCAGTCATCGACCTCTGGCATTCGATGAGACGTTTCTTTTTGAGATCGAAGAGCAGGAAAAAGATTGGTCTGGTCATGTACGATGCGGAATAACAACTCACAACCCACAGACTATTAAAAGTGTGCCACCATATCTTCTTCCCGACATGGCACAGATGGGTAGAACATGGGTGTTCGCGATCAAGTCTACCATGCAGAAGCCATTAGGGGATGAGCAGCTCAGAGACTATGGGAGCTATAACTTTCAGCGGCAGGAAGCCGGGGACAAGGACACGAATCCGATGTTTTGTGGCAGGAGAGCACGTGAAATGGAGCTCAAGCCCACTGATGTCGGTTCGCGTATTGGAGTCAAAGTCAGTCACTCGGGAGAATTGTACTTTTATGTCAATGGAATGAAGTTTGGTCCCTGTGCTCTTGATGTTCCTATCGACAAGGATTTGTATGTTGCTGTCGACGTTTATGGAACAACTAAAAAAGTGCAAATCATTCAATGTGGAGGTCAGAATTGTAGCTTGTAATGCACCTATCAATGTTAACGCGCAGCGGGCGGGGGGGGGGGGGGAGGGCATAGACGAGGCGTTTTAACTTGCATTCAAATGACCCACTGCAGGGTATTTGTGAATGGTCAAAAGAGACACTAAACATTGAAAATTTGGGCTAGGCTACACAATACAGGGCCACTTTTCTTGTTTACCTTTTCTAGCTGGATTGGTAGCATGTCAGTACCTCTTGAATTCAATGTGGTGAGCTGCCAAGCCACTATAATGTGTACACCTTCCTTGCTCTTAAAAAGTTGAATTCCACTGGTGTCTCAGCTACCGAGCCAATAAAATATAGTTGTTGCCAACATCCCCTGCTTTTGCTTAATATGCAATATGCACCTATTAATATCATTTTGAAAGATATAGAGGGGTATAAGGCTGGTGGCCGTGGTGGTGCAGCTGGGTTGAATGTTCTGAGCAAAGTGCAGCTTGAAAGATAGAGCTGTGAATCCACAATGGGGGAGCTGGGAGAAGGCAAATTGACACACCGCAAGTGTAGAGAAAGTTTGTTAAATGGTCTGCACTGATGAATGTACATGGGACATGCTGATTGGCTGAGTCTGTGAAATAGATAATAATAAGTATTATTACAAGTTGATCTCTCATCTCTCATAAGAGATCTACTGTAACAAGCAGGCACGTTGTCTACAATTTCAAAGTAATACATTGAAAACAATCTAAAAAATTCTGGACATCCATTTCATTTATTAGCCATAAATTAATGTCAGTTGCCTCACTTGCCTACATTTACATGTATGCTGTCAAAAGTGACGGCCAATGGGTAGGGAACCTTCCACAGAAAATGAAAATCGTCTTTTAGAAAGGAAAAGTCCAGTTCATAATGTTCATTTTCTTCTGTTTCATTAATGGGATTTTCTAGAGCAAGTGGATCAATCTTTTCTTATCCTTCACTTTAATTAATTTACTGATAGAGTGACATACTGATATGTCTATGAAACACATTGATGGAATGGGAAATAAGTGGTAATTTTTATATTTACAATTATTCTTTTCTAGTTCCCTCTCTTGTTGACTTGTGCTGTGAAAACGTCAGGAAATGTGTGACACAACAAGAGGATCTGGAAATACTGCCTATAACGACACCACTTAAGAAGTATATTGCTACATTTTGACAAGAAGGAACCACATAGAAAAAAATAAGAAATGGATAAGAAATTACATTTTAGTCTACAACGTAAATATTCAAGTTACTTTAACCAGCATGGAAGGATAATAAAAAAATAGTGTTGAAACATTGCTTTGTAGGCAAGGAATGCCACATGGGAAATGTTTTACAAATCTAAAACTATAAATATGAAATATATATTTATTTAGTATTCAGGCTGAAATGAAAAAAAAGAGTGAGAGTTTCCATTATATGGTACTCACGTTTGAAACTTTTCACGAGTTTCTCATGTTTGGAGCTCTTGTCATGAAGTTAACACAATCAACACTCACAGGTCCAGCTGAGTGGCTGTGCTTTGAACACTGAAAGGCATTTTGTGCGATGAAATGGCAATACATTATGTGGATATCAAAGGATAATGTAATGCAAAACTTTTCTTCTTACAGGATGTTCAGTTAAGCTTTGACCAAGATATTAGACAAGGTCCATGTAACCATGGCTTCATTAAAAGAATGTACAAGTGGATTATCTCAAAATCATGACAAATTTAACCTGTGATCAGGGTCTATTTGCCTTGCTAGCAGAAGTTTCTTCTTACATGTTCATGTGCATTTGATCATATTCCACTCTTTGATCAGTTCTCTTTTCAAATGGCCAAAATATTAGCAAACAAACATGACAAAGAACCTCTACTAGTAAGTGGCTCTATGTTCATTTTCTTCAATATATAAAGTATTCCTGAGTGGTGACCAAATAAGAGTGCTTCTAACATAGGAGCTGATTGCTGGTTACTATAAATTTGGAGAGTGCTTTAAATAGGAATGCATTTTAAACAATGTTATAAGTAGAAAAATCATGAACCATGTTCTGTGAAAATGTACCAAACAGGGTAATAGTATTATGGGGATTTGAGAAGGTGATGGCTTAGTGAAAATGGTTTTCTGGCTTGTTTACTTGGCAGGTGATCCTACTAGAGACAGTCACTGTATTTTTTTATGTCCAAGTTTATTATTTTAAGAATTAGTTTTTTATTTGAACTCATCTATTTCTTTTAAACCTTGGCTAAAAGCCAGAAATTTTAAACGGCATCACCATAAAACTAAAGTAGAGAACAATTGAAGAGATTGGCGCACAACTGAGTTATATATAGTGCATTTCAGGTTGCTTTTTTGTTGTGTCAGTACAGATTCACCAGAAGTTTTGCATTTGACCTCCAGAAAAGGTTGCCCCAATGTTTCATCTGTTGCTTTAAAATGCATTACAACTCAATTATGCACCAAGCAATTCAATTATAGACAAGAGCAAATTTTGTTGATAAACAGATGTTGTAATGTCTGTTTGACAAAATTAATACTGAACAGTGTATCATTCAACTAGTACCGACATTATTCATAGTTGTTGAGCAACAATAAAACTGCTTCAAAATCGTATTTACCCCAAAGTGTCCTCAAAGGAGATAAAAAAAGGAAGCAAATATTGTAGTTTGTATTTTGATGACAGTAAAAGACTACAATTTCAATGGCATTAATATTGTTGAAACATGTTTTTAAATTCAGTCCTTCAAATTATGCTGACAAGGTACAGCAACTTGTGATTGTAACCCCAGTTTATGAAAATGATCAGAAGTTTGAAATAAAAATATCTTTCAAAATCTAAAATGAGCATGAATTCTGGAACTAATTTTGAGTGTAAAGAAGGCTGGAAAATCAATGGTCAAGAATTCCCCTGGAGATCGGAAAGAACCAATTTTCCTAGTTCTTCACCTGAGTAAATGAAATCATAGACCCTGGAGTATAAAACTGTTTCAACAACATACATGTCTGATAGATCTTGTAGTTATGAATATTACTAGACAACATGATACATACTCTGTGTTGTAGTGCTAGTAGTTAGATTGTAAGACTTTGATTTTGACTGTATATTTAGTAACAATACATATTATAACAAAAATAAAAGCATCATAGTACATCAACTTAATGCAGAATATGGTCATTGAAGAAAATACCTAGAACAGAATGGCTTGGTCAAAAAATTGTGGCTATATAGTCAAAATTGTGTCAAATTGCTCTGGCTAGAATTTAGGAAACATACTGGCACATGTAAGCAAGTAAGAAACAATTGGCTCTCATTTTATGGGTTAAATTCAAGAGTGAGCTTTCTGATAACATTTGTCATTGGGCTTCTTTGGAACTTGACGCAACCCCCTTCACTCGTGGACAGAAACATACACCTCTGCATTTACCATTGAGAAGTAAAAATTAAAAAGATAATTTATTTATTTTCCAAACAAGTCCAAACAACAGAAAACAAATGGCAGGCAAATGTAAATCAAGTTTTTGTCTAAAGTAGGAGGAATTGGCTTTGGTTCCTGTGTAGCTTAATTAGAGCAAGTTACACACAGATTGAGAACTTCAAGTACAATCAATACAGTAATACAAGTATCTTCATGAAATATGATCAACATTTAATATTTTAATAAGGCTACTAATAATTTCTTACTATAGACAAATATGTCACCTTGCTTCAAAAAGGAACACCTTAACATCATGAAAGGTGTCAGCCATCATGGTTTGAAATGATAGTGAAGTTAATTGTTTGTCTCATGATTGAGTGTTGATCGTGACATTTTGACTGCTATACTGCTGCCCCCAGTTGTTCAAAGAGCGGATAATTTTATCCACTGGATAGGTAGGCGCGATTACCAGCCGCTGTTCGGGAAAATGAGCCCTCACTCATCCCCCTGAAGTCTCTCTTTGGGGAGGATCACATACCGGACCCGGGAGACGGCGGAAATCGAGCCTACTGGATAGGTCACTATGCGCAGATAAAATATGTGCCAGAATTTCCCTACAGCCCGGTAATTTGTGTACAAAGTAGAAGCGTCTGTCTATTAATTAATTCTAAGTATGAGATTACGAGAAAAACTTGCCAAAAGCTTTTGTTGGAGTACATTTTATCTGCTGCATAGCAACAACTGGGGCCTAGTCTTCATTTTGCTGTTCCACCCAAACATTGCCGTCAAAGACAGTTTCTGGGTCCCCAACTTTAATAGAAAATGGCCTGGATCCACCATTGGCAAGATTATCCAGGGCTCCTAACTACAAACTACAAACTGTCTGTCAGGTATCTAGTGTTACACTCATCTTTGCTAGTTCTTCTAAAGTATGTTCATGATGGACTGTTCGTTGTTGTTTATAAACAGGACATTATTGTTCCATAATGCTCAACACGTGCTTGAGGTGGATCAAGAGTACCACATTCTTTGCGTGTTGAATCCTGATGTAAGCACAGCTTTAGGATCTTTTCCATTCATACTTGGTCCATTCATTGGGCCTGGTGTGCCATCTCCACGTAAAACTGCAATGCATTTCCAGTTGTCAAGATAGTTGGCTGAAAAAAGAAAAGGAATCACCTGGTATTATTGAAAGTGGCTTAATAAAATTTGATATTCTATATCCGTTTACATAATTATTTTGAACAAATAGATAAATAGCCAATAGAAATTTCACTCGTCAAAGGGGAATTTTTTGCTGCATCTGCATTCAGCTCATGCCACTGATACTTATCACTGTACAATTTTTCAGTAAGGTCAGTTCACTAAATTAACAATGAGTAATAAACAAGTGCATGTTGTGCAGTTCAAAAGGACATTTTACAGGATTAAAAAAACAACACTCCTTTGGTCAAGAATAATTATTAAAGAAATATTTCTAATTGTGGAATAACAAACACTGGAACTGCAAATTAAGAATTGCTCTAAAAATAAACATGACAGTAAAAATTGTGAAAAACTGGACATCAATTTGATCCCCAAGGTATGCACGTTGTCATTATGCTGAAAATTGAAATGTTATTTGTTCTTGAGGATTTGGGTTTCTCTACATAAGATAGCATAGTTATGACCTTTCATGAATGAAGGTACATGGAAAAACAGACCAAAGGCTTTCCTAAATGAAAATCTTATTTACTCAGATAATATAAGCCTTTGTTTATGTCTGAAAACCAAACATGTTCAATTTTCACTTCAAAGACAGCAACATGCATTGAAGTGAATTTATTGACCCAAACTGAGCACATTTTTCAAAAACTGTAAAAAGAACTGGCCAATTAAAATTATAGTACTGCAAAATTCGCTATGACAGCCATAATTTTTTTTGTGGGGTGGATTCTCAGAAGCACTCAAACATTTTGGAAGTCCGCAGCAAAAGTGATGATATTTTGTAATGGCAGATTCTCTTCTCTATGACAAAACCACAATCTGCCCTAAGAGCGTGATTTCTTTGCTGTGAACTCTCTGATTTCCACTGTTTAACCCTTTAACCTCTTTTGTGCGATTTATCGTTCGCTGGCGAACGATAATTTTACTCACTGGGTACAAGAGGAGAATAGCCTACAGTATGTCAGAAAACAAACAATGCCAGATACAACACTTGATTGAAGAGGTTTCTGGCATTGGCAGGTCAAAAGGAGTACTTTTAACATTCTCTGGCAATTTCTAGTAAACTTAATTTTTGTACTCAAAGAGAGTTTAACACAAGAAAAAATAGGTTAAAAATGCGACATGTTCATATCTGCCTGCGAAACAAATCATTTATTGTATGCAACCCACATTTTGCCAATTATAGTGAAATATCGTGCCATAGATTTGGGGGACAATAAAAGGTTCCCAGCTTAAATTCTCAAGTTACAGCCCGACAACATAATGCATTTTCCTGGTTTAAGGACCAAAACCTACCAGATAACTGCTTGAAGACCTGTGTGAACCAATTCATTGACATTGGTTTTATATAAATTTCTTTTTTTACCATGATAAGAAAATAAACTAAACAGTAAAACCTAAGGAAGAATATTATTATTAGAATGGGGGAAAATCTGGGCTGATACAGGGTAACATGTGATCCAGGTCAACTTACTATACTAAACATTATACAACTCTAAAAACACTTTTTTATTGTACCCAGGAACTTCTTACCTTTCCATAATCTCACACATCCGTCATCTCCAGAGGAGGCCAAAATTGTACCTGTGATGTTCCACTCAACTCTCCAAACCTAACAAAATGACCACATTTTTATAATTTTAACAATTGTGTGGTTAGAGAACATTTCTATCTGAATTGCTTCTTATAGCATCATAATTGTTATTAAGTTGCTTCATATCCCTGCATAGCCAGGACTCTTCTTCATACAGACAGTGCCAAAACTGATGCCTGATTGTATGATCTGAACTTTTGGAAAATCTTTGATTTGACTTGTTACTGAGAGGAGTACATTTTTGCTACAGTTAAACACTGATATAAAATAAAAAGTTGCTGAAAAAATGGAGAAAATTCAGGTGAAAAAAGTTTGAAAGCTGGTCATGCACTCACAAACTAGAGACATGTTTTCTGGATTGTGGCTTGCAGGTGAAAAACATATTCCTTATGAACACATGTTTTTCAAGCTTTCTTGTAACAAATAATACCTGAGATTCATGATCACTGAATTGTGCTGCAAGGCTGATGTCAAGCTTGGTCAAATTTCCCCCAGCGCCACCTTGGTCACTATTTTGTTAAACATAAATTTATTAACAAATAAACACTTCAAATTAATTTTAAATATCCAAGAAATAGAAAACACTTTGAGTTCTTTGTTTCCTGTACGTAAGAGTCAGTGTTACTTTCTGTTATTAAGGGGGTCCCGGACTATCGGCTGACAGTTAAGCCACCGTTACACGTTGAAACTTTTAGCTGAAACTTGTGTGCAACGGCAAACAAGACCAGTTTCACGAAGTGATGTTACACGGTGAAACTCTTGTTTTTTTTTCACCACTGCGACCGTTGCGAGCCGTTGCAGAAGTAGAAAGTAGTTCTACTTTTCATGAAACTTGTCTCGCGACGGGAGTTCGAGAAAGTTTCACAAAACCAACCATGTTACACGGTGCAACGCCTGTTGACATTTGTTTTGCAGCGCCGTTGACACAAGTTTGAGCTAAAATTAAGTTTCAACGTGTAACGGCGGCTTTAACCATGGAAATTTGATGTTCAGCGTGAAGAGAAGCCAAAAGGGCTTAATGAATGCTACTTTTAATAAAGAACATCAAATCTCTAAAGAAGCCTAATATCAGACAGTTAGTTCTGAGATATAAGCATTCTGCTTTTTTAAATTAAAATAAAATGTTTTCCATTTAATTTACTTCCAAATGCAAGTCAGTATAACTGAAAGTTAGAACTCACCATAATTTCATGTAAAAGTTGAAATTACAAAAAAAGGAAAATAAACTTGCAAGATATATTAAATTACAAAAAAAAACTGACAATGAAAGTAACTAGTAATTTGTATGAATTAGAAAACAATCAATGCAAGTTTCTTGTGGACTAATTATATCATCTAGTAGGCATTTTTGCCAGATTCACTGTGATCAAATGAACTCATCTACACCACTTGATAAATTTAAGCCAAGCACAATCAGAGAAAATTTAGTGGTGAACTATAAGCACTCAAAAAATACAACCCATCAAAAATTATTAACTAATTTTGTTTTCATTGTCAGTAGTTCGAGACACCAACACAGCTTTAAATAATCAAACTAATAATTATCTCAGCATAGTGTTAGATAAAGGTTATTTTCCTAAAACTTATTTTGCAGTTGAGAACTGTCATGATATTAACTTAAATCTTTTAAGACTGACTTGTCTTGTGAATTGTACATGTAACTCATCTAATGACTGTATTCTCTCAATAGTCTTATACATGATGTACACAAAATCACAAGACACATCTGAGATCAACTAGCAATCTCACCCATATGGTTTGAGCGTCATAATTCGAACATCCTTGGAAGCAATAGCCAGCAGATGATAAGACCTGGTAATCATGCAAGGAAATGTACAAATGAAAACAATCATTATAAGTTGTTCAAATTTCAAGCTGTACAATTTATCAGAAGACTGCACCTGACCCAAAACCATCAATAAATAAAAGCCTAAATCAATATACTGTGCAGTGTACTTCGTCAGTGCCTTGTCAGCAACTAATATTATCGATAGTCAATAAAATTAAAAAGGGAAGTGGTCAAAACTATGTGTACTATAGTTGACCAGGACCCACCAAACCACAAAATAGATGGTGGTTTCTGCCTGCACGCCCCTTCTCCAACTTCAAAAGATGGTGTCTTTATTGCATAGCCACCCCTCAAACTTCAAACCTCATTTTTCTTACAAGTTTTAGTTTATCTAGCAATGCTGACTCTTGCTAGCTGAATATTTCAATCTATGTCAACTCAAATTTTAAAGGCAACAAAATTTTGTTGGTAACATTCATGAGATAGGGTGGTGTCTTTGATAACCCCCTTCCCCAGACAAGGCAGTTCCTCTTTGAACAAACTTGTTGTGACTAGTTCCCTATGAAATGCTTTTGTTTTTGTCAACTTTCACCGCTGCCTAAGGCCTACAATGTGCAGTGTACTGAGATGACCCCTCTAATAGTTACACTGTACATAATAAAAGTAATTTTTAATTAAATACTGTGAGATTGAGAGGCCTGACATATGACAATTGATGTAAAATGCTGATTATATTCTCAGGGCATATGTTTTCCTTCAAAGACAGCATTTTGAGGTATCCACAGGTTAATTCTTCATCCACAGGACTCTTTTGAGGGGTTTACACCCAAAGACGACTCATTTCAGAGTCCAGTGAGGGGAGTGGGGATGGGGTTTTATCATTGGAGGGAATTTTGCATTTCGAAATTGGTCGGATTTGACAATAAAGTAACACTGCACGTCTAACAGCAACTAACCTAAAATATCTATGGGTTTATCTTTGGGGATGAGGGGGCACTTGTATTACCAGAAGGATTTTAGCATCTGATAGGGGAGGAAGGGGTAAAGCTTATATTCAATTGAGCATTTTATAGTTTAAGGAAATGTAAGGTTTGATTACAAAAGGAAGGATATTATTGATTTAATAATTAAATCAATAATATCCTTCCCTTTATATATTTTTTGCACTAGTTAGTTTTAGAATAACAATACTGAAATACAAACAAAACCATTTTCTTATGCTTGACATGGCTGACTGCAATGAGTTGAGAACGGTTCCTTCTATCACCTATGTTTATTGTGGGTGGAGTGGTTACCTTCAGGTTTAGGTTTAAGGATGCATAACTGAAAACTGCTCTTGACTAGTTAGTACAGTTCTTATCCTATGGAAATTACCTTCCAAGATTTGGAGCAAATGCAACATCATGCACAGCATCTGTAATTGCCATAAGAGTCTCCACTCTGTGCCACTTTCTGAAAATGCAACACACAAAAAACTTTCAATTCCAGAACATAAAATTAACAGAAGGAATACGCCAATATGTAATGCACAGCTATACAATGTCAGTGTTACTAAATAAATACTAATCACAGTTCTTGCGAATATTACTTCCCAAAGTAATGTTTAGTAAACAAGACAAGTGTACAGACCTGCTTGCGTCATTGTACTCGTGTATTTGGACCTTGCCTCCTGCACTGGTGTTAGGATCATTGCTGCCGACAGCCAGCATTGGGGCATGCACTCTAATTAATGAAAAAAAGTCATTATAATCATTGGTTTCAATCGGATTTACTATCTGAGCCTATGAGTAATGCCAGTACTGATGATGTTTTTCATAACAAGCAACATGCAGAATTTCTTGGAGTAAAAAATATACAGTACATTGTTTTCCAGCTGCTTAGAGGGAGGGCACCTGACATGGGAACACAGGTTACACTTGGTTAACAAAACAACAAAAACAGAAACAAAACAAGCTCAGTCCTTGGTACAATGGGAAATAGAATCAATAAATATTAACTTAAGGTTTCTTCCTCATACAGCCCCACAAACAAGCAAAAAACTGCTGAGCAAAGTGCTCAGAGAGTATTTAACTTTAGAGAGACATGCAAGGTCCAGACATGAGCATCTTTGTTTGCATGAATTTGCGAGTTTTTACCTTGACAAGTTCCATGACACACAGCTACAGCTCAGTTTATGTTGGATTTCATTCTATTAGAATAAGGTGGAAGACATTTATTTAAATTGAATTACCACTGTATAACTAGCTACAAAGTAAAGTTAAAAAGAGATACAAAAAGGATGATTGTTGATTGGTTCATTGTCTGATTGGTCAGTTTAATAGCTACTTGATAGTTGATAGAAAAAAGGAATCCAAAAGTTACTGACAGCATATTTTTAAACAACTTTAAGTTTATAGAGCTGACATGACTAGTAGAGTGCTGCCTTTACTCTGACATCTGCAAGGGGTTAGACGTTCTTAAGTCTTCTCGGATAAGGATGATAAACTATAGGCTCCGTCTCACAGTTCTTTCACATAACCTGACTCTGTGGGATGTAAAAGAACCACTAGGGATGTAACAAATCTCTGGCAGTGACCACCCCTAGTATCTATCTCAAAAACTCACACTCACAACTCTTCACTTCATTATAATAATTATTATAATGTAAATTGTGCCACAAGCAGTCTGGCAAAGTCCCTCACACAGTGTTGTAAATTATCCCTGAAAATCCCAAAGAGAGAGTGTGTATATATGTTGTAGGTTAAAATGAATCCAGATGAAAATGATTTTAACCTAGTGGGTTGATTTCTATTTTCCCTTGTTAAGGTTGGGTAATTTACATCTGAAACAAAGAAAACTAGAAATCAACCTAGGTTGAAATCATTATTTTAGCCTGGGATTCATTTTAACCTACAACATATATGCATTAAAGGGTGACAAAATAATGCTAAATGCAATTAAGACACTAACAGTTGTACAAACTTCTAATTTTGCAATGATAAACTCAGTCAACAAAATAATGCAAGCTATGTACCTGCAACTGCCATTGACTTAAATTCATAATATCTGGAGCTTCATAAATTCTGACTGTCCCATCTTTTGAACATGTAGCCTGGAATTGATATAAACAAAACAATAGATTTAATGCAATGATCTCAATACAATGTCTTTACTGGTCTTAAAGTCCCAACATATCTCCGAGGAGACCTCTCAGAATAAGCCCGGGGGTTTCTTGAGGTCTCCTCGCCACTTCTTACTTCTTTTTACTATTATTATTTACTCTAAACTTATGTATTTGTAATCCTAGTCTATTATTCATTGTAACTTTCTATGTTTGTATGTCGTGGTGAATAAATAAATAAATAAATAAATAAATAAATGCAAGGGCCTCCATAGACGAGGAAAACTGTTATCAATAACTTTCTAGTTGTCGTTATCAAAAAGTTATCAATGGCAAAACATCTTGTGTGTGGATCAAGTTATCAACTGCAAATGGTGAAAAATAAAGTCATCAACAATGGGTATACTGTGAAAATTATCAAGTTTAAACAGTGACAGAAAGAAAAACATTCATAAATTATATACATGTAGAAGCAAAGTTCTTGTTAATCTGCAACTGTATTAATTTTCCACAATTTCCTCTTACCAGTTGTAATCCTAAATGTTTCGGAGCAAATTTGACATCTGTTACAGATGTCCTACTATCAACCAATGAAGTCCTTTTCACCTAAAAATAGTAAGACATTTCGCCTTTGAATAACATGACTTGTACTGAATACTTAAGTCAGAAGTTATAACACAAAGTATTAAAATAAAATATAACCAAAAGCAGCACACATCCACCTGCAGTAATTCAATGCTTAAGAAATTTAAATTTCATGATGTGAAACAATAAATTATCGACAACCAAGACAATTCTACCGATAAAACATATATGCATGGCCAACCTCAAAGGTTGTATGCAAGCTCACTGAGAGGGAAAAGTAACAATGAACTGGACAGTAAGCCAACTTGGTACAAAAACTCAAAAATAACGATCTCATTGAAGTTGAGATAATTTTTACTAAAAATGGCATGTACACGTACCCAGTGGCTCTGCCCATGTGATAAGCCATCACCAGACCCTACAACTAAATGTAAAAATTAAATGACAATCACATCCGGAATTTTACAGATCAAATAATACATTAAAAGGTTAAAATAATTCACGTTTTAAGCAAAGAAAACTGCCTCAAGATGAAGAATTTGGACCATGCTCAAAACAATAATGTGACTAATTAAATTAATGCAGATTTCAGTTTCCAGCAGAAGGTAATAATTTAAACTACTCAATAAAGCCCAAACTATACAAAATTATATCAAAATGAGCTTAGAATAGAATCTACACCTAATATCAATCAAGTGAAACTGCTATCATTCTGAGAATGTAGTGTCAGTACCCCCCCCCCCCCCCCCGATGGTCATTTGAAAGCATTCTCCGGTTGAAAAAAAAAAAAAAGAAGTTTGTGCTAAGATCTTTCAGGAACATATACCCAAGAAGATATCAAGTATCTTACAGAAAACATTTTTGAAAATGTGAAAGTTCATTTTCGACCCTTAGTGGCCACTAAAAGGTACACTTTATTTTGAAACAATCGTTGGTGTATTTAAATTTAAAAATTACCTTGCTCTTCCCACACCGCAGCAGTTCTATCAAAAGAACAAGAAGCCAGCACCTGGCCAAACTCAGGATGAGCCCAAGTTACCTTCCACACTGACCCTGAGTGAGTCTAAATATGACAAGAATGCGTCTGAACTAAGTGTACATGTATGTTCTCAAGATATTATTTTATTACAACTGTCACTGACAAAAAACAAATTGTTAAAGTGCCTATGAAGCGAAAATTGTTTTTGTGTAGTTATAAAATTTGCACTTTGAAAAATATGATTCCGAAGTTTTGAGTGCTGGGGTAAGAATTGCGGATTTTACGAACTTTCAAAGTTGGGCTATTTTGCTCTCAAAAATGGTCAGAGGACTGGGTCAAGTGACGTCACTTTGGTGCCAAAAGTTTGTTTACTCTCATTCCGTTCTTGCCGCCAAAGAGGATTGTAAAAGGGGAAAAACATGTCTAGCGATTCTGAAATGAACAGCTTCTCAGACACATCAAGCAGCAACCATGAAGAAATATCCTTTCTTCTCTTCCGCCATGATGAATTGCAATTCTTGGCACCAATATGACGTCAGCGGTTATTGTCATGTGGCATTTTGGCCGCGCAATTCGAATACCATTTTTGAGTGCAAAATAGCTCAACTTTGAGCGCTCACAAAATCGGCAATTTTTTATCCCAGAAATCTCAAACTTTGAAATCGCGTGTTTGAAAGGGTAAATTCTATAACTACAGGTGTGTACCTAAAAGCAATTTTCGCTTCATAGGCACCTTAACTTTAAATAGCAGGAAAAGTAGGAACTGTAAATTCCAGACTGACATGGGATTCAGAGTAAGAGAAAATTAAAATTTTTTGACATTTTTGTGGAGAGAGGAAAATTCTACTTTTATTTGCTGATCTCAGCCACGACTGCATATTGTTATGCCTCTCAGCTCACCATGCCTGTAATCTACATCTAAAGCTGCATAAATACAATATTTATAAGACTTAAATGGCACCCTGCAAACTGACACTCTCTAGATTCCACAGAAAAGGAGGAACAAGGGTCTAACATCACATCTTACTGATTATCCCTTCAGCTGTCATGGGGTGTCTCGTTGCTCACAAAATTAACACCAACTTAGAGCCACTTTTCATTTCAGCCATGTTATGTGCATAGTGACTACATGTACCTTTTGACATGCCAAGCCTAAGTCTTAAATGTAAGCACAATTATTGATCTATTTATGGATAAACTTGACTTTGGGCAATGAATATGGGTTTATTTATCTTCAGGCTGACATGAGGGAATAACAAGAAGTCAATCCGAGATCGATAAATCAATGATTAAATAAAATTTAACACCCTGCAAACATAATGGCCGAATTCTGGCAGAAGTTACGTGACAGAGCCGATTGAAAACGGTCAAATGGTTTGAATTTTCTTGAGAGCCATCCACACATGAACAGCCATTTTAGGTTATTAGTTGTACATTGTAGTTTAAAATTTATCATTACTTTAGGTAAGAACTGGAAGATTTGGCTTGAGAGTTAAAGTGGTCTTTCAACTGTTTATCTAGCACGTCGAAAGATACAGTGTATAGTTGCTATACTCTGCTATGCATGAAACACTAAAAGTGTTTAGTAATACATAAACATTATTTTACACTTATTATATAAACACCTCTGATCTGGCACACGTACATATATTTTTAAGATATCGGGTTCTATAAAAATATCAAGAAACTACATGTAAACCCTGTTGTCTACCAAGGCCTGAGTTATTTATGAGTTATCTCTACATTTACCTGCTTATTTATTTGCCATAGAAACATGAAAGAAATATTACTTACTTTCCAGCTTGCTGTACAGTGCCATTGGCCATCTTCTCCAAGATCCCATACCTGTTTTATAACAGTATGCCGCAACAAATAGACGTTAAATTCTAAATTTTAGTTTGAAAAGTAGTAATAACATTCAAGAGTGTTAAAAATTAGATATGATTATCGCCTATTTTTGCTTTTAAATTTCCTGCACGCCGCCATTTGGGATTTTATGACGTCATACAGTCGCCGCCAGTAAGTTTGTGTAAAACAATATTGGGCAACCATATGACGTCAAAAAATCCAACATGGCGGTGCCCAGGAAGTTTAAAACTGAAAATAGATGATAAACAAATCCTGTTTTATCCAACACCGAATTATAATTTCTATGTTTTCGACTGAAATTTGAAATAAGATTGCATTTTCAACATTTTAACATTAATTTTTTGCAAGAGTGGAGGTTTCCTTTAATATCTATGTTAAATTGCATATATTTTATTGCAATATTTCACAGCCAGTGAACTGTACTGAATGATGTAATTTTACAACAACATGTCTGTCTATGAGTAGGTGTAATATTCTCAAGAAGGTTGTAGACATTCTTATGTTTTCTTATAGGTAGCAGTCCGTTTTAGGATTAATCTATGGTTATCTTGTAGTTATTCCTAGCTTGTTCATTTGTTCTATAACTAAGTTTTAATTCATGGACTCATATATAACCTGGCCTTTGAGCAAAAATGAACTTCTCTCATTTCTTGCTTACCCCTCCCTTTTGGGGAAGTTTCCACAAATTAAATGGAAACCTTAAAGCTCCTTTTAATTTCTGGGCATATACACTGTAGCTTTAAGGTTTCTTTTTATTTTTTCAGAATAGAGCGAAATAATTTATCTAATATGAATTAAAAGATTTATTTATTCACCGAGCTGTGTTAAACGTAACTAATCATGATGGTACCACATCGCACATCCCAACATTTAATACTTTCCACAAAATTTGAGGAGGCTCTGAAAATCATATCTTCATGTACTGTACATATATTTGGGGGCAAATATAATAAAATAAATTCACTATCAGTGACAAAAAAGGAACAGATTGGAATCCTTAAAAAAGTGAAAAACTTAGAAGTCTCAACTCCCGGGCTCAACTACCAAGCTGTCAGCCAAAATTAATTGTAAGCAATGTTCTCATATCCGTTAACTAAAGAAACTGGTCAAAGAATTATGTACATACATGTGATGTGCATTGTCAAATCCTTACCTTAACACTCTGATCACTGGAGCAAGTGGCCATTCGTCTCCCATGATAATCATAGGACACATCATGAATCAAATCCTTGTGCTCTGCGGGAATCTCACGGGCTACAAACATAATTTTCGCGCGCAGCTCAGCTACTGACAACCCCGCGCAAATTCACGCAAAATTAGTTACTTTGACATTCAACGATCCCTCAGATATATCACTGAACAAGTAAAGTGTCCAAATGCTTGTTATAAACGTGTAAGAGAAAGAGAATGAAAGAAAATTTGAAGGATAAACTTAAAACGATAATGAAAACGATACAATTTCAAGACGGAGCACGCCGATTTTCTGTCAGGC
The DNA here is from genome assembly GCF_977016875.1 of Pavona decussata. NCBI lineage: Eukaryota > Metazoa > Cnidaria > Anthozoa > Scleractinia > Agariciidae > Pavona > Pavona decussata. Next base: position 1,097,248 of record NW_028145486.1, on the reverse strand, counting down.
CACCGTGTAGTGTCCGCTATGACCTGGACTCCAATGAAGTCATGTGATTAGCTCGTCACCAGGGTCATCTTACTCTGGGGAGTCCGCCAGGGACAAGATTTGTCACAGACCCAAGTCACGTGACCAACTTTGGCCGCCATCTTCAAAGGGAAAAATATTCACGATAAACTTTTTCGGAATCCTTTTGAATCCTCTTTTCGTTATCATTCTTAGTGCTCTGACCCTTTTATACAGGTTTATATAATATCCCTGAAATTATTTAGTTAGGTATTTTATCAACGAAATGGCGGATTTAGACGAAAACGCTCAAGAAAGTTTGTTGGACGCTGCCCTCCACACCACGAAGGACGATGATGCGGTTTTAGGAGATATTGCTGGTGATCCAGCTGTGGATGATTCCTTGGAGGATCCGGTAATCATACCTTTTTAACGTTATTGGTGTTCGCATTAAATACCTGCTAAACCAAAATTGGGGGCCGCAGTTTGTGTGCTTTCCTGCGATACAAAGTTCACCCATCCGTGAAAATTCCATCATATTTCTCTACTGATCTCGGAGTAAACTGTCGAAGAACCCTCTGAAACATCTTAAAAACACGAAGGTAAATTCTAGCTTCCCTATTATTGTCACATCATCACGATTCCGTGTTTAAAGCCTGTTAGTCTCGCGAATTATAATCTAGTACAGTGCCCTTGTTTGGAGAATTTCTTGTCCTTGGAGCTCACACAACGAAACATGTACATGTAAATCTTCAACACGTTGTTGGCTGTCTGTTTAAAGCTCATCATCGGAGACCCAGAGGTAGAGGTAGTTGGTATGAGTGAAAGGTCAAAACAGGCAAGAAAAATTTTGGCTTTTCTTTCTTGCCCATTTTGAAAACCTCTCCCAACTATCAGCCCTTGGGTCTCCAAGGATGGGTAAACCTGGGTGAGAGATGTGATGACATTAGGGAGCTTAAGTGCAGACGTTCGTTAGACACAGATGGCAACAGAAATGTGAATGTTTCCCTTTTTTGCATGGTTTTGCTCCTTACCACGGACAGGAAAATCTCATGTTGATGACTGTGGCTTGACATTACAAATGCAACGGCTTTAAAATGCTCCAAAAAGGGAAAAATTCAATTTCCAATTGCCGTCCGTGGCAGAAAAACGTCTGTGGTTAAGTTCCCTATTGATGTCTTATGGAATAGCAGCTTGTTAAGACAGCTAACTGTTTAGTGAGCTTTAAGATACATCAACTTTTTCTGTGGTGCTTTTAATATGAAGGAACTCGAAGCCATCAAAGCACGAGTAAAAGAAATGGAAGAAGAAGCAGAAAAATTAAAAGAAATGCAGAAACAAGTTGAAGAATCAATAATGAGCCCTACTGCAGCAGGCCAACCAACATGTAAGAACTTTGTGTGCTTAAAAAGGCTGGTTTGTAGGTGTAGAGCCCTAGCCTGGTAATTATTTACATACCCTCCATTGCTAGAGGAGGTCATTCGCATAGCACAAGACAGCAAGCAGTGGAAGATTGGTTTTATCAACAGAGTTTGTAAGGTGATTTGGCCACCATAGAGAGATTCAAATGCTATTAGGGACCTTATTCAACGGCAACAAAACGTCACCTAAAAAATATAACTTTATTTCATTTGTGCTACTTCAAAATTATTTAAACTCGCTCAACTTCTGCAGAAATGGCAAACTATCCAGGAACCAAATTGGTAGGAGTCGCGTTCAAGTTAAGAAAGAAAATGAAGAGTTCACTGTCGTGTGTTCATGTTCTCCACAAAACCTTGAATTTGGTCCTTTCACGTTGTTGTTTTGCAGAGGACGGCAAAGAAATGTACCAAAATATAAAACGCATGTGCAGGTTGATTGTTTTCCGTCATTAAACCTTTTGTTTTGCAGCGTTGTCGTTGTCGCTGCCGTCATCCTATTGCTTCAATCATTAGCCCTTCATCAGAGCAAATCAAATAACTTGATTCAGTAATTAAACATGTAACGTTTGGCAAATTTTATTATCAAGCTAATCTAACTGTATCAAGTTTGATTGGTTCAGTTGGTACTCAAAGAATGTAACACTTTAATCAAGTGGAGTCCAGCAATCAAAGAGTCCTGGTTTGCTTGAAATAGATTACAAGCATTTGGTAATAAGTTCAATTGAAAAGTTTTTTGAACCCAGTATATTGAGTGACTGATGTTTGACTATTTTTGGTTGCTAAATGTTCTATTACTTTTGTTCTTAAAAAGCCCAGTTTACATGTGTATGTATTGTACGTGTGGCATGCATGTTGTGGTTGAATTGGGAAATTTTTGAAACCACTTTAATTTCTATTTTCCTATAATTACATACAGTATTTGTTGCATTCAGCATAGTAAGAACACACTCCTAATACTGATTGGAGCCGAAATTGTATGGAACAAAGTTGATTCAGTGAACGAATGGATCTTGGGATGCTAAATCTGGCATCTCCCACCGATTTTGCAGGGGCAGATGACATCACAACCAACTTAGCAAAGGAGAGAGAGCCTGGTGACATCGAATGCACTCCCTGATCTTTGATTATTACTAGTCTTATCTCATTTAGATTGAAGGAAAACAAATCAAACTGACTGATTGGAATTGTTTTTTTGTTTTTTTTACCATAACCAAATATTAACCACAAATATAAAACAGCTTTGATGAACAGTTGTGTAGACTGTTGGTATTGTTCTTACTTAAAGAACTTTGCCTGGTGAACATCCAGGCCTACAGTTTTTCTGATACCATCTAGAGTAGCTGGTGAAAGTGGCAAATTTTTAATAGATAAACCTTTTACTTTTCCAGTCCCTAAAACTCTGGAAGAAAAAGGAGAAATTGATGCAAGATCAGTTTATGTGGGTAATGTGAGTATTCCAGTTGAAAAATGTGAATCTGCAACATGCATTATTCATTGTTTTGATAAACATCTATGGTGTTATCAAAGTTCAATGGCCCCTGGATCAAAGGTTTGGCAGTACAGGTATATCCTGGTATACATTTCCTAAATGTGTTTTGATATTCATTTTCTTGTAGCACACATTTTGAGTACACTGCGTAATTGCTTCTGCAATACTTGTTTTCGTGAATGTATTTTATCTTATTTATCTCAGGTTGATTATTCTGCAACAGCAGAGGAACTAGAGCAACACTTTCATGGGTGTGGATCTGTAAACAGAGTTACAATTCTTTGTGATAAATTCTCAGGACATCCAAAAGGGTTTGTCGCAATAATTCTTGATACTTTCTATTTTCTGTTGTAATGATCACAGCACAGTACTCACATTGACAATGTTTGCTTTTAATAGCTTTGCATATATCGAGTTCACTGACAAAGAAAGCGTTGACAATGCTGTCAATCTGGATGATTCTTTGTTCAAAGGAAGACAGATTAAGGTACACATGAATTGTATTGTAACTGATAAAACCTGTTACCGCTGAATACGCTACCCTAGAAAGAAAGTTGATGTTACAGGCTATGGGAGAGGTTCCACTGTAGAATCATTTTTTCTATGTTACTGTCTTCACATGAAAAGAGGAAAGAACAGAAATAGTCTTAGCGAAAAGTAAAAATCCTAGCAAAAAGAACAGTAAAAAATAACATTTGAATTTCTCTTTGTAATGTCTGGCATTTGAATGGAATGTTGAACATTTCTCTGGAAATCTTTCCAAAAATGATGCATTGACTGAAAAGAAAATTAAACAATATTGTTACTTTTAAAAAACTTAATGCTGTAGTGTAAAGACAACTAGGGAAATTTCTATGGGAACTCTGAAATCTCCCTATCGATGTTCAAAACTGACAAATAAATTTGGAAACTCTGTTCAAATTTTAACTGGAAATATTGGTGACCATGATGAAGATTGGGTGTAAAGTCTTGAAACATTTACTTTCAACTTTGTATTTGTGTTTTATTTAAACAAAGAGCTTGAGTCACATGAAAGTGCCAAAAATGTTTATTTTCCAGGTTAACCCTAAAAGAACCAATCGGCCAGGTCTCAGCACCACAGACAGAGGTATGGGTCGAGGAAGGAGCAGGGGCCGCGGTATGAGAGGCGGATACTTTAACCCATATGCGAATTACATGCCAAGACCACGTGGAAGAGCAATGTTCAGGTTAGCGTCAGCATATTTCATTTGAGAACTGCTTGTTTTCTGCTTAAACCCTGGCGAGGTGCATGGCATTCCAAGGTGGAAATTCATGTGTGAGGGTGGTATTGAGTGACCAAACAATGGCATGTAAATGCAAATAGCCTGTGTTCTGGAGTTCAAATGGAGAATTAGTACGGGGTTTTTAAATTTTCATTTAATCAGAAATTGGAGTGCATGACAAGAATAATCACATTAAAATTAGTCAGTTTACCAGATTTTGAGCTTCTGTTGTTAAATTGCAACTTTCAAATATTGGAAAAAATTAGAGACCGTATGGATTTTGAGAACGCCATCCCAGAATCAGAGACATTTGTATGGAATTTGGACAACCTCCAACAGGTCACAGTCTGGTTTAATACTATGCAATGAAATGTAACCAAACTTGGCAAACTTACTTATTGTTATGCGATCTTTTTGGCATTGGGGTTCATTTCTTCATATGACCCAATTTGAGCAATGTGCAAACTAGGGCCCAGTCCCTTAATGAACTTCAAAACGGGCACTTGGACACCTTGTATGCAAACTACAGCCCAGTGAAGTGAATGCGAGTCATTGCAAGAGCATGGAAATCCCAGCTAAACATGGTTACAAGAAGCTGCAAGTTGGAATGCAACTACTTGAACTGTAAAATTTTTGCAAGGATGCATTCCTGTCCCAGCAAGTGTCATCTCCCTTATCCCACTGCAGGCTGTATTATTGATTTGCGTTTTCTGTTTCTTTTGCAGGGGTCGGGGCAGAGCTTACTGGTACTCGCCATACTAACGACTGGTAGAAGGGATGATCGCACGTCACATTTCTTTTTGCCTTGAAGTTTCTTAGCATTTCTACTCTTTTCATATTTTTAACAAAGTTTAGTTATTTTTCTTTCACAGGTTTCTTGGCATTTCTCAAGGGACCACTCCGTGAAGTTTATTGGTATTTCATTGAAAGCCATGTGTTCCACCTCTTTTAATACGGATTGTTCCAGAGTAGGTATTGTGATATGGCAAGCTTAGACATACAGTACATGACAACAGCGGGGGATACAAAAGAAAAAAGAAAAAAAGACAAAAGAAGAGGAAAAGAATGTTTGAGAGAGGAGGAAAAAAACATTAAAAGAAGAAAAGAAACTTATATTGAGCAGTTTCAGTTGTGAAAAGATACACCACGTGAAAACGGGTGCAGAACGGTTGAGTTGTGAGAGAAAATATAAATGGAAATAGGGAGTTATAACTTATGTGTACCTTATGGAGCTTTGTATCAGTGCATTCAACTGATATGCATTCTGACTCTTTTTTTAGAAAACATCAATAAAGATTTTTGTAAAAATGTACCTCCTTGGTTGTTGTTTGCTCGAGATGCACTTTTAAATTAATCTGTAACAAAGATGCTGACTGCTTACAATATAAATACCATGAACGCTTTGATTTTACTTTGAGATGACAATGTTCATACACTGTAGTTGATTTTCAAATAAGACCTCAAAGTGTTTTTGATGTAGTAGGGTTCTCCTCTAGAATATCCTAGTTGCTGACTTTTGAGAATACCCTTCCAATGTTCTTCACAAATTGTGCATCCATCTCGAACATATGTTTCGTAACATATCTACGAGAACTTTATTTTATCTTCACCTTATATGGTACTCTTGTGTCAATTTGAGCAATTTTGAGCATATGTCATATGTGGGTTGAGTTTGTTGTTGGTTCTCGTCCCTGCTCCGAGGGTTTTTCTCCGGGTACTCCGGTTTTCCTCCCTCCACAAAAACCAACATTTCCAAATTCCAATTCGACCTGGAAACAGTGGAAAGAAGAGCCACCCTGTGGATTCCACTGAAATTCCCATTTATTTTTTTTTTTTTAATTTTATTTTTATATGCGTGGGGCAAGTTCACTCGTTTGAGGCACGAGTGAAGTTCGAGTCATGAGCCAAGTTCCAGTCAGGTTCCTTTCTTTACTTCCTTTTGTTTTGTTTTTGTCTCGATAACTTTGTGTGATTCTTTCTTTGATAATGATGTGCATGCCAAGTGCTTTTCGAAAGATTTTAAAACATGAACAAGATATTTTCCATCTTGTCCCGATCGCTAGAGTTCATGGTTGGTAGCAGTTTTTTAAACGAAATTAAGCCAATTTCTCATTCGTCTCGCCATCTATGATTTCCTGGAAAGGGTTTGTCCAGTGCTGGTGGTGACTTAAGCCTTTTCACTATGTTCTTGTGAAGCCCACGTATAAGGGAGAAAAAGAGACGTGGCCATCAACATTGCCCGCGAAGGGTATACCGGTTGTATAGCTATGATATCTTGGGTGTCCTGTGGACGCAACGAGATTGCGCTTTAGTGGCAATCTCTGTTTAAGGTGTATGCGTGATTCCTTATGATAAGTTTGCAGAAGAAATTCAGAAAAGGGTCCAAACTATGGACCAGCTGCCTCCAGAGATGTGTATCTTAGTAAACTGTCATGTACAGGTAAAATTAATGGCGAATACGGCTTTTGCGCATTTATGCCAGTGAGACATGCATTCAACCTTACGTTTTCTTATTGGCAACTTTTGGAGAAATTCGCACCGCACTCTTCAAGAAGTATGACTTGTATTGAGCGGAGAAATCCAGGTAGATAATTATATAATACAGTGATTCGTTGGCATTTTACATGGTGCAGCCAAGGATTTGAAAGCCACGACTACCGTGAAACAAATCCAAGTAGTCGGGTGGGATGGGAAGAGACATTGGACCCAGGACCCTTGGATTACAAGTGCGGTGCCCTAACCATTAGGTCCACAGTCTCAATATATGACCAAGTGTGGTTATTTTGCATAACAAGCGGTAAACAAGAGCGCGAATCACAACAGCCTGTGGATAGGTTGGCACATACTTTCCAGAACTTGTAGTTTGACGGATCAATACTACCGCTCTGTATCCGTTGAGGCAATAGTAACGGTATAAAACAAGAAGTAATGGTCATTTTCTTCACAGAACAGCTTTCCATTGGAACAGTATAACCTGTTAAAAACGCCCCTGATTTTAGCTTCAAGAGGTTACAACTCAAAAAGCAGCTCGATGCCCCCCCCCCCTCCCCCCCCCCCCCCCCACACACACTTTTTTTTTTTTAATTTCAAAAATTTCGTAGGAAAGGGTTCAGAGCCACGTAAAGTTGTTTTGAAAATTTATGGCGTATTCGGCAAAGAAAAAACTGAGAAAAAGTTTCGGATCAGTGTGGAAAGAAATTTGACCCGCTCATTTTTACTGGATACCATCATGGTAAGGAAAACACCGCTCGTTTAACAAATTACGTGCAATTGACACAATATTTTTTAACAACTGGAGCGAATGTTATGCAGGACAAAAATTGGATATGAGTACTTTTTATTTCCCCATTTGCTGCAATTTCAATTTTACATGAGCGCGGCCACCCTGTTAGCAGAGCCTTTCTTTTGACAAAAGGAGGCTCTGCTCGCAGGGTGGAGCGCGGCCAACAAGGGGATGCGAAGTTCTCGTCTAAATGCACATGGTTCGCGTTCCCATCCGGCAACGCCGATCATAGTTTCTTTGTTTGGTCGTTTTGTCTATTTTGTTTGCAGACTAAACTGATTCTTTTCAGCCACTTCACTTTTTCGAACAAGCGCCATAATTTCTTACTTTGCATTTTAAACATGAGTTGATAATCGTATAAACTGAATTTATTGCCGCGCCCAAAATCAAGTTTCATTGAGGCGGTAGCTGGTAATCTCAGCATTCATGATCCCCGCGAGACGAAGGTTATTCGAGGATGGGCGTTTTGCTTGCAATTAAATAATTAATTTGCCGCGGTCAACCTCCATGCTTTGCAAACCAGCAGCGTCGTGCAAAGATGATTACAATCGACGTTTAACTTTGCGTCATAAAAGTTAATTACTTTAAAAGTTAATTTGCACTTCGCAGAAAATTTTGTGGCGTACTGTTCCTTACAGTTTGCAGCAATAAAGAGACATAACGATGGAAAATGTGGTACTGGAAGATCGTGAATCAGGTTGGTAAAGATATTTTCTTTTCCAATTAAAGAAGGAAACTCGAAAACCTCCAAATTCGGAGGTTGAAATTACGAAACAAAAATTCTCGGTCAAAACTATATTGTAAGCTAAATGCTATATTTCGACATAAAAAGCGTATGAGACAATCAGGAGAAAAGCTAGTGCTAGAAAAATTCAGTTGTGTAAAAAAGAAATACTCCACTATCGGGGCGATTTTAGGTAGAGCTTAGTTTTACTGAAAGATCCACGTAGCCCTGGAAAACAAGTCAGCATTAGCGCGCGCAAATTTTTTTTCTAAAAGTGACGTTTTGCTCCGCGTCATAATGGGAGACTGACAGTACAGAACGCAGTTGACAGAATTGTCGGTGGCAGCGTACAAATACTGTGACAGTTTTTGCGACAAATAAGTGAGAGAAATTGACAATGGAGCGCGAACATCACGATTCAGGTTAGTAAACGTATTTGGACTTCGAATCGGATGCGCAAATCTGAAAATTTGTAATTTTAGAGGTTAAAACTACAACGCTAGAATTCGCAAAAATGCGGGGGAAGAGTTTTTTTTTTCATAAAATTCTGAACAACAAGAAAGATCTGGACAAAAAAGTGGTAGGAAACGTACAGTTCCTATTAAAATTCACAATCTTGATATGTCGAGATGAATCGCAGTGTTGTATATGTGCTAACGAATTTTTTTTTTTAACTGCTTTGAAGCAACGAGTTATAATAGCCAGTGTTTGTTTATGTTTTGACACGAGCGCGAAACCTTGGCAACGCAAGTTTGCGCGCGTCATACCAAACAATTACGTCATTAAGGGAGCCTCATTTCCACGCCTCCTTGCGCTTACGGGGGCTTGGGATCGAGGTCGGCAGCGCTAGGGTCCTGGGCTTGGGCAAGGTCTGCGCGTGTAACCGCGCGTGCCTCTTCCCTATCTCTTTACCAGTCTCTTCCATAACAGCTCAACGTATGACGTCACATTCGATCACCCGCTGGTGACGACTGGGACCGAGGCTCTGTGGGCTCATTATTTCGTTAGCTCTCGCTCAGAAAACAAACATTTCTAGTTACGATCTTAATTTCTTGGAAGTTACAGCTTATCCCATCCTTAAATAATGCAAAAAGAACCGCCAAAAATATATAGTTAGCTGGTGACAGCCTTTGGTAGAAAGATAAAAAGCAACCTTTCAGTGTAAGTTGAAAAACCACCACCGGCAAAGCGCTGCCAGCGATGCAACTCTTTTAGCGTTCGATACATCCTTGTTTACCCATCCTCGCTGTCTTTTTCTTATTTTAGAGTCATTTATTATTAGTTTGTTTTTTTTTTTCTCGCTTATCCTTGGAGTTCAGTACAAAAATCCCGACATGTGAATTAAATTTAATTACAAAATTCAAATTTTGTTCCATTTAGGTACAAACCGCTTATCCCGGAAAAAATTACAAAGTAAGATAACTAAAGCAAAGAAAGTGGAGAAGGTAAGTTAATTAAACACACAACAAATAGTTATTCAGAAATTATAGAAAGTTATTTTCAGCGCTTTTAACAGCATAGACGATTACGTAAGATAACAGCTTGCGCGTAACAACTGAACAATTGAGTGTAGCGTCCGAAAAAGTTGCAACTTATGACATTATGGACGTACAAGAATCTTAAACGGCGTTTCATTATCTTAGGCAAGCCAGAATATTGTGAAACCTACGTTTGTCGCTGAAAGTTTCCCAGTTTCTCGGTTGTTCATTCCTCTCTGTGAGCCAGCTGTTTAATTTGAAGTAGTTCGTTGGTGACGACCGCTTGATTGCCTGCGCGCGCTTTGTTTTGAAAAGGAAAAATGATAACGCCACCCTTCCATTTGATTTAAGACGAGATCCGTTGCTCATTCTTTGATATTGAGGAACCTCGTAGATATCTGTTTCTTGAAAATAGATTTTCAACTTAAATGAAGCTCTATCAAGATGATGAATAAAGCTGTTGCGCAATAGAAAATCATCTCGATTTGCTGGTAATAATGAGCTGTGGACTTGAGCGCTTTGGCGCTAGCTAGCCTGAACGGTAATTATCTTACTTTTTAAGTGAGAGAATATTTGTGTCATCGGATCCCAAAACATCTAGTGAAATTTTATGGAATACCGGCTGTTTTCATTTTATTCAGAAGCTCAAAGAGAAGGATGAAGAATTCAATCGGCAACTGGAGCAAATAGAGGAAGTTAAGATCGATCAGTAAGTATACTGTTAATAATGAAGTACACTGACTTTATGGTGACAACTTACATTGTTTATCAAGATGGCATCCTCTAAATTCGTTGGACCTGCATCACGCAGCTCAATTGTTTCAGGGTTAGCCTCTACTGTTCATTTTAGCCAATCCTGTGAGCCCCGTGAGAGCTTCGAGGGGCCTGTAATGAAAACAAAATTAACGAATCTCATTGGCTATTAGCAGACTTGATTTGAGCATTGAAAATATAGTTTGTGCGTCACCAGGCTGAGTAATTACGCATCTTAAAGGCCCCTAACAAGACCGGAATCTAATCATTACAAAAACAGTTTCCTAGTAACTGTCTCTTTTTTTGCGTACAAACAAAATTTGTTGCGGAAATATTTTTGCTTCCGAGAAATAAAAGTAAAATGGATTCTTTTCAGGAACATTTGTTTCCCGAACGAATGTTTACCCGTTTACCCGCCGAAGACGTGTCTTCAAAACAGAAATTCAAGTTACTTAAACTGCTTTTCAATTACCTCAACTGGCTCTACTTGAACATGGACGTGGCACAAATATACGCGAATTGAACTAGTGGGTCTTGGTCCCCAGTGGCATTTTCTATACTTCAAATATCTAAGACAGTCAATTAAACCATCCTATAACCACATTATTTAACGTAATGGTAAAAGGCTTAGATCTGCGGGTTGTTTTATTGGTTTCGACACGCTATTTGGAGTGCTGATGTTTTCTATATTACATTCACTAATTTAAAGAGAACAAAAGGCCGAAACGAGGCCGAATTGTCAGCCTCCTGCTCACATAGGGAAGCACTTCACATCTAAATTGAAACTGCTAATTTCATTTAAAACTGATTTCATAATGCTGTCACTATAGGGAAATTGATGCCGAGATATTTCAAGAACCATCCAACACAGAGAGGGCGAAGATGGAGGTATGAACATTTAAACAGTTTAGCACGTTTTTAACCTTAGATATCGAGCTCTTTTGAAACAACCTGTGAGTCCCTTGGAACCAGCTGTGTGTCCAGAATTCTTGTTTTGGTTTTTATTAAAATACTTTCTTTATTTTGTTTTCAGGCCGAGCTTCTCAAGTTCCATCATGAAAATATATTTTATTTACGGTATGTTCAAATCTCAGTGTTAACTGTGAAATTCCTCAAGTGAAATAAGCCTGGCTTTTAATGCCAGGCTTTTACAACATTTTTGCAAAATCACATTCTAAAACTTGTTCTAATTCTGAATGGGTACAGTTAATTTCGTGAATATTGCATTCGGTGGAAATTTTAAACGATTCTACCCCCCCCCCCCCTCCCCACCCACCCACTTCAAATACCAAGGAAGTCGGGTTTCTCGAGTCAGCTTACAACTAATAACCAAATTCAGCTTGCAACTTTCATTTTTTTGTGACAATAATGATAGCACGCTATATTTTGTAACCTTACTGGATTGTTGACTTGAGTAATAAATTTAGAAGTATTGACGAATGGAAATTACAAAGTTATTGTTTGAGATTTGAGATTTAAGTCTGTCTTCACTTGAAGCTTCCTCACGCTTTACGTCCATTATGACTCAGAATTTTTCAAATGAAACCACGCTTATATGCAAGGGGTGTTTAAGCTGAATATATTTAGTGGTTCATCCACTAGTACATCTGGACAAGCGCCTATAGTGTCAAGAGTGATGTTGTAGAATATATTCATAGATAAATCGCTTTGTTTTGTCTTTATTCGTCATGTTCTTTTATTTCCTTCTTTTCCTTCCCACGTGTTCTTCAACGTTTTGCTAAAAAGAGTTTTCTTTCGTGTTTAGAGCCCTCAACGAGTTTTTCATTGACGGCGAAGTGAATGGAGGACAGGCTGCGGTGAGTGACATGCAAATTTGGTACTATGGCAAAAAAAAAAAGGACATTGGCACTTTGTAACGGCTAGTACAGTGATATTTCTTTTGCCATAAAAATAATTAGTCCGTAAAACTGAAGTAAACTAGGAAAAGACTTAGAAATAGTTGTATGGAATACGCTTTAACTGTTCATCTACTCTATTAAAGCGGTCGCGCTCTTGCCAAATGTTTTTCCCTTTTGGTCTATAAAAGTGCCAAAGATTGTTATTTTTATTTTTATTATTTTATGAGCTTTGCCTTTATGTTACCAAAAAAAAAGGATCACAATCAATATGTAGACGTTGGCAGGGACATCATTACAGCTAAGTAGCCAATTACAGCGGGCCCAGAGATAAAATATATGTAAAAGAAAGAAAGAAAAAACACATCACATGCAGCACATTATTGGTACGTCAAGAATCTTGTGGAGTTGCATTTCAAACAGATGGTTTCAAACGTTCGAGGGTTGTCCGGGTTGTAGTTCATTCTGACAGCAGGAGAGAACACCCTTTATACAGAATCTTAGTTGTTCTAAATTTATTTTAATGCGTATATACAATTCCTTTTTGTTCCTTTCAGCTTGAGGCTGTAGAAGAGTTCCTTATCAAAAGGTAATAAGATCTCTGCTAATCAAGTCTTAAAGCCTGATCAGTCCTTTACGATTAATATTCAAAATTCTTTATTTTTAACACTAATGAGACCGATCAGCAAATTAGCAATTTTCTGGCACACTTGTCAGAGATTTCGAAAAGAACCCCTTTACTAACAGAAACTCAGGACCTCGTTTTGTGGGCGTAGCTTAAACCAATTTCCAACTCTCAGGGGAACTAATCGTGAATTGATCATTTCTCAAATCCCTCAAACGTGCCGGTGTATCGCTAAGGCTAAAAGTGATCCTTTTGTTGAAACTTGAACACCCTAGACGGCATAAATCCCCATAAACAACGAACTATTCAGTGGAAATATGGGTCACTCACCCGGTCCGGATTTAAGTGGGACGTAGAATAATATCCACAAGTGTAAGAATATACCAAAGCCCAATTGAAAGTGAAGTAATTAATGTTTTAGTCGAAAGAGGAGATTTTATGTAACGTTACAACAACGACAACAACAACAACAACAAAAACAGTAAGTTTATTTTTTTCTCTTTTACATTGAAAGGGAATCAAAGACAGCAAGTAGCAATGAAGACACCGTAAGTTAACTCATTTCCCGTTTTATATTTCTGGCGCGAAGTTCCAAAAGTATCGCCTCTCCTCATTGTCGGATTTATCGGCCTCTCACTAGCTTTGCTTTCGTGTGGTAGGTGCTTTTGGGTCGTTCAACATTGTAACGTATCCGCAGTGCTTATCATGCTAATTAAAATCGCAACAACCAGAAAGCACAACTTTCTTGTAAAATAGCATTCTCAATACGATTTTTAAAGATGAGTCTTTTTTACTGAGAAATAGCAATTAACAAAACGTACGGAGGTCTTCGTCTCATGTTTAATTGCCGTCAGGCTATCCCTTTGACCATGGTGCATGATGCTCAAGTTTTAACTTCAATGGTTCATGTAATTTCAAACACCACTAATTTATTTAATGCTTGACAACTGTTTCTCGACTGACTAAAATACACGTCGCTAATGCTGAGTAATATTTAGCGGTTAGCTATAACTACAGATAGAAATCCCGACTTACCCATCATGCGCGATAAAGCTGCGCACTGCAAAACAGAGGATTAACCTTAAAAGCTGTTATTGCCCTCTGTTCATGACTACAAATGCTTTTTCCTTTAGGTAATTGGGGACGAATCTATTGCTACTAAAAGGTAACTTTATTTGACTAAATCGTAATTGTCTTTTTAGAGACCAATATTCTTGAACGCTAGCGTCAGCGCAAAGCTCTGTCTTTCCGTTTTTTGTATCTCCAAACCGGCCCAAAAGTCCAAACCTGAGTCAGTTGCCTGCACTCTGCTTTCATGCGTTAGACGTTTGTTGTGAGCTTCATTGTTAAATTAAGTTTGTGCTAGCTTTAATGAGTGAATGATAGAATGGGAACACTAAAATGGACAAATAACTGAGACATAAATGCATGGAGTCGACTGGATGCCATAATTATAATTAATCCAAACGGAGACCAAAACAACTTTATTTATCTGCAGCGAGCCGGTGAAAAAGAAGAAAAATAGAAGAAACAAAAAGAAGAACAAGAAGAAGGCGAAAATCGATAATGAGGAGGTTAGTTGAATGACTGCATGTGAGTCAGTGATGCTCTGCACGTTTTACTGAGACTTTTTTCTTTAGCTATTTCAAGGGAAGAAGCGAATGTGAACAGTGCTCCCCGCTCTCCCTCATTCAGTGTTCATCGCATGTAAAAAGCTGTTCGTGTAGCCACGTTCGATCAACAAAAAATGGGAAGCGGGGTGTGTCAAAGAAATGTGGCCGTTCTTGTAGTTACTACATCGGATGATCAGATACAACAATTAGTACGAGAATCCACTCGCCATAGAAACTGATAAATATCCACAAAAGAAATGTCGGTACCAACTTTTCTTTTGTAACAGCTGGTTACGTGACAAATATTATACGAAATCATAAATCTGAAGCATCTTATTTTAGGAATAATTTTATCAGAAATAACACGAACGAATATAAATGAGGCAGCTTGGTAGTTTTCAAGCCAATATTCTATTCTACGGCCGTTTGAACTTAGACTAGTAGCAGAATCGAAAAACTTTGTGTCTTTGAAAGAATCAACTATTGATAATTTAATACAGCTACAAGTTTTACAATGGTAGGTCACGTCTCAAATCGTTACAAACGGCCTATGGAGATGAGTTCTTTGTAGTTTGAAATAATGGCCTTAATTTAAACTATTATGGTCACTTCAGCATGTTTGCTGTTGTTGTTGTTGTTACTAATTTTACTTTCCTTTCTTCTTCTTTGGATCTACAGGTCGCTAAGCAACAAGACATCCAAATAGCAAAGTGAGTTTTGTAGCGATAGAATCGATATATTAATGATGGGATCCATATTCTAACCATATAATCGAAATATTTGCCCTAGCATCGATATTCTATCGATTGAATCAATCAATTAACGAATAAGGAGTTTGAGAGGCCCCGCGTTTATGCTACCTAGCCATGCAGAGATGTTAATTTTCAGTCATTCAAAAAGTCAGTCAAAAAGGCTATTCAAACTGTAATGGCCTTTTATTTCTCGGTAGGATCGCGGAGGATTTGGTGGAGAAGACAATTTCTGAAAGTCTGGAGGAGGTACAAAGATCGTTTAAAATTATTGTCGTTCGTTAGATATGTGATCTGTTGTGTTGATGTGTTATTCAATTCGTACTTTCGATTTCGCTTTCTTTAGCTATAAAAACGTCAGTGTCTTTTGGCTTTAGTAACAGTGTTGATTTGATGCTCCTTGTTGTTTTTTAATTTATTTAACTGATTTTTATATTGTTTTGAAAAAGCTCGCACTTCGTACCTACTGCCAAAAATGTTGTTGTTGGTTTTGCTTTTCAACAATCTCTATTGCAAACGGTTCACAAAACTTAATCTTAACCTACATATTTTTGGAACGTTTTGTAAAAAAAAAGCAACTTGTAAGATATAACTGGTCGAAAGTTGGAGGTGACTGATCCTCAATGTGTAAGACATACTCATGCTTAGCCTTGTTTGTGTGTTTTAAGATCTGCCATGTTTGTTGTTGTTGTTATTATTAATTTTACTTTCCTTTCTGGTTCTTTGGATCTACAGGTCGCTAAGCAACAAGACATCCAAATAGCAAAGTATGTTTTGTAGCCAAATAATTGATATTCTAACGATATAATCGAAATATTAGCCATAGCATCGATATTCTAGTAATAGCATCGATGAATTAGTGAATAAGGAGTTTAAGAGGCTCCACGTTTATGCCACCTAGCTAGAGATGTTAACTTTCCGTCATTCAGTTTATAAATGAAATCAGCGGAAAAAAGGCAATTCAAACTGTAATGGCCTTTTATTTCTCGATAGGATCGCGGAGGATTTGGTGGAGAAGACCATTTCTGAAAGTTTGGAGGAGGTAAAAAGATTGTTTAAAATTAGCAAATCTGACTGAGATATATAAATAGATAGTTAGATTGGTAGATAATTTAATACAGCTACAAGTTTTACAATAGTCGGTCACGTGTCAAACTGTTACAAACGGCCTATGGAGATGAGTTCTTTGTAGTTTGAAATACTGGCCTAAATTTGAACGATTATGGTCACTTCAGCATGTTTGTTGTTGTTGTTATCATTAATTTTACTTTCCTTTCTGCTTCTTTGGATCTTCAGGTCGCTAAGGAACAAGACATCCAAATAGCAAAGTGAGTTTTGTAGCGATATAATCGATATTCTAACGTTATAATCGAAATATTCAGTAGCCATAGCATCGATATTCTATTGATGGAATCGATAAATTAGCGAATAAGAACTTTGAGAGGCCCCGCGTTTATGCTACCTAGCTGAGATGTTAACTTTCAGTCATTCAGTTTATAAATGAAGTCAGTAGAAAAAATGGCAATTCAAACTGTAATGGCCTTTAATTTCTCGGTAGGACCGCGGAAGATTTGGTGGAGAAGACCATTTCTGAAAGTCTGGAGGAGGTAAAAGATCGTTTTAATTTAGCTTATCCTACTCAATTGGTTAATGTCGTTCATTAGACATGTGATCTGTTGTGTTGATGTGTTATCTAATTCATACTTTCGATTCCGCTTTCTTTAGCTTTAAAAACGTCAGTTTCTTTGGCTTTAGAAACAGTGTGTTGATTTTATGCTCCTTGTTATCTTTTAATTTGCTTAACTGATTTTTATATTGTTATGAAAAAGCTCGCACCCCGTACTACTGCCAAAAATGTTGTTGGTATGCTTTTCAATAATTTCTATTACAAACGGTTCACAAAAATTAATCTTAATCTACATATTTTCGGAACGTTTTGTAAAAGAAAAAAAATTGTAAGATATAACTGGTCAAAAGTTGGAGTGATTGATCCTCAATGTGTGACACATACTGATGCTTAGCTTTGTTTGCTGTTGTGTTTCATATTATGCGGGCAATGTGTTCTGTTCTTCTTTTTTCCAAACATCTATCTTGATCTAGTGCCCAGCGATGCATGAGGGGAATTGCTGGAACTAACGGGTGAACGAGTACAAAACACCAATGGCGTTTGCGGATAAAGGCCAAAAACACGATGAAATCTAATACAAGTTATTGTCTTTTCATGTTCATATAGCTGGAGTCTGAGGAACTCGCTAAGAGCCTAACTAGCTCTCCTGAGAATCATCAATTGCTTAGCAGCCTCCAGGAAGCAGTAGAAAATAAGGAAGAAACAGAGCCAGATTTGGAGCAAAAGATGGCAGAACAAGATTGTGAGCAAAGAGATACCCCACAGGACACCCAACAACAGACAATGGAATTGATCCAACAGATCAAGATGCTGCAAGAACAGTTACAAGAGGTTGGCATATCTGAATTATTGCAGTTTTTCCTTTCTGTTACATAAATGTATTAGGAAAATATCTTTTTCCGCACTGACATTCAAATTCATAACCCCTGCTTCAGCACAATCAGCAGTATCACAGGAAAGTACTGCTTAGTAGCTTTCATTTGAATTAACACACTGTAGGATTACATCCAAGGACTGGAAAGATAGAACCTCCTTTAACGGCATAATAAACAATGACACGCAACAGAGAAATACGCTACGAAGCTTCATTAGAATGGTCACACTTTAGGATTTCATCCACAGACTTACAGGCTAATGTTACAGCGCAATGAACAGTACCTCGGGAAAATACTGCTTCGTAGCTCGGTCCCAAGATTGTTAATTAAGAACTTTATTTCAGCAAATGTGAGGATTGTATCTTGGGTGAAAATAAACGAGAACGCTTTTCTGTTTAATTCTTTAGAGAGATACTACCATAAAAAGACAACAGAATGAACTGAACAAGTCGTCTCAAGCCCTCTCAGAAGCCGAATCACTGATTAGCGATCTTGAGGACCGAGTATCAGAGAAAGACAATACCATCACTGAACTGTACAGTCTAAGGGAGAAGGACCAGGAAAATAACAAAAGCAAGATGGATGAGTTAAACCAAGCCTTGAATGAGAATAATCAGGAGTTACAAAAGAGAGACGGAAAGCTAGACCACATGACTGAAGAACTTGAGAGTCTGAAAGGTGAGCTGGAAAAATACAAGCTAAATACAGAAGAGATGGAGAAATATCTCGAACAGGTTCAGGGAATGAACGCTAATGACGTTAAAAGAATTCATAAAGAACACCAGAAAGAGTTGCAAGCCGTGAATTCAAAACATGTTGCTGAATTGGAAGATCTTAAGTTGTTGACTAAAAAGCAACTGGATGAATCAGGTCAGGAGATGGAAAAGCGGAGACAAGCGTACGACAGTGAGGTGCATGATTTGAAAGAGTCGCTTGGCGAACAGACCGCAGCCAATGAGGATTTGGAACAACAGTTGGCTACATTAAAAGAACAATATGATGATGCTGTGGCTTGTTTGAGAGAAACAGATGCAACCTTAGAGAGGGTCCAGTTTGGGCTGAAAGAGCAGGAGGCTTCACACATGAACGAAATCTGTTTGTTAAGAAGCGAGTTGAAGAGTAAGGGTGAACAAATTGCCGAGTTAGAGGACAAGATAGCGAGTGAAGAAGAACAGAACTGGAAGATAATCAAAAACCTTACAGAAGAGAGAAAGAAACTCGTTAATGAGCATAAATCTCTGATAGGCGCCCACAAGGTGTTGGAACAAAGGATTGCCAGTTTATATGAAAACCTTTCAGATGTAACTGATGAAAGAGACTCTCTCTTTAATGAAGTTGAGTTGCTGAGAAACACTCACAAGGCGATGGAGAAAGGCGTGGATCTCTTGGAGAACAGCATTTGTCCTGTTTCCAATAAATTTAACAGTGCGTCGTCACTTGTGGAAGATTCTATAGAGAGGCTTGAAGTTTGGCGAAGTGCTGGCTTTACTGAAGGTACAGTATTATGGGTTAAAGGTAGATTACATCTTCATCACAATATTTTCCCTTCTGTTTGAACGAATGTTCTTAAAACGTTAGCCTATAAGAGGTAGAAAAGGAAATTGGGAACGGCTTCTTCGTCCAGTTAAGTTAAATTTCCAAAGCCCTGAGCTTACTGTTTCGTCTTTTAGTGTGCGCACGTAGAACGCGGCCTTTCCTCCAATCACCAGAAGACTAAGACAAGTGCTCCATGCTTAAGACAATTATTCTTAGAGGCCCTTCTTTTCCTCGTAGTAGTATTTTACACAGTTGCGTTAGACAGAATGAGCAATCTGAGCTTGTTTAAAGGTGCACTTGCAAATTACATGTATACTAGTAATACTAAACAACGTAGAGAATGCAAGCTAACATAATGAATAATAACCCATGAAATCATTTTAATAAATCAATTGGAAATGTTCGCAAACACTGATCAAATCCGGATTGTTCAAGACCCCTTAACGATATTAAGTACAGAAAACGGTGGTGGCGCTTTACTGTTAATGTTTTGTCAAAGGAAAAACATCAAAACACCTTCAATCTTTTTTTCCAAATCTATTTAACGGTATTGGCAAATCATTTTTTCAATTTATATAAACGGCACCAGGTTTGGCCTATGAACGTGGACTCTGAGGTTGAACATCAAACTTAATTCATGCCACGATGACAGGAAAAGCTCAAGAGGTTATTTCACGATTGAAATGTATGAAATGTCACAAATTTAAGGAAAAACAAATGAAAGACTATCACAGTTGTCAGTTTAAGGTGGTAGTGTCTGATCTCCCTCTTCACCAAAGTCTTATTTTTGGTTTAAAATTGGCAAAACTAACTTCTTCTAACGAGAACCTTTCAATATGTGCCGAAAATATTGAGAATTTTCAACTCTAACGTGGATCTTGAAATTAAAATGTTTTTACTCTACTTGTTGTTGTTGTTGTTGAAGGTACTCCAGACCAGGCCAAGTTGATAACGAAGCTTAACCAGATACATGAACTACTGCAACACAAAAACAAGTTGGACGTTAAGCTGAAACAAGAACTCCAGGAGACTAAAGAAGAACTTGAGAAGGAAAAAGAAAAGTTCAGAAACGAATTGAACGAGCGAGAAACGAGAGAGCGTTCTCTAAAAGAGAGCAAAGAAAAGCTTGAAACACAGCTGACAGAAATGGAGAAAGAATCCTATCATTTACTTCAGGAGCTGTCCCTGTTACAGGTTTGTATCCTCTTGTACAAACGTTTGTGTAATTTAAAACTCCCCGTACGATATGAATGCGACTTTAGTAAATACATACACGAGAAGAAAGCAAAAAGCACAGCAAGGCAACTAACTTAGACCGAAATATATAGAACAAAATAATACGAAACTTTCAAGATCTGTACTGTAACTCCGGAGAAAAAAACTGATCAGCGATTCGATTAAGTAAACGAGAATTTTATATATACCGAGATAAAAGACAATTTATGAAGAATTTATCGGTTTGTATAACACGAATTACTTAATTGCACCGTTGAAACTCATAAAGGAAATCAATAATAAAACAAAAAAATGAACAAATGAATCTAACAGAAAAAGGTAGCGCTCGTGGCTAACAGTTCCCTTCAAAAACAGTTTTATAACGAGACGACGCAATAGAACACCAAGCTCATTTGACTTCACTTCCAAACTACAAAAAATTAATTAAATCCACCTTCTGTCTTTTTATTTGATTTTTTCAAATAAAAGGAGCCACTTTATGGAAAGCTCTATCGGGACGTGCTCTGCCTACCGCAGACGACTAGGCCTATCACGTGACATAGCGGGAGATGTGCTCGGGAGAGAACCAGATACAATAGAAATCGATTTCGCTGCAGTAAAATGTTGCATACAGTTGATTTTTGAAGCGCGTTCACCCTTTTGCCTCAACAAAACAAACCAGGCCGCATATGTACGCCTTAACTGCCCATTTTGCAGTCTGTCATTGGTTTGAATTGAGTTTTTTGGAAAATAGTAAAAAGCACAAATTTACGCAAGTAACAAAATTGTCACAAATCATGAACTGCATGTTTAATTCTTATCAGTTTAATTTGCTAAAACATTCAAATTAATATTGTGCATTTTGTCCTTTTTTCAGCGGAAGAAGAAGATGAAGGTTTTTAGACGCTGGTTCAAGTGTCTTCGACCAAACGAATTTCATTGAAAGCTTACTTTCACTGCTGTATTTTAAACGTTAACTATTTTGCGTTTTTTTCTTTTTTGTCAATTATTGTTGTAAAATAGATTTCCGTGTATAGTGCCCTTTTGTTTTTAGTTTTCGATATTGGAAAAAAAAAAAAACTAAAAAAAAAGCCACAAAAAACAAAAAGCAAAAAAAAAAGAACTTAAGAAAAAAACAAACAAAAAAAAAACATATTACGTACTAAATCTGACTAGGTAATGACGGCAGTCTTCTTTTTTATGAATATGGAAAATTTGACATGTTTCCTTTTTTTTTTTTCTTTTCGTGAAAAATTTTTACTTGACCGGACGGACTCTAAAAAAAAGGAAAAAAAACAAACAAATAATACTACAAAAAAGCAAAAAAATAAAATAAAATAAAACTTAAGAAAAAAACAAACAAAAAACATATTACGTTCTAAAACTGACTAGGTAATGACGGCAGTCTTCTTTTTAACGAATATGAAAAAGTTGGGATGTTTCCTTTTTTCTTTTCGTGGAAAATATTTTATTCTACCGAATGGACTCTAAATCAGTGGCATTTTCCATTAATTTTCACGTTTCCCTTTGTTAAACGAAAATTGTGATTAACTTGACTGTAATTTCAATTGCAACTTTGGCGCAGATGGTTCGAAAATAGAAAATTGAAAATACAAATAGAAAATAGAAAATTGCAAAGAGATCTTTTATCAATCATTTTTCTCTTCTTACGTTGCCATTTTAACATTTTACCTTGCTAACTTGTATAAACGTCTTTTTCAAAAGTGTAAGCCACAACAATTTATGAAACAGGTAATTATGTGGGACAACAAAAAAAGAAAAAAAAAAGAGGAAATTTTTCTCTTCTTACGTTGCCATTTTAACATTTTACCTTGCTAACTTGTATAAACGTCTTTTTCAAAAGTGTAAGCCACAACAATTTATGAAACAGGTAATTATGTGGGACAACAAAAAAAGAAAAAAAAAGAGGAAACCAAAACAAACAAAATCTGCCCCCCCCCCCCCCCCCCAATATTAAGGATAAAAAAAAAAGAGAGCGAGAGAGAGAGAGAGAGAGAGAGAGAGAGAGAGAGAGAGAGAGAGAGAGAGAGAGATACAAGCAAACAAAACACACACAAAAACCAACTAAACAAACAATAACGAAGCGAACAAATAAAACATATCACAAAGAAAGAGAGAGAGAAGAAAGCAAATGATATTTACTGCCTTCTATTATTTCAGTTCTATTTTCGAACAGCTTTTACCGGCCAAAGTGGAAAAATAGAAATTACATTGAAATTTAAGTTTCTAATAAGTTTATCAAAGGAAAAAATGCATAGTGACTAAGGAGTTGCACTGACGCGAAAGGGGCCTTAAACGGGCCCGGTATCGTTGTGTTATCCTATCAGTTTCCAACTGAGACTGATAACACAAAGGCCCGTTTACATGAAAGTTTTTTATTACAGAATTAAACGTGAGGAAAGATGGCATATGAACTGCCTTCATCCTCGATGAAAACACTTGTTTTTGTTCTCAGCTGCATGGATCACATGCAGCACTAAGTAAAGGTGTAAGCAAAGGAAAAGCAAAACACTATTTACGCTGATCAAATTATTTTTTCGTCAAATCCATTGAGGAACAGTATTTGGTAATGTGCTCTTTAGAAATTTCATCTCTGATGCGGGATGAAGTCGTTTCGCGCGAGGTGACTTCGTCCTGGGATCTCGAGATGAAACCGCTTATGTAAGAGATATTTTATCTTGTGACGACACTCATTCTCTGCTTTTATTTAAACGAGCCCTTATGTTTTATATTACAATGTAGAATTTAAGATGATGTAGTTGAAATCAGCATCAAAAAGTCGTCCTTGTAGCTTAGTGTAAAAGCTTTTGTGTAAAAGTTGAAGTTTCAATTTAGTTTGATTAAAGAGAGTGGAAATCGTTGTTATAAACTATTGTATTTTTTCTATCAATCAGTTTCGAACTTCCAGGCTCTAATCCAAGATATTTTTAATCTCAAATAATTTGTTATTAAATAAAGTAATATTTTAAGCATCCGAAGTGCAGATTCTTGTGTTTTAATGAGTTAAGCCCACCCCGGTATTAATATGCAGAAACGGATTGCTTGCTTTCTCTCTAGGAGACCGACAACGAATAGACGATGTTTTTTAACAAATCGGTCATCTCAGAAGTTGTTTGAAAGCAGAATAGATATTGCTTGGATGTAAAAGTTGTTTAATTTTGTCATCGTCTTAATCCGGACAAATAGACAGACAGTCATCCCACAATTCATCATATTTTTATTGTCTATGAATTAACCGGTTTGACATGTTCCCAGTAACGGGTTTCAATGTGCTATATCATTTCATAAAAAAGATGAAAAAGGAACTTATGTAGACCCAGCTCTAAGCACTCAAAGTTTCCAATAATAGGGCTAAAATATACACCAATAGATTATATCACTGTACTGAGGAAACGTCCGGAGGTTTTCTTAGTTCCCTGAGATAAGTTCCTTTTATAATCATCCGATCGAATGCTAACCAGGATAGTCTCCATTAATTTCAGTTTCGGCATTACGATAATAATGATGTATAAATAAGGACATGTAGTTTTTTGTTTCCCAGGCAAGTAAAAGTCGAAAACTTTTATCATTTGTAAGGGATCTTTGATAGTTCACCGTAGGTTTTCGACTGTTCTTTCGAAGACAAATAAAGTTATTTCTCAAGATATATCGGTATGTTTACGACAATTTCCGGAGGACTAAGGGTGTGTTCCTTTGGAATGATCCAGATCAGGATCAATGATCCAAGATCACTCGGATCATGAAGCACCAAAGGAACCGACGAGTCCACTCTGGGTAAGGAGTCCTCGGTTCTTTTGATGCACCATGATCCGAGTCATCTTGGATCATTGATCCTGATCTGGATCATCCCAAAGGAACACACCCTTTTATTCATATGATTACACCAACTTTTAACTGCCTGGTTTATACCACAAATGGGACATGCAATTTAGCAATACATGAGAACGGATCAGTTAGGAAGGCATTACTTGATCTCTTTCAGAAACTAAATTTCCATAAAGTACGTTTTTGGGGAGCATTTGACCTACGAGCTTATTTGCATTCTTGTTAGAAATAAATACGCGTGCAGTTTTTAGGACTTAAAATATACATATTTCGCGGACTAAAAGAAAATAAATCGAAATACGTGTATACAAATTAGATAGTCCTACAATTCCATCAGGTCGCATCATTTACGACTCACACTCTGCACAGGACAAACGTACATCCAACCATTTTGCGTAAAACCTGTAACATGCATGTACCTCGCAACATTTCAGTTACCAAGATTTTATAGTTATCCTGCGTAACAATGGTATGACAAGCTCGGTTCAGTGGAGAGCTGATTTATGCCGGATTAGAAGTTAAGCGACGTGTTTCTTCCTCTTTTTCATTTAAACCTCTTTTTACTGAAAAAGTTAAGTTTCACTTTGGATCATACAAAACAGACAAATAACAACTGAAACCAATTCCAAAATGGAGAATAGTTTCGGATCATGATCTGAATCGAGCTTTGAGCAACTGGGCTCTTGACACTGGAATAAGTGTTGTTTCTAAATTCAAGTACAAACTTTATGTTATTACCTATATATGCAACAACTAATTGAATTGCAAACAAGTCAAAAAGTTGCTAAGCATAACTCTCTAAACTTTGTTCCCTGCGAATCATTTCAACAATAACCTGTCTTGACATCGGTACTCTGAGTAGATCTGCCACCATTTCTATCTCGTCCACAAAATCCTCCAAATAGGTGCTATCAGCGAATCTCATTAATCGTGGAAACTGGCTTTGTGTCATGTAACTTGTGCATAACTTCCACTGATAATAGGTGTAGTGCTTCTCTTTTGCTGGAGGCGTTATCTGTGGGGGAGGTGGTATGTAAGGAGGGAGGAGACCCAAACGGGATTTGAAAAAGTAAACGATAAACTTCACTATTTCATATTCACTTTGTTGAAAGCGTTCGTCCGACTGCGCCTCTTGAAATCCGATTGTGATAATCGCTAGAATAATGTTCAATATGAAGAACACGTTTGCGCAAGTGAACGTGTAAGTAAAGAGGGGTCCCACTTGAGCCGCCACAGCAGTGCCTGGTGACAACAACCTGAAGGTAAATTTTCCCAGCAGCATGGAAATCATGTTGTAAAATGTCCCAATGAACGTGCTAAAAGGCTCAGCTGTTGTCTTCAGCATGGAATAGGACCAGTACGTGAAGCACAACATGCTCACAAGAAACACAAAACCGAACCCGCAAATGTCCGATCGGATTCTGTCAAGCGTCGCGTAGAATATCATAAAGTTCTTGTTAAACTTAAGAAACTTCATAAACTGAAGACTGGGGATCAGAAAAATTAAGCACGAAATATAAGCTATGTATTCATCGTATAAAGCTACCGTAATAAAGCCATAAAAAGTGTTTGGGCTTTCGCGGATCGCTTCAATAGCGTTATTCAAATGCGTCCAGCGAATAGCATACAGGGCAATGATCACGAGTGAAAATAGAATTAATAAAAGATCTGTATAGTTCCAAAACGATTTAAAATAAATCCAACGATCTCGGTAGATTTGGTGTCCTGCTCTGCTGATTAGCTGTACCACAAAGACCACAAAGATCACCTCGCAAACTAGAAACATGAGTTGAAACGTTGTGTAATAGCGATACAAGCGGAAGGAATACATATCAAAACGGGGTAACGCTGCACCGTATGACGTGATTTCTATGGAAAATATCAACGCGGCCAGCATGTTGACGTTTGCGTTGTAGGCTGAAAATTCCAGAAACACGACGCGTGTGAGATGATCGACCCATCTATGGGTTCTTAGTGAGTTTAGCATCTTCAACGATGTTTGCCTCTCACTGGTTAAGTAAGCGATGTACCCTCCCCCATGAAAGGTATGCCTTCGTCCCCATGCGGTATACTCAGTTTTAGATTCCTCTCCGTTCATATATTTCCACGGTGACTGATATGTCTCTTTTTCGTGTGAAGGCTCTTCTTCTTTCCATCCTTGGTGGTAATTTGCCTTATCTTCGTTGTTATGGGTTAGAAACACTTGGTGGCACTCAGATATCACCTCTTTTGGAACATCTGGAAACTCACAGCTCACTGAAATAGAAAACGTTTTCGAATTTATAATTAAAATGTGAGCCGCGTAGCTTAGTTTAGTAAATCATCAACCCATAAAATTAATTGACCGCTGCTTCAGTTCGGATGGAAGAGAACAGATAAAATGATCGTCATATGTGAATTGCGGTTGGAGTATTTCCTTGCAATGATGTTAGCATTTCATCATTGCAAAGGTTAGCCTAAAAACAATTGGATAGTTCCTTTGGAGTCTCAAAACTTTCGATGCCAATTTCTTCCTGACGTTTAGACCTGGGGAGAAAATGATCTAAATTTGTTTATCATCCTTTGCGGAAGGATCGCAGAGTAATTTTTTTTTATTCTCGATCTTATAGGTAGGTCGATCTTAGCAAGGAGGTTAGGTTTTCTCGGGTTTACACAAGTGTCACCAAAACTCACAACGGAAATATACCAAGACTGACTTTGTGCCTTAAGCCCAAGTAATTGCCTCAGCCAGCAGAACTTCAGTTCAACTCCCAAACGAAGCTCGACAAAAATGTAACAGAAAAATGTAGAACATAACGTAAAACCTAACCAAATGTAAAAATAAATGGTTATCCATGGTTATCTATGAAAAAAAATTAGATACGTTTGTGACAAGTTTTTGACGACCTCCGTATGTGACAATGCAACTTTGTGACATCTTTTTGGCAGCTTTCTAATGGCTTCCCTTCCAGCTGGTCAATAAGATTAATTTTAAGAACTATGGCAGACGGAGTGATTAAATTGCATGTTCTCGTTGCGACTGAATAAAGACAACTCCGCCTTCTACATCCTATTTAACGAACCTTAGGCTTGAGGCTGAACTGGATAGCTTGGGCGCGTCCCAATCAGCTTCACGCTGACGTCACGTTCGGTTGCGTCGCAAAGACGACTGGGACGGGACTGCTCCTTCCTGTTCTTACATTTGATTGGTCGACGTCTGACAGACCGGAAGCCAACAGAAATCAGAAGATGCCAAAAGGCGTTACAAACTAACTGAAAACTTCGTCTGATTTTAGTGTTAATACGTGGACGTTTCGACTAAGATTTTGAGAGAACGGGCACTTGAACCCGAAGGAAATTGGCTTCATGATTGAGAAAAGGGGTATCCTTCTGACAGAAATTTGGGCAAAGAACGTTCATTTTGTCTGTTAGTTTGATCGTATTAAGACAAGCAAACGGCGGGTTTATTATGAGTCCAGACGATGAACCATCGCCAGTTAATAAAATCGCTTTGACTCAGTCAAACCTTGACACATACGAAATAAACGTTCTTTGCCCAAGCTCTTCTCAGACACATGGCACGTTCTTGGTACATAAAGCGACCATTGACTTACGTCCTGGTTGTATTCTTTGTTGTCGAAGAATTGCAGTTCCAAGGAGATAGGTGTAGCCGTCGGTAAGGAACTGACGTTTGCCCTCGTTGGGCGTTTTATCGAGAGGATCAAACAAGAGGATTGGGATCGTGTCATTCATAAGCCATTTCCAAAAGGTGTCGGTATTTTTTACCTGAAAGTGAAGATAGCCTAAATCATCAAATTGCCTGGTTTATTGAAAAGGAACACAGAATACGTAAAGGCTTAAAAGGGAAAGCTGTCAAGGAGTTCTTGGATGACCGTTGGCTTGACTTCACGAAGATTGTGTCAAATCTGCTCCATCTGTTACTTCTTCTAAACAACAACTGAAGTCTTCTTCTTACCTGCGTTTTTTGAAAGCGTTTGACTCAGATAATGTAAGATTATACAAATTGACCTGCCCAAAGTACCGTCGGGCCGATTATATGTTGTCATGCACCTGCTAGAAATTGTACACGTTTATTAAATTTGTTTGTATATTTCTCTTATTTCTGAAGTCCATTCTTTCAATTTTGTTGTACTTTAAATTGTGTGAATCAAGGGTGTATGTAAGGAATGGGTTAGGGTTAGGACTAGGCAAGCTCGGTGAGGGTGAGGTGTGAAACCGGGTAGGGGACTTTGTGTCCTGTTGTTTTCGCAACTGCCCAAGAGTTGGGCGAATCTGTAATTAAATAAATAAGTAAATAAGAAAGTGGTTCTGGAGATTTGGATGAACACAATTGTTATAGTGAAAAGAAAACAACGAAGAATGTAAAAACAAGAATGAAGGTGAATTATTGCAAAAGATCTAGAATTCCTTAGATGTTTGTATGTTACCATTTTATCGGTTACTTCGACAAAATGACGAAACCAGATAAATATAATTGTCAGTAATCCTGATATCGCAGCAAAAAATCTGCGCACAAAAAAAAAATGGGGACAGTAAGTATTGATGTGTACTGTAAATTAAAGCTAAAATTACCTGAAGAAAGCTTTTGGTGATGTTAAAAGAATTCTCCATGCCAACTCTCGTAGGATAAGATGAAGCGTCTCTATTACCAAGGGAGATTAACATCAACAGAATTAGAAATAGCACATCAAACGCCAGCATCTTTAGGACATCTTCCAACTCTCTATCTCGCCCTGCCATTTCCTGAGCTTTTTGGATGTCTTCTTGAGTTGGGGGCCTAGGAACTAGCTCTCCTTCCTCCTCGTCCACCACTTCATCAGCATAATATGTGAGCTGCTGGTCTTCATTGACCCAAACCTTGCTTGAAAGCTCATTTATCAAATCGTCTTCTTTGGCCGGTCTTTGGCGCCATTTGGCAAAATACACTGCGTGCAGAAATATGTAAAGCGTTTCCAAAACGAACACCTGGCAAATAACAGAGAGAACAAATGTCATAATCCAGGTAGTTGCTATGGAAACAGACCATTGGACTCCAATTGCTATAGTAACGACGGTGCAAATGAATGGAAGAATGTAGCACTGGGCTTGTGTAATCTGCAGCACAATATGGGGAAGTTTGGGCGTCCCACTTTGCCGCTTTTTAATGCTATCCTCATCAGTGGGTTGGTGCGGAAACGGAAGTTGTTTCCATAGCTTTGGAATTTTATCTGGGTTAGTGACAGCTGCAGTCCAAGAGATCGACTCTGGGTAATATTTGATTGTTTCATCCTCTTTTTTTTCATCAGGGGATGTACGTATTTCTTCTTCTACTCTTCCAACCTCCAAATTTAGATCACCTTCATCTAAAACAATTACGTGATTGTTGTGAATTGTTCTTCGGTCTTCCAATCCATAATCCGTTCCTTCAAACTCATTACTCTCATTGTCTAGAATATGAATAAGTTCTTCTTTTTCTGGCAAATCTCCAAGAAGATCAATTAAATCCCCAATATTCTGTGATTTCTTCGGAAATTGATTTTTCTCGTTGCCTTCCATAGATGTTAGATCAGGATATGTGAGACGCCCAATAGAGATGTTAATTGCATCATCAGAGACACTATGACACATGTTATCACGCTCCATTGAACTAAAGTCAGTAAGGCATCCCCTGCAGTTGTTCATTGTATCCTCTGAGATATCGTCCGACACATTTACTCCTTCCATTGATTCTATATAAGTAACATGTCCATAGTCGTCATTACCTTTATCATCCGAGTCATCATCCGTCCCATGTCTGCCTTCCACTGATGTTAGATCCCTTACAGGCCCATTGGAGTTGTTAACTGTGGCATCCAAAACATCATCTGACACATTTCCATTGAGTTGGTCTGCATCTTCATTTTCGATTCCCATCTCCTCAGATTTTTCTACACCACGTGTGGTGTAATCAGAGCTTTTGTTGTCGTTCTGGACATTCAAAGAGCAATCATTTTCATCCATTTCCACATTTTCGTCCACAAACACAATAGCATTTAGCTTTTGAAAATAGTCTTGTACGTGTTCATGTACATTCAGGCTCTCGTTGGCATCTAATGTTCTGTTTCTTTGTGAATTTACGAAGACACCTTCTAACAAAAGACGAACAATGAAAGCAATTCCACTGCAAATGACGGCTCTGTAGATATCACCAAGTCTCAGTTTCCATGGTCCCAGTGTTACGGACGCATTGGAAAACATACTTTGTGTTGTTTCTACCAGGATTGTCGCAATAAGTGTCATTATTCCAGCTACTGCTAAACAGCAAGACATTTTGTCGAATTTACAAAACGTTTTCTTCCTGTTTGAGAACAAGGGGGAGAACCACAGATGCTTGTTGTTTACGTTATCATTAAGTTTAGCATCAAATAGAGTCATTTTTCCCAAATATGTCTTTCTTTGTAAAGGTTTCAACTTGCATTCAACTTCCTTCGAGCCTGTGCTCACATCAAGCCAGCGGTTTGCCTCAAAATACCACGTGATGTCTGTGTTAAGGTGACAAATGACGACGCTCTCCAAGTACCACGGGGGTTCTGGACCAGAAATATCATGCCATATGTGTATTTCCTTTATCTGGCCCAATGAACGACTCAATGTGACCAAGAACGAACTGATGGAAGAAGGTTGAAACATCGGCCGATCAGGGTCACGCAGAATGATTGGTTTTGACTTATGATGGTTTCCATAGATACGGCAAAACACATTTGCAGTGGTTCCACTGTGTCGACCGGCTCCTGTGTAGAACATGAGCATATACTGCTGTGGAGAGCGATGAATAGATTGCTGTGGTATAACTGTTACACCAGACTGTATGATAATAAACAAGAAAAAAACTGGCGTTAGCTTCTGTGTGTAAAATTGCAATCTTTATAGGTTTTGAAACGAAAGAGATCCTCACAGTTGTAAATAAGATATTTTGAAACATGACGGAAGCATTGGAATAATAGACATGTTCGATAGAGGTACAGAGCTCTCACCAGCTGAGCTATCGATGCAACTGGGAGACGGTAGCATGAAGATTAAAATCTTTTATTTTGGAGGTCTGCAGAAATGAAAAATGGCCTCGTAGCAACGCATGCGCACTACCACAGGTAACAAATTGACGGTGGTCTATAATTGGTTGTCACTCAAGTTATGACAAACACTCCAGTAGTTAAAGTGATTGAATAGGCGATAGATTTAGGGCGCTAGAGCGGTTTTCAATTGAGTGTCAAAAGTATTCGCGTTTTCTTGGTTTTGCTTTACTACGTTCTATGATTGGTCAGCAAAATTTCCGATACTTTATCAACCAATGAGATGCCAAACCAAAAACAGTCGTGACTTGGACTTCCCGCGCTTGACGCCGATCACATGCATTTACTTCGAATATTCTGATTGGTCCATTTCGCTGTTTACGTCTATTGTGATTGGGTAATTACTTTGGAGTTGGTTCCACAACACTCAGTTGAAAACCGCTCTAATTACATATCGAGGCTCTGCTGTCAATGAACAAGCCAAAAACCAAAACACAAAATTAATGAAGCAAACCAAAACAAACAGAAACAATATTGAGTGGCACTGCTGAACAAAAGACAACCCAAGGACAGTCACTGGAGGAGAACCGTCAATATTTATTTTCCTGATTGAAGAATCCAAACAAACTGCAGACCAATTAATTAAATTCATTTGTTAATTTTCTCACCATATCCTTTTGTTTGCTTTCTTTTCTTCTCACGTAGACAGTCCCTGCAAGTAGGATTGTCATGACTCCAACCACGACACCAAGGAACGCTATGGTCATAACAATGTCTGTCTCAGCTTGAAATTCCTCTGGAAGGAGAGCGGACGTCAAATTTGTTGAAGAATTCATCGCAACGTAGCCCAGGGGTGGAGCTGCCAGATCTGACAAAATGATTAAAAATAAATAATAAATACTGCAACATTTTTAAAACGACATGGCCTCATGAACTCGACAAGGAACACAACGCCGATTTAGATTTGGCTGTTAAAGTTCATCGTCGAACCTGAGTAAAATGATGTTTGTAACATGAAACTTTATTTATTCAAGTTGCCATCAGCAACATTTTACTGAAATAAATGCGTATTTATTTTCTCCCTTATCATGAACGATTTTTCTTTCTTTTTTTTCTTTTTTTATTTTATATTAGTACGATATACCGACCAGAAGGGACGGTTATCTTGCAGAACAACATTTCGGAAGAATTTCCCAACGTTGCCCTCCAATCGAACGCCAAAGTATTTCGTGTTTCGCAACGTACTTTGCAATTTTAGAAAAGCGTATTGCACAGTACACCGAATTTTATTAAGATGCTGGTCGCATTTATTCCACTTGAGAAAAGTAGTACTCAAACTGGCCTGGAAGCGTCTTTGTAGAGGACGTTACAAATATTTTAAACATTTTTTCGCTCGGAGATACTCCCAAGGTGTCATTGACAAACACCAAAATTGGTGTGAAACACCTGGTACTGATTATGTTTATAACAAAACTTTATTTATTCAAGTTACCATCAGCAACATTTCACTGATATAAATGTGTATTTATTTTCTCCCTTATCATGAACGATTTTTCTTATTTTAGTACGATATACCGACCAGGAGGGACGGTTATCTTGCCGAACAACCTTTTGGAAGAATTCCCAAACGTTGCCCTCCAACTGAACGCCAAAGTATTTCGTGTTTCGCAACGTACTTTGCAATTTTAGAAAGGCCTATTACACAGTACACCGAATTTTATTAAGGTGCTGGTCGCATTTATTCCACTTGAGAAAAGTAGTACTCCAACTTGCCTAGTCTTCGTAGCGAACGTTATAAATATTGCAAACATTTTTTCGCTCGGAGATACTCCCAAGGTGTTATTGACAAACACCAAATTTGGTGTGAAATACCTGATACAAACAAAGAATTGAATAGCTGGCCTCGCTATAAAATTATTACTTGCGGGAAGATAATTCAATTGCTTTGCGATTTATTTTATTGCCCGCAAGTTATATCGTTATGAGCATGTCACTGATCTGTTCACAGTCGGTATTTTTTGGCATCGCTCGCCGCACAATAAAATGAAGTAAATTATATACTTCACTTCAGCAGTTTAGTTTGGTAATGACGCAAATAAGTCAGATCTATACTCCTAATCTGCACTGACGACTTCCCGCCGGGTTCAGATTAAATTGCATTATGCTTGCATTTTACGTAAAAGAGAAAGTTCCTTGGAAAAACTAATTGTACATTCAAATATGAAAATATCACTCGCCTTTGTTTCTCAACTGCTAATAAAAACGGTGGTCGTGAAAATAGCGAAAACAGGAAACCTTATGAACAACCGGATCTGTTTAGTAAAAAGGAAAAATGCAGAAAGCCTTTGAAGAATTAAGCTAGCATCCATAATCAGTGAAAAAGAACTTTTGCAGGAGAAAAAGATTTTCCAAGTGGACCATAAGAAAAATTATACTGAAAAGTGTCAGTAAATTTAAGTTGCTGAAATTGTGTAGAAACATTTTCCGACAGCAATCTTTGGCAACTGCATTTTTTCGCATTTGTATTATATACTTATATCATAGGCACATTTCATAGTGCTTTCTTATAAAATAGGTTGTACTGAAATGAGATATCATTTTACCTGACTGAAACAAAAATCTTTCATAAACTAAGAATAAATGACGTGGATTTGAAAGAGAGTGCATGGTCTGAAAACTGATAATCCATTATAAAACTCCATTCCGGCGAGATCCAAGGAAAAAAGGTTTATAACAGGCAAACAACGTATCTGGTATGGTACGGCAATTATATTTATCTCGCTCAAAAAAGTTATTGCGAGGTCACTAGTAGCAGCACATCTCGCTGCCACTAATTTTATGCATATTCTTATTGCGCGATCGATTGTGGATCGAGGAAGTAAACAATTTCCAAAGCGCACGTTTGGGCGTTTATCAAACTGTTTTTGAATGAAATTCTTGAATTACCAATCCTCTTTCATCGCTAGTTTCAAATAAAATTTTTCCAAAGTTCATGTTAAAAGCAGTTTTCTTTTCGTTTTAACGAATACCTGGCTTTAACTGTAAACGGCAAGATTGTTTTCATTAAAAATCAATTTGACACCTGATGGAAAAGAAATAATTTTACAAATCGATGGTTTATCCATGCCATAAAATATTTTCGGTAAAAAAATGCACGCATTCATACAATTAGTAGACCCTCTAACGTAACTGAAGGCATGAAACCTTTCTGTGGAAAAAGCGATGTAAATACAATTTAATTTACAAGGGTAATTTATAAAAATAAAACATTTGATTCCGAAAGCGAGTGAAATTAATCTTACCTTTGTCTTCTACAAAAGTTAAGTATGGGTCTTGAGATGAACAGAAATGTCTGTGTGTTATTCTTCGGTCGCTACAGGACCTAAATCCTGGCAACGGTGGCAGTAACTTCCCAACACCGGCAGCTCCGTGGAAAGTGGAAACACAAGCCAAATTGGCAGGATGTCCAATTAAATACTTGGCATAAAAAATGTTTCTATTAATGACACGTCGGGGGAAGCCGAACTACTGACATGTTTTACCTAAAAACAATTCATTTTTGAAATTGCAGCGGGTTTTGTTTGTTTGCGCTAAGCACGGAACATTTATATCTTGGCAGAACCTGCAAGTGAAAACTTTTTGTTTTTTGATAATGCTTTGAAAAATAAATTATTTGCAAAATTTTAACCACACGGTATTAAAAACCGACGTTTAGCGTGATTTCATCCTGGCAGAAGTCATTTCATTGGCAATATTTAACCTACATTTCGCCAACAACTGAGAAGTATTGAAACTAAATGCAACCTTGCCAAATGTTTTGTCAATGGCAATGTAAAGCTTTCATAAAATAAAACCGAGCGTGGTCCTGTTCCATGTTATATACTGGCGCCATTAACTTCCTGTTATACTTTAGCTGGTACTGTTTTGTTTCATAAAATATTCAAGGTTTCACAGCGCGTGGGTAACCATGAAATTGTGGTAACTTTGGAATGTCAACAGTATGTCTTAAATAAAAATGAGTGATAACGATTTCTTGAAAAAAAATTTCAAAACTTCTTCCATTAAAATTTCGCCAGCAAATTACCCCCGTTTCAATGACAGTGTACTGATTGGAGATAACTACTTTTTTAACTATTTTTCAGAGGTAATTTAGCAATTATAATTAAAAGAAGCCTTAACACACAAAACAATGACATTTTTTCCCAAATTGAGATTGATTATCTCTTAGGAATGCGTGGTTACCCCCATTCCTTTGTAGATTCCAATAGCCCTTGCTAAGATCTGCTTTCTCGCATAGTCATAAACCGCATTAAAATACCTGTGTATTGACAGGCATCGTCCGCAGGAAAACCACGTTTCTTGAACCATTCCAATATGCGCAGAACATATGCGCAGTAACAAAAGGGACACTGTCCTTAATTGGCAAAACAATCGCTCCGTCCCTGATTTATACAATTTGACGTTAAATTTTCGAAATTTAATGCATGTGGCTCTGAACCCTTCCTTACAATTTGTTTTTTTAAACTTTCCAAAAAGGTGTATCACAGGTTCACCGAGCTCGTTTGTTGCTAAAGTAACCTCTTATGTCAAGAAAATGTCCATGACTTGATGTTTGAAATTGTGGTATCACAGATAAAGAGTGGTAATATTAATCCGTCAAAGTGTGAGCGCTAAGAAACTACTGTAAACTATTGTAAGTCACCTTAGTTTCTGCCAATTCCGTTCTTGTACAAACTTCGCTGAACAAATTGGAATAATGGAGAAGTTCCAGTATCAAGAGTGATGTTTTTCTTGGCGTTGTCATCGTGGTTACTTAAGATCCCTATTAAATAATGCACGTGAAACCTTTTCTAAACTGAGACCACTTAGATGTGAATATGAGCCTCTCTTGAAAATATTTATTAAAGGAAATGACGTGTGCTGATGCCATGAAGGCCCGGTGCTTTTCGTCTTGTCGTCTCTCTCTCGCAGCTTCTGCGACGCGGCTGTTTGGGGAAATTGAGTGACCAAGAGGGAAAGGAATAACAAAGAGGATGATAGCGATAAGTGAGAGGGAAGAAGGGAACAGTGAAGAGAGAACACCATTTAACGTGGAAAGTGACATTCTCAAAAATCAATTATAGGTTCTTACCAGCTTCGTTATCAGACCTCATGGCGCTTAACGAGCGAGATGAGCTTATTCGAAGTTTGGGACCGAACTCGATAACTGGCGTGTCAACGGGTTACGTCACACTTGACCGCGCGTAAAGAACAATTACAGCCCGCCCTGGCTGGAGTGATTTCCCCCCCCCCCCTCCCCCGGGGGGATGCTTCCAACCACAACAATCACTTGCAGGGGACAGGGCTGCTTTCTAACGTTTAAATCCATGGACATTTTAACTGTGACCTTTTCAATGAATGCTATTGGCAAGGCACATGTCTGTAGCACTGTTTTTCGTGTCGTAAAAACTTAGTTCATACTTATGGATAGAATCCCGGTTACAAGTGCGATCATCAAAATTAAAGCTATCGTACTTTCCTCTAGTTTATTTTGCCGCAAAAGCTGATTATAACTACTCAAACTTTACCCTGGTCCCAGAAGTTTTCTCTCTTCTCAAACAGAATTGAGTCTAGAAGTGGCGAGAGAAGAAAGCCTCTGGTAACTATCGCACCAAATCTCAGTTTCATGCAGAGACAACTGTCAAACTTATCATATTTGTAAATAAAGAAGTGACCAATGGTAGACAAGTTATCACGCGATCAGCCGTAAATTTTGTCCAGTAGGTAAACCTGCGCTCCGCAGCTCCTTGGGGTCGCTTCGCGACTCAATTCTGTTTTTAGGAGAACTGAGGAGAAAGAAAACCTTAGGGGCAAGAATACTCAATCTTTGCATAATTAAAGCCACCGCGAGTAGTACTTTCCTGTAGTGCTGTGTGCTGTTACGTTTACAGTGGAACCTCGATGTAACGAAGTGCCAAGGAACAAGGGAAATTGGTTCGTTATATCAAGGTTCTGTTCCATACATTTTAAAAGGCCGGGCTGGAGAATATCGTTCGTTATAACGAGGACTTCTTTATACAGAGGTTCGTTAAATCGAGGTTACACTGTATTATGCTGAACAAGGTGGTTCTATACTTTCCCGCGATACTAGTTGCGACAGTTTCAAGTTGGGTTTTTGCTTTCGAGTCTGTTGATGAAACCCTACGTCCTTTCGTGTTGATTTGCCCATTCTCGGTGTCAAGAGCTTTTCTACCACCCACCGTTTGGAATTAACGTGTTGAAATAACTAAAATGTAAAGTATCTTAATACAGAACAACTTGAGATAATAAAAAAAATTCTTTACTTCGCTCAATCTGAGCCATACATTCATCGCTACCAATGTTCAATGAGTTAATTTAGAGCTTAAAACCAATAAGATTTCAATTACTTTGGTACTCGATTTTAGTGTATCACCATTTTAACACTATTTTTTTTTTTAACTTTCCGGAACTTTATAAAAGGAGTTACACCGTACGAGTCATAACAAATCAAAACAGAAAAACTCTGCCAACACTGAATAAGAAAAGTTACATGAATAAATAAATCCATTTCAGTTAAAATGTACAAAAGTAGACCCCCCAATATATTTCCCCTTTACTGAGTGCTTGATTTTCATGTTCCCCCAGCCTCAAGGAACTCAATAAACAAGCTATACAAAATATAAAAATAATTTAGAAGGTCACAAATATTTTCTCCACTGTCCAAATTATATTCACACGGGAAAACCATTTCCAGTACATTGCAGCGCTGGAAGAAGGAACGCACTTGTGATTACCAATACTATGGCTCATTTGAGCGGTTTCCAATTGACTGTCGAACGTGATTTGGTAAATGAATTGGTTTCTCTTCACTTCGCTGTGACTGGTTAGCAAAACTCGCGCCATTTTCTCAACCAATAAGAAACAAAAACCAAAAAAACCAATCGTAACTTGCTCGCACGCGTTTTCCCGCGCTTGGTACAGGTTTCATGCACTTGCTTCGAGTTCTGATTGGTTCATTGCGCTGTTTACATCACTCATGATTGGCCACAGTAATTACTTTGGTCTTAGTATTACAACACTCAAATGAAAACCGCTCCATATGCGATGTTTGTTAACCTAACCTTTGATGGGGGGGGAGTAAATGTGCTACTTATCCCGGTACCCTTCCTAGGCTCGGGTTATATTTTATGATACTGGCCCATTATCCCATACCCGGCCCCACTGAAAACCGCCAAGGCGAGTGGGCTCCCTGGATAAATAATAATAATAATTACTATTATTAAGGATGGCGTGACGTTGTAAATTAGTATTTTAGGATCTTTTTAACAACTTTTTTTATTTCATCAAAATTTTAGTCTTACTATTGTTAAAAAATTGTGCTTGAAAATAGCTCTGTTGTGCTTGGAAATAGTCGGTTTTTTTTTAATCGAAATGAATTTTAAATATTGAATTGTAAATAGGTTTTAATAGCTCTTTTTTCTACTTTTAACTTGTAAATATCAATTTTGCTTGGAATATTATAATAAAGAAAGTTATTATTATTATTATTATTATTATTATTATTATTATTACACAGCAAACATTATTATTATTCACAACAAACTGTGAAATCAGTCAGGTTTTAATAGAATCAAATTGTATCTAGTAGATTTTATTCTTGTAAATAATAAAGTTATCATTCCTCCATTTTTTATTTTGTATTATTGTTATTATTATTATCATTATTATTATTATTATTATTATTATCATTATCATTATCATTATCATTATTATTATCATTATTATTATTATTATTATTGTTATTATTATTATTATTATTATTATTATTATTATTATTATTATTATTACCGGTACAAGCCATGTTATTATATTTTACGGATATTCCCACAACACCTTGCCCTATAATAGCGCGACAGGCCCTAGAATGCGAGAGATTATCGGGCACAAGCGAAAGGCGAGGAAGCGGGCGCTTCCCTCGCTTCGCCAAGTGACTGATTCCTATTGATTTAGTGGCGATATGGGAACCCATTACCCTGCGAATCCCACACTTAAAAACACCTATGATAAACCAAACTCTTTTATATACAAAATGAAATAAAACAGACCTTGTCACGTAAACGTGGTATAGCGGGTGACTTCTCTAAAGTGTCGGTCATAAAGAAGCAGCTACGCCACTGATTGGAAGAGTGATTTCTAGTCAATTTAAACTATTACAAGCTTACGGGAGCTGCTGGATTTTTACCGGGTACTAACGACAAGACTTTTCTGAAAGCCGCGTCGCCAATATGACAAAAAGGCGCTGGTGTGGACCCGGCTTAAAAAACACATCGCATCTATAGAGCCAACAGTTTGCTCTTGCCAAGCTCATTTCCTCAGGACTGCATAATTTCTCTCTAAGCTTGTGGCATAATAAGAGAAAAGAGACGTGTCTACCTAATCCTCAGTTTTAAACGCGTTACTTAGAATTTAAAACAGATGTAACAATGAAATGTTTAAAATGGGATGCCAGCGCACACCGCCATGACATTTAGAATTTAAAAATTATGCTACATTGAAATGGCTAAAAAATTAAAATGTTTTCAATTCAAAGGTAAGATCATTCTTGAAAACTCAGACGTCTTTCCATTGTTGAATGGCCACCATCTTCAGACGACTTCATCGGCGTAAATTGAGCAAATGCATCACCCCCCTACGACAAATCACAAGATGAGAACGTTACTCCTCAACATTGGTTACAATAGCCCGCGATATTATAAATCCTCGCCGTATTTTTCGCTGTTTTAAACACGGGAACGAAAACACGCACAGACCCAAGGAAGAGCTTGATACGCTGGCGCAATCAAAACGAATCAATAACTATGATATGAATGCCTTTAGGACAACCAGGAAACATTAGTGTCTTGATCTACACGAGTTTTGGTGCTGTTATACGGGGATTACCTATGATTTTCTTTATTGCTTGTTACAGTTTTGAAGAACGTTCAGCATCGCACTATTACAGTAACTTCTCAGAAAAAATTGCATTAAATATGTCCGGCGTAAACAATCATTTGGATGAATGTGGTTGCAGTTTAGGATAACAAATAACGTCATAACACAGTTAAAAACAAGCATGGTTTGACAAACTTTCATACTGATTCAGAATTTCCCTTACTGCTTGCACTTGTATTAGTGCACAGACTTTTCCAGTCTCCTTCAATTCCAAGCGACAAGAAAGGAAGGCAGACTACGGGCTGCCCCTTATCTTTCTTAGGGATAGTAAAGCGATTGAACAACGCGAACGCGCGCGAAAATTCTCCCGAGAGGAGACATGACGCGCTCTTCGAGGGAGACAATTTTCGCGCGCGTTCGCGTGGTTCACTTGTTTTACTATCCCTTAGAAAAAGAAGGGACAGCTCGCAGTCTTAAACGAAAGAGACTTTTGTGCACAGTTTAAGTTCGAAACTGATAAATGAACGTCTACCTTGGGTGTTGTACACTCCTGACCCTGGCACCACAGTATAAAGCATCTGAAAAAAAAAACCCAACAATAGCATTCAAATATTGACGTGCTACTGGATCTTTACCAGAGATAGTAGAGCGCGAGCGAGCGTGAAAGTCGTACTCTACTGAGGCAGATTCTTCGGGTAAAGGTATTTCTATTACTGACTGTATTCTTACATTCATCAGAACACTCCAACTGCTTACCCATGACACTGTGAAAAATTTCTGCTCAAGCACACAACTTGTTATTGAGAATGATGTATTATTCAGTAATGACACAGGCAAACTTGGAAAAAGAAATTCCGAGTGCTCCTATCAGGAGTCGAACCTAAGACCTTCCGATTACTAGTTCGGATGCTCTACCACTGAGCTACAGGAGACTCGTGGGGGTTAAGGCTATTAAACTACAGTCGACTCCCGATAACTCGAACCTTCAAGGGAAATTGAAAAAGGTTCGAGTTATCGGGAATTCGAGTTATCGAGGGTAAAATTATATAGGAAATGACCTGAAAGGAAAGAAAAATTAGTTCGAGTTAGCGAGGGTTCGAGTTATCGGGAGTCGACTGTAGGCTCATGGGACAAACATCCTGCATACTGCTAGGATTGGAATGTCAATCTTTAGAGTTTAAGAAGCTACCACGGCGACGGCAACATGAACGTCACACGTGCGTTGTAATTTCTTTACA
Organism: Pavona decussata; assembly: GCF_977016875.1. Taxonomy (NCBI): domain Eukaryota; kingdom Metazoa; phylum Cnidaria; class Anthozoa; order Scleractinia; family Agariciidae; genus Pavona; species Pavona decussata. The sequence goes on along the minus strand of NW_028145486.1, from coordinate 1,055,720 downwards.
ATACCCGGCCAAACAACAGCGTGAAATAACCAAACACCGTTCTACCTGTTCTGTTACTGGATAGTTCGGCCATAATGTATAAATTAAACGAACTGAAATAATCGTGAAGTAGTACAAGTAACGCAACTTATATTTTCAAGTGACGTTTTCGTTGGCGTTACCGTCGCCGTCGTGATTTCTTATCATCATCATCATCATCATAATCATTATCACCAATTTCCTTTCCTTGTAGTCGCGTCGAGTCCTTTCTGTACTCTGATTCAGCTTTCCAAGGTAAGTGTCATGGTTGTTATTGGTATGGTTCTTGCACAGATTTAATGTGATTTTTAACAGTTTTAGGACGCTTGAGCGACATTCGACCTCAAAGCCGGACCCAAAACTACACAAGGAACTTCTCTCAGTGCAAGTCGAACTGATCACTTACACACTGTAGCTCAACTGATACAGCGTTACACACAAAAGATACTCACCGTTTTGCTTTCTCCACGCATTGAGGATCATTTTTGCGAAAGTAAACACGAATGTGGTGTTCCGCAAACATCTCTGGGAGCATGTTGCTAACCTGAAGAATTACAGAGTACAGTTATTTTAGTTTTATTTATTTTTCAGGTTCTGTGTCTGGCTAGCGTCTTAGTGAGCTTACGCAACAGGGCAGTAAAACCTGGTTTACACGTACGACGTAAGCATAAGCGCAAGGATGTTTACACGTGTTATAAGCATAAGGTGACATACGTAAGCGCAGAAGCATAAAAATGTGGCACAATCGCGCGGCCGGACTGCCTTTTGGCGCGAAACTTGATTCCAACATGGCGGACTAGAATGTACGCTGACAACTTGTCACTGTTTCTCAGTTTCCTTTCCTTGCACTTGTGCTTATGCTTGCATCGTCCCGGTTTACACGTACGACTCAACGACGCAAGCATAAGCATAAGCACAAGAGAATGGAAATCGTTCCATTCTCTTGTGCTATAAGCACAAGCACAAGAGAATGGAAATCGTTCCATTCTCTTGTGCTTGTGCTTATGCTTGCGTCGTACGTGTTAAGTGGGACGACGCAAGCCTAAGCACAAGGCGCTTACGCTTGCGTCGCACCGGTTTACACGTAGGTTTCTTGTGCCTATGCTTATGCTTGCGTCGTACGTGTAAACCAGGCTATTAAAGGAAGAGGACAGCTATTGCCGTTGTGTGACCTGCGTGACACTTAATAACCGGAGACCTTTAGATTCTAGAACGACTGCGAGTATGGCTACGAGTAACCTATACCCTTGTAACTACACACGCATACAGATCAAAGGCTCCTGTGAGCCAACTCGTGAATGCAGATGACACATAGTAATTGCAATTTAGACGGCTACGGAAACTTCCTCCAAAGCTAAAAGAAATTATATCTTTGCCCGATTATGTAACGAAAAATGACCATTCTTGTACTATTAAAATGATTGTCAAATTATTCTGTACAGATTGAATAAGCCGATTATTCTGATGCGCCGATTAAAAAATATCACGTGTTTTTTTTATTCAAAGTTTATAGGAGCACGCCATGTGCAGCTACGTCATGCAAATTCGTGTGATAGTCCGCGGCTACTGGATTTCGCGATCGGGCTAGTGGATTCTAACCATCACTTGCCCGATGGGCAAGTGAAGTTTTTTTGGGAATTAAAATTACAAAATTACTGTAGGGCAAGCCGATCTCACAAAGGGAAATATGTTCAACAAAGTATCGCATTACGATTCATGCCCGACATAAATGCGTGAAATTTTTCCTTTGGAGTTCAGTCCACGCAATCCTCAAGTAAAAATAATGAACTATAACAAGCTCTTGCTAAATAAGAATTATTTATCGACCGCGTCCTTTTGCTTTCCCATAAATTACCAGTTGTAAATTTCGAAAATGAAACATTTTTTCCCTTTGAAACCTCTATGAAAGCTGACAAGATCTTAAAAGTGTTCATTTCACCAGAAATTTGCATAATTTTGTTTACGACGTCAATGATGCGTGCCATGGCACGTTCCGCTTTCGCGTGAAAACTGACAAATTAAATTATTTTTTAATTAAATTATTTTTAAATTAAATTATTTTTAATTCTTGAAAGAAACCGCACTTCGTAGAAAAAAACGAAAAAATCCTATAACTTTGCTCAGATTCAACGAAAAATCCCCATTCTTACACTAAAATGATTGTCAAATTATTCTCTACAGAATGAATGAGAGAATTCTGACGCGTCGTGAAACAAATTTTCACGTTTTTTTTTTTTTTTTCACTAATTGAGTTTACGACCCCGGACTTTCTGAAAAACTGAAAAAACTTGAAACTTTGCTCAGATTGAACGAAAAATCGCCATTCTTGCACTAAATGATTGTCAAATTATTCTCTACATATTGAATAAGAATTTCCTGATGCGCCATGAACAACAAATGTTCGCGTGTTTTTTTCCACTAATTGAATTTAAAACTCATTCACTGCGCACGCCCGAAAGTTAACGACAAAACCGACTGATCGACTGATCGACCAAGTCGAGAGTCAGCTATCGCTATAACTCGTTCATTGCGCATGCGCGCATTCACGAGTTAAAAATGACCTCAACAAACATTACTAGAAGTCTTTAAGAAACCTCATTGAACTCGTTTTTGAACTCTTACTGTGTTCTTTCCTGTGTTTGTAGTTAAAAGCAACGGCCCAGCTTGTATGTAAGAGTAAACGTTTTCTTAAATTGGCCTCAGGTTACAGAAACCGGGTTACGGTCCTTCCCTGCGGACCACTTGCGGCACGTAAGATGAACATTCCTAACCTGTTCTTTCCGTACAATCATAGGCTTGTTTGGATTGTTCTTTCCATAAAATCGCACTTCGTCAATTGGATTTCTATCCCGCATACCATAATCAAAAGTGACAATCTGCGAAAGAATATAAATACATTTACCTACAATTATGACAATATTAAACCAAAGTGGTAAATGATAAAGTTGGGTAAAATTGAAGAACAGCTTCGTGATAAACCTGTCGGCCGACAAACGACAAACAGTTGGCCAATAGGCGGCCGACAGTTGGCCGACAAACGACCAACAGTTAGCCAACAAACTGCTGACCGAGTTGGCCGACAAACGACCGACAGTTGGCCGACAAACTGCCGACAGTTGGCCGATAAACGGTTGACAGTTGGCGAACAGACAGCCGACAGTTGGTCGACAGACGGCCAACAGGTTTGAACGACCAGAGATTCAAACTTGAGTTAGTGCCCAGCTCCAGTTCCAATGAGAAAATTTGCATAATTTGGGTGTACCCTTGAGGTTGTTGGTTACAAGGCCGTAATTTTCTGTTTAATTCACTAACGTTTTGTATTTTGTCGTATTTTCTTGATGCATCATTTTTTCATGGCACATGAGTATTGATTTATAGAAGCCTAACCATAATCATCCAAGTAAAATAAGATAGCTCTCTAGCACCTCTGTGTATGTAACTTACATCAATGATAAAATCATCTGGCTCAATATAGGGCCCACCTTCGATACAGTCAGCTATGGACTTAGTTATGTCGGGAATCTCTTCCTGTTAAGACAGAAAAACGGCAAGACATCAGTGGTGATATACCAATTTACTCACAGTTATGCATCAGTCAATTCAAACGGTGCCCCCCCCCCCCCCCCCCGGGCCGACCCCCGGGAATTAGGATTTTTTGAAAATAAACTGGCAAATGCCCCACCGCCGAAACAAAATAGTTGTTCAAATGCCCCGGGGTGGTGGCTCAAACATGTCAAAAATGTTTTATTTTCTTCGTTTCTCGTCTTACTTTCAGTAAAATCTAAGCTGATTCAGGCCAAATTAAGTCCTAGATGGGTCTTGTTTCCCGTAGTTAGTGCAAAAATAGGTCATTCTACAGCTCTGGCGTCCCATTTTATGTCCCATCTAGACATATTCAATAAGAAACTTACTGTATTTGACGATAAATTTGTCATTAAGAAAGCGACAATGCTGTAGGGTGAAAAAAGTGAGCTGGTCAAATGCCCTGGGGTAATTAGGTTGAAAGCTAATGCCTGACCCCTGGGATGGACAGTGTGGGAAAATGCCCCACTATTGCCCCCGGGGGGGGGGGGATGGGCACAGCTGGAATTGACTGATGCATTATAAAAAAGGACAGCATATTGGAATAAATCGTGTTTTAGTAAAGTACCTTGTCAAGCCGCTTTTTGAGAATGGTTTGGCCTATGCACTTGTACAGGTCTCGCTTTTCAATGCGGAGTAAAATGGAACGTGCCTTAAAAAAAACAAAAAAAAAAAAAACACAGCCATCAATGTTAGTAAATACATGTGATGTAAAACAACTCAACAACATCATCACCAATTGCACTGCGAGATATGCATTGGCATATTTTGGAGTCAGAAAATAACATGAATGTTAAACTCGACCAAACTACTAGAGGGCTTTGGGAGAGTTTAAAAGTTTGCATGTATGTGAACCTGAACTGAAGGCTACATGTAGGACTTAGCAGAAATACAAAGCATTGATTTCAAATTCTGTTATTTATATGCAACTGTTAATCCTTGTACTGCTTTAGTCACAGGCAGACCACCCTCTGCTTGTGTGGTGTAATTGCTGTTTGGAACTTGAGACTTTATATTCACACAACACGATCGATTGAAATTTTAGTGGAGATATTAAAGTCGCCTTTTACCTTTATGTTGAAATAAAGTTACAAGGAAACGTCGATTGAGTCACGTGTGGTGTTTTTTTTGCCATTTTGAGCCGTAGAAACCTTTCACTGGCGAGTCTACTATGACCGGCCGGAATTCAACTGACTAGAAAGATATCAAATCGGCCAAGCGACTAAAGTTTAAGGATTTTGCAAAACAAGTTGACTCAGGGTTTATTCTTGACTGAGCAGTTGGCACCGTAGGCCCCCTGGGCAGATTTTGTTTCATTTTAAAACTACATGAAATGACTATAAAAATAGGGTAGAAAATAAAAGACTTTACACTGGACAAATCACCTGTTGTAAGTCAGGGTCGGTAGAGTTGAGAATCTGATAATACACTTGATCTGTCAGCTGGGTGTAGGCTTCCATGTCATCGATCGATTCAGAGATTGACAGCATTTTCCTGCCATGCAAAAACAAACCCAGTTATACCGTACATGAATTACAGAGGTGAACGCATGTGTCGGAGCTGTTATCAGCCACTGGGCTGTACTTACCCATCTGTTCCTTTAAGTAGGATTTTTCTATCAGCCTTCAGCATAGCTTCAGTGATCCTACAAACAAGTATTAAATACACATTAAATAATACACTGGAAAAATTGGTTTGTTATCATGTAAATGAATACAGAAGCCCAAGAGGGAGGGGGTATCTGTTTTACTGGGTATCACAGAAACACCCCACCTCCCACCCCCAGGGTATCTGTTATCATCTACTCACTTATTTCCAGAAATGCACCTAACCCTGAATTTGGGTACTTCATATAAGACAGACCTTTTTGTTATTTTCATGACTTTATGTTTGGCAGAATTATTTGTGTTTTAGTATGAATTTAAATGGACGGTATTACGCTTTTTTTAGTAACACATTGAAAATTGAAAAGACGCTATTCGGTTGATAGCAGCCAAGATATAATGACCAAAATTCCATAAAAAGACTATCAGAATGCAAAGAACCTATCCACGGATATTTTAGCCGGCAGATGACCAAAATAAAAATGGGTTCAAATTTGAAAACCTCGGGCTGATGTTTTCAATTTTCGCTGTCATAACGCGCTAAAAATTGGTTGTACTAATATTTCGGTTCAACCTTTTATCTCAGTAGAATCACTATTAAAATCTCTTTAAATTAGCGATTTAGAAATTTTAATTTTAATTAAAATTAACACAGTGTTCAAAGTTTAAATTTAGTAAATTTTTGCCCAAATCATGATATCTCCCATGATACTGCCCCTTTAAGACTGGGGACACCTTGAGATGTCTATTGTGTAGTTCAAGCAATTCTCATTTGTGTGCATTTCTGGACATATCTCTACTTATTGAGGTGTAGCAATAAGTTAATGTTACAAATGCAATGTTTTATTTATCACCTCTCCTCTCAGTTATTAAATATTTTTGTTTTCTGCTGTAATGGCCTGTAAATTCTGCCTAGGGAATGGTGCTCATTAACAGCCTGACCCTTCTTAGAGGAGGTGGGGGTTAACAAAGTTAGGTATTGGATGTATGGAACAGTGGTCAGGAAGACGCATTTCTTATATTTATATGGGGTGACAAAAAATTTATTGTGAGTTAAGGTTTGCTTGTGACCAAAAATAATACATTTAGCCATGTTAAATTTATTTAGTATTTGTTGAATCGTTTGTAGCAGGGTTAAGTAATTTGTAATTGTCGTATTAATATTTACGTGTGAAAGAATAATAAATATTTTTAAATTACAAAAAAATGTTAAATTTATTTCACTTACATTTGTTCAATGATATTTGAGGTTTTATGCTGGTAAGCTCTTCTAAACAAACTGTTTCTAGTGTGAAACAGATCATAGATATTGCCAGCTTCTTTGTCTCGTACACAGATTTGTCCGTCAATTACCCTTGCAAACTTCATGTAACGCCTGTAGAATACAAGAAAGCCGCTGTAAGTACACTGTATTTAACATTATAAAGGAAACAACGAAAGATCATAGCATACAATCGAAGGGTTGAGAGCATAACTGTCTTATGTCAAATGTTAGGTTGATTTTGTGGTCTTCTCAAAAGCTTATGAATTTTTTGCATGCAGCCTTCATTTTAGCCAAAGAACAGTCATACATGTAGCTCTCACTTTTTTCGCTCCAAAGCATCTGTCTTAATGTTTTTTAGTTTGTTTTTGCTTTTCTTTTGCTGACTCAAAAACATTGTTTATCTCAAAAACACAGTGATGTCCTCTGACTATACTATGGCCACATGCAAAAATTCAGAAACTTTTGAGCAAAACGAAAAATCGGCCTAACATTCGACGTTGGTTGTGTGCTCTCAGCTTCAATTGAACACAGCAAACTAGAAAATTGACACAAACAAAGTGCCAGTTTGTCTTACTCACTTGTGATCGAAGCTGTTACTAATACCTAGGTTGTGGCAGTCACGGGAGAAATAATCAAACTTGTCCACATCTATTCCTGTTCTTTTGTTAGCCACAATCTGCAAAACAGCAAATTAATAAAATAAAAATTATAATAAAATTGTCATTATTTTAGTATATTGAATCTTCCTTTCAAGAGTATTAAACTACAGTTAAATACATATTATTTTTCATGTCATTGTTTTCATATTTTCAATTCAACACATTCTATTACAAATTCTCTCACCTCATACAGATATCTCTTTTCTGGTTCTCGTCCTTTGAAAGGCCAGTCCTATACAATATTCAGATTTAACCATCAATAATTATTTCTTCATTATTAACCCCTTACTAACCGAGTTCGAGGTCCATACTGTAAGTTTATATGGACCAGCAATCTCGTACCCAGAGCCTTCGTTACCCTTGTCCAGCGGAACGGGAAACGGACGCTCTGGCAGAATCCAAAACCGGAACCATCAAACCCTGGTTCCGGTTTGATTGCGCCTGCGTGAGGTTTGATGGAAAAAGAAAATGGCGGCTGCTATTGATCACTTTCATTGCGCTTTAGAGTTCGCTTTAGAGAAGTTGGGCAAAGCTAAGCTTTCTCTGAAAGAAGCGCAGTATGAAGCTTTAAAAAGTGTCGTGTTTGAAGGAAAGGATACCATTTGTGTACTTCCTACAGGATATGGGAAATCACTCATATATCACCTTCTACCGCATGTATTTGACTTTTTTCTGTCAAGTGAAGAAGATTCTTCATCGATTATCTTGGTATTGCCCCTGAATGCGTTGATGCAAGATCAAATAAATAAGCTTAGAGGACACTTAAATGTTCGGATTCTCAAGGATCATCGTAACTATTTTAAACAAAGACCGGAATGTTGGCTTATACAATATAAGCGCAATCCATAACACATGAGAGTCATGAAATAAAGGTTGTTATGATAATTGGATTGGACAACAGAATGAAGAGATAAGTAACAAAATGACTTTCACGATAACCAACATTAATTATTTCTCTCCGTCGTTCGATTAAATGATTTCTTTCATATATGGTCATATATTCTCGTATCACCAGAATGAAGAGAATACAAAACTCATTCGATACAGTTCCCGTCTGGTAGTACATCTTATAACTGGTTATTTATCTGAGCCAACTGGGACGTGCTGTTTTGAAAGTTCTAATAACTTCATGGATTGGCATAAATATATTTCTTTTCCAGTGAGGCCTCTTTCCACAGCTGCTTCAGAGTGACCCGAAACAACCTCCGGGTGGTGCAAAAATTACTTTTATGCTGAACCTGGCACGATGAACAGGGCAGACAGCCATTTCCGATAAATTCGTTAACTTTTAAAAAAATGCATTCTTGCCAAAATCAATTCTACTTCTGTTTCAACTCCCGAAAATGACTTATTGTGATGCTTTGTATGCTTGTTACACCGCTTGAGTGGTTTGACGGAAGTTGAGAAGCTAGTGCATTCGTCTCCGCCGCAAATCCCCGTGCAAATCCCACCGACAACAGTAAAAAGACATGGCCGTCGATAAAACCCGGAACATGGAACATTCCGGAACATTCCGGAACATCCCGGAACATTCCGGAACATCCTGGAACAAGAAAAAAAAATTATGATACAAAAAAATAATAATAATAAATTAAGCAAAAATAAAGGAAAAAATGAAAAAAAGTGTGTATATTAAATGAAATTACATTGTATCCGAAAAAAAATTCATATAAGAAGAATTACGGAGTAGGTGGAGAGGTGGGACGGTAGTATAAATGGGGTGTTGAACTGACCACACTGGATGAAGGTGCAAGAACTTTCCCGCCATTTGCAGCACGTGCTTATCATCCGCTACGCCAGAAACTGATCAGTTCCGGCTATTTTCAGTGGATTTTATCTTAAAAACAAACAGGCCTAACAGGAAATTTTGTTCATATGAAAAATAGTTATAAGCATAGAGAACAGCTTTGTAAAAGCAAACAATCTACAAGGACCCGCACAACGAAAATGCTCCAAGTAAAAGCAGGATCTGTGAAAGATCTAATCAGCCAAAAATATAAATGACTCAAATTTCTGCAAGGCTGATCGGACTGCTTAGAAAACCTAACACGACAGCGATATGATAGAGGTTGCCGCATTCTGTTGATTCTCGGTTTGGTCTCATTGAAAATAGCATGGAAGGGAAGAGAAGTTTTCGTGGCTTTCGTTCAAGAAACGGGTCCAAGCTCCCGAACGACCAACAAAGGAGTACAAATACGGAACATGAGGCCCTAGGCGAAGACGCGAGGAGCCCGGGAGGGTTTTGGTAAAAAGACTGCGCGAACGACGTTTAGTTCCACTCCGAACATCAGGAAATTGATTCTTTGGTCAGCCGAGCCGGAACTGATCCAATTCTGGCGTAGCGGGCGATAAGCACGTGCTGCAAATGGCGGGAAAGTACTTGCACCTTCATTCAGTGTGGTCAGTTACAACACCCCATTTATCGTAGGTACTTCATATATCCCCTATTATAATAAGGGATACATGAAGTACATACCATTGAAGTACATACTCCATTTATACTACCCTCCCATCTACTCCGTACTTCTTCTTATATGAATTTTTTTCGGATACAATGTAATTTCATTTTATGTAAATATACTCACTTTTTTTTCATGTTTTCCTTTATTTTTGTTTAATTTATTATTATTTTTTTTTATCTTAATTTTTTTTTTGTGTTCCAGGATGTTCTGGAATGTTCCAGAATGTTCCATGTTCCGGGTTTTATCGACGGCCAAAAAACATCGTTGTTCTTTATGTCTGTGAACTTGCCCAACAAGCAACTCTGGTTTTAGATTTAATGTTTTAGAGATATGGATAAGTAGATTTGTTTATTTAGAGAACGATGCAATATTTGCTTCTCGTGGGAACAGTTACTTCCGATTGGCTATCGAAAGATTATTTAATTGTTCCAGGTTGCATTGCTATCAAGTTATTTTCTATTTCTTCAGCAAGTTAACCGGGAAATCTGGAACAGCGTTAAGTAACATATTTTAAAATATGAATTTGTTATTGTAGCCAAGTCGCTCGTGCGTGACACATTTTAGGGAGCGAGTGAGATTTAATTTTACCTTTTGTTTGTTGTGGTGTTTGTTGGTTTGTTGTACCCGTGTAGACAATATTTAACATCAATATATTTTTTAAAACGTTTTAAGCGTTGAAAATAGTTAAAAGCCCTTTTTTAGCCAAACTTTGGCCGAGGAGTTAATTTATTCTATTATGCCCTGTTATGTAGAGTTGTAGATTTCAATGACGCTGAATTGTAATTTTTTCAAACTTTGATCGGTGTTCGTGCAAACGTTCTTCTAGATCCTACAGATTAAAAACCATACACCTAAAATTCAATGACTGTACTGTCTTTTGTCAAAGTATCAGTTGATTTGAGTCACTACCGGTCAGCTTTTTTTCTCGCTGAATTTGGACTATTTTCGGCTTTTGCGTGATAGAGAAAAGTGTGTCTACTTCATCTGAGCTCAGTTGCGTCTCAGTTCGCTCACAAACGAGCAGAGATGAAAATAATTACTATGTTTTGACTGAGGAAGAATCAATGTATTAAATTATACTAAAGAAAGATTCACAGCTATGTAAATGTCTGTGCAGCGAGAAGCTTGAAAGTGTAAAATTTCGATTCTCACATGGTGAAATGCGAGCTTTGGGCAGAGTGACCGTTTTTCATGTTTTTTTTTTGCCGTTATATAGAATATTTCAAAAATCTAACCTTATATCCTTTACATACTTACCTAGCTAAGGCCTTCACACTAACAAAGTATGCGCGAAATCGATTATTTTAACCATGGCCACAATTTCTTTGATTTTTACTGACATTTACTCTTAAGCGCTATTAAAATTCCGTCTGATTTTGCTTTTACTCCATATATATAAATGCGGTGGTTGTCAACCGCATTACAACTACGATAGCAATTTTCTTTTTTTTTTTCGCAACTTTCGTGGAAGTCGCGTTGGGAGTCGTAAACTCCGCCATTGTCTCATATTTCAATTTCGCGCCAAAAAATAGCTTCCGGTCCGTGAAATAGACATGCTTTTACCAGCCAATCAAAGGTGGCCTCATTTGGATTAGCCCAGAGGTCCGCGTTCTTGCTGCTGACCAAAAGAAAAGCGGGCTCTGATGACGAGATTGATGGACCAGTTGATTTATGGGCCAAGTGTGAAGTGCGCAGATCGTAAATCAACAAGAAGAAAATGAGGTTAGTAAGATATTTATTATATCTCTGAGGTTAATTGGGTATCAAACTTTCAAATTTAGCGCCAGGTGGTACTAACAGTAAAATGCGGCCTGCAAAATTGACCAATCACACTGGGCATACTAACTGAGGGATATAATAAGAATCAATTCATCCTATTAGTTTATAATTTATAAACAAATAGGATGAATTTGGTACAGTGTAGAAAGACTGTCATTCACCTTCTGTATTATAGATATTTATAATTATGATCTAGAAACAACCCCAGAGGGCAATATCTAGAACAGAATGATAATGAAAAAGACAAACTGGAGTTATGTATATTTTGTCCTGTATGTAGTGATAACATTGCTCTTTATGAATCATGTAAAGTTTATGGCTGCATTGTACCTGTACAAAATGTGTACTGGTGTCAATATTTGAGTTAAACAAAACTCGCTAAAATTTAACTTGGACAAACAAAATGTGCATGATTACAAGTAGTGAATCCATTCATTGCAATAGAAACAATAATTATTTGTTTTTTTTGATTTGTGTCAGCCATTTTTAATTTGATACAGCTACTGTAACTTATAATGAAACTTGCCTGGTTGGACAAAACAATGTTCCAGCATTGTTTCAAGAGATCCTGAAAGCATGTGTTTACAAAAATGGCTGAACCAGTGAAACTCAAGGTCCCACTGTCAACTCTTCAGTTGCCTGTTTGGAGGCATTATGGTTTCTGAGATGTCAATGGAAATACTGATGGGAGTTTTAAATCAAGAAACACCATGAACACAGCAATGCACTGGAAATAAAAGCATAATGCTTTTTGCTTTTCATACCATGGAATTCTTCAGCTGGAATAACCAGAAACCAAGCAATCATTGGCATGCGACTGTATAACTATTGAATTGAAAATGACCGAATTGTGACCAACGTATTTTGATATAGATCGTCAAGGTGAAGCGGAGTCGTTATTTTCACCCCTAATGATTGCATAACCCAAAGCATTTATTTGCACTAAAATCTAACCAGCGCAATTGTTTTGAACACTTTACCAGACATTACAATGTGGAAATTTCCGTAAGTGGTGGAAAGGCCTATTGGCAAATAAAGCAACACGGTTCTAGGCCATGGCAACCTCACTTGTTAATCAAGACATGCGACGTGTAGGAAGTGGAATTCCCAGGTCTGTGTAGTTAAAACTAGAGAACAATAGTCACAAGAAGCACAGGAGGTAGGCGTTAATATTACAGAAAGCACACAAGAGGGCAGATTGTACAGGCAACAGTAGTCAGCCACTCTCTCATTTTTTAAGGACACTCCCCTAATTAATTTACCTGAGAACCAGTTGTATCCAATGCCGTGCCAGCGATAAGCTCCTTGATAAATACCACATCTCTTTCGGTCAGATTATACTGGATAAAGCTTGGTAACAAGTTATTTGCTTTCAGCATGTAATCAAACATCTGTACTGATGCCTCTTCATGCTGTTTGACAAACAAAAATAATGGGATTGAATAATTTAAAATACTTTTAAAACATGTTGCAGATTCTTGTTGAGGATCATCAGAATACAAGTACATGTAACTTAACAGTAAAGCTTCTTTGGGGGCTGGGAATAATTATAATAATCATTAAGTACACGTACTAACAGGACTTCTGATATTATGCGATGTTGCGATTTCGCATAATTGACCTAAAATCGCAACAAATCGCATAATTCATGAAAAATCGCAGAATTTGTACAAAATCGCACAATTTAAGAAAAAAAAGAGCAAAAACCTCGCTTTATGTTAAGTTCTCCGATAATTTAAGCGTTATCTCAAGGAGTTTTTTCTTTCAAAAGGCGTCAGAAATCACCTGAAAGCGTTCGTTTGTTGATTAAGCGAACAAACAGGCGTTCTATGCTTCATTTTATATGCTGGGGACCTGGTGCTGCTTTTCATTATTAAACAAGTGATCATTGGCCCAGAAAAAACAATCCTTTTATGTAAATACACCAATCACAATCATTGATATATTTTTAAGATGTCATTTGATCCCTTCATACTTGCGATGTAGGTATTGACGTGAAAACTGCGTGATAGTCGCTTGCAATATGTAGTTATTTTGTTTTAATTGAAACAAACATCCTCATTATGGATAGGTTTGTTGTTAAAACGCCGAGCGCTTCTTCGCAGGAGAAAAAAAAGATCGCACCTTTCAGTAAATATTTTGGCAAAAGACAGGGCAAGAAAGTACCCGAAGGATCGTTCATGTTGACAATGGTCTGTTGTTTACCCTGCGAGCAGTGTTTCCTTCGATCTTCCTAGATGTTTTGCTCTTTGTGCAACATAGTGGTTGATCATCTTCGAAAGTTTGTGGTTGACAAGCACATTGAAGCTGAGTCACACAAGCGGAACGTGGAAAAAAATGCGGGTGGGAAGCAACAAACGCTGACTTGACCAAATTAGCAATATCTGATTTTCAATAATTTGAAATGAGGCAACAAATGATTTATTTCAGCTGGTTCATTTCTTCGTGCTCTAATTATTGCTTCTTGAACAGCAAAAAATGGATTGTGCTCCACTTAGACCTAATAAAACAAGGTTAAATTAGCTTAAATGAAATCGCATAATTTGCCGCATAATAGACCTTTCTTGCCGCATAATGAGACTTAAAAGTGCCGCATAATTTCCAATTTTTTTCCGCACCCTATCAGAAGCCCTGTACTAAGCAGGACTTACATAATACATTTACTGTACGTCCTTCCACATTATTATTTTGACAGGGTAATGCTGTATAATTATTATAAATTTGTTGGACTTTACATAACTGGAAAAATGGAGAAATGTAAACTCTTCCTTTCAACGAGTTGTGTCAAGTGCTAAAGATATACAAGATAACAACTGAGTTATTAAATCAGTTGGACATTAATTTCCCAACTTCAGCCAGACAAGGTCCAAATGACAGACTGTCATTTCCAACTCAGTGTAACTCTTAATAAATAATGTATGGTGTGTTTAATGCTAAACAGTGTTCATTGTAGAGGGGTTACCTTCCAGCCACAACCAGGCCTGGCGGCTGGTATAAACAGTGCATCAAACAAATGTGAGAAAGGACCATGACCTGAAGGTAAAAACAAAGAATTGATCAATGTCTAGTTTGCACTTTACTGTTCATTGTATATGCTTGTGGTCTACATATATATAGCATTTGGTTATACAATGTAGGACTGAGCTCGCCTGGTACCTTTAAAGAAAGTTAAATAAAATATAATTATAAATAAAACAAAAACAAAACGGCAAAAATAACATAAATGATAAAATATACATAATTAATTATTATGTAACGTTTAAAACACAAGCAGCAGTGTTTTATCAGGATTTTAAACCACAAACAGCTTCAAATGGAAAAGCGTGTGTCAAGAGAGTTCATAACAATGATGCTTTTGTGAACGTTGGAAGTTAGCACACGAGAAAAACATTAAACACCACATACTAATAAGGAGGAGGTTTTATCGGATATAAAACCACTGCACGTGATGTTTTATCGACCATTTGATAGGTCAATGGGCTTATGAATTATTAATGAGTTTTTGAAACAGCTGTAGTAACAACCTTACTGATATTAAACATTTAACATTCTTCTATGATGATCAACTTCTTTACATTACATTTGAAAATGGAAAGGGTCTCAGCATTCTAGTTTTATTGGTAAGCCGATTCCAAAAGAAAGTTGCATGATATTTGAATGACCTCAAGCTGGTTGTCTTGACTGAGGGAATATTTGACTCTTTTTGTTCCCCTCTTAGAAGGGAGTGTAAAGTTTGTTTTATTACAGTGCAAGGAATGGTGAATACTATCCCATTACTTGGACATGATGCATTGGTAAAATACATGGGGAAAAAAAGAGAACTCATGCAAGAGCAACTGTCCCCTACTTAGACATAACATAATTATCCACTGTCCTTTTAACACTCAGATCACGGCTGCTGATGGCCAATCAGTTTGAGAATTTTGTTACACTCACAACACTATGCATACAATGATCACTGCAGAACTGTTCCAAGACCATTTGAATATGTATTGACATTGGCATTTATTTGCCTTTTTTTCTAAATATACATGAGATGATAGATAGCCAATGAGGCGCGTAGCGCCGAGTTGGCCATAATCATCTCATATCCAACAAGCGCAAGTGGAATAATTGCTTTATTAAAAACAATAAAAAAATATTGCTAGATCTTACTGGTTTCCCTGTAAGAGAAGAACCAGCAGACAATTTAATGGCCGCCATTTCTCGGCCATGGCATAATGGCTCATATACCATGGCCGCTCAGCCAATCAAATCCCTCGAATTGCATTATACAATGATCCAGTTTTTGATAATTACAATTAATCCATAGTTTAATGTATGGCAAGGTGACCTCTAGATTCAGAGCAACACAAGACCAGTTTCAATGTTAGTAATGAATTTACTTGGTAGTGCCCAGAGAAGGAGCCTACCTAGATCGTGGCACAGTCCGGCTATTTTGACGCAGAGTATGTCCTCATCTGTGATTTCTAGTTCTGGTTGTCTTTTTCGAAGACTCCTCACAAGTCTTCCTGCCAAGTGGCATGTACTAAAGGCAAACAGCAAACCAGTGTGAGTGTTACAAACCTTACTGTCTAGTTCCCCAACAAAAAAGGGATTGGAAATTCCAGGGGAGTGGGGTGGGAAGGGGGCCTTTGTCCACCCCCTCACCCACCCCAGACAAAATAAAAATGTAATAAATGAAAGTATGAACTTCAAGCTACATTGGAACTTCCAGAGGTGTAGGGAGGTTTTAGAAACAAAATCCCTTTAGGGTGGGGGGGGGGAGGGGTGGTATGGATAATCTTTTGGAAAGTTCTACACATTATGACAATTAATTCTTTACGCTTGTTTAAGGATGGGGCCTTCAAATACTGAAGTCTTTTTGCCCGGTTTATGACTATGCAGAAAAAGCAGATCTTATGATTTTAAGCAACAATTATTGTTCTACCAAGTAGTAAAATACAAAGCAATGCATGGTGTTTTTTTTTTTCCAAATTGAGCCTTTATTTTCTCTGAAAATGAATGGTTACCCCCATTTTTTGTTTCTGGTTCTGCTTTCTCTGCATAGTTTTCAACTGCACAAAAAAATTCCTGTCTTACAGTACCGCTCAAAAGTAAGTTACCACCCTCTCGCGAGACGCGATTCTCGTCTCGCGATACGAGATTCTCGTCTCGAGAGACGAGACACTCGTCTCGCGAGAGGGTGAAAAAACTGTAAGTACATTTACTTAGGCTTGACTTTTCTCGCGAGAGTTTCGCGAGAATATCAAGTTGAGTGTCGGTGTTGTTGATACGGCAGGACGCCCTTGTCACGCAGCAAGCTGAATTATGGAGTTCGGTCTTAAGCTTATCGGTCGTGAACCAGGTTGCAAACAAAATCGAGCTTGCTTTGTTAAGCGACTTACCGACTGATCGAGGACTTAATGTGTTTGTATATACACTGTACTTTGTGATTTAGACCTCTACAGAGCGATTCAACGATGTAAGCGAACGACGGCTGCAAAGATAACCGAACTGATCAATCTGTCATTGCGCATTTATTCGGAGGTGGCACGTCGGGTTATCGGAGCTAATAAATTTGCAGAACCTAATAAAGCGTCTTCGTGTAGAAGAGATTGTAAATGCTGTGTATGTTTTTATATCTTTTATTCTCTCAGGGATTTAGAAAAAAAACCCACAAACACATACACTTTATAGAGCTGGTGATGACCAGTTAGACTGTTGCGGCCTCTGTTGTACGTGCGCTAGAGATTATTTGCGTATTACATAGGCGTGAAACAAATATACGAAAACTTACATGTGATTTGCATTTAAAAAACCTATCTGTTATTCTTCAATAATGGGTTGTGGCTAAAATGTAAGTGTCAATCGAGCGACGACTTTGCGGTTTTTGAAGGTTGAGATGTAAGCGCGGCGCGGTAACCTTTGACGTCGATATGCAAATTTGGTGCACGATAAACTGAAATCAATTCTGAACTAGAACTACGCATTTTACGCTAGCTCTTCAACAACGTTTCTGTTTTCGATTTTCTTTATACACAACTTTGTTTTTTCTTGGCAGAAAAAGCCTTTGCAACCGCAAAGAAGTTCGATTCAATAGCGGTTTGCAAAGCACGATACAAGTACATGTATGCAAATTCGAACCGCAGTGAAATTGAAAAACATTGTAAGTGTCAGGGTTATTATTTCAAAAAACTGTTTAATAGATACAGGCACAGAACTTGACTTTAATAAGGCTGGGATTTTTTATGTAGGAATTGTGTGTGCGGGAAAGTTTCAATTGCAAATTGATATGTCGGCGAGCTCGCTAAAACGAAACCTTCGAAGTGACGGAAGAAATAAATCATCTCTTACACTGTCCGCGAATCGAAACCTTTGAACTGAATGAAGACAAAATTGTTTCGAATCACATAAGCTCTGATAATGCGAACTTACTTGTCGACGGAATCAACCACCGTTGGCACAGGCCGTTTTAAAAACGGCATACAGTGTAAATAAAAGCAACACAAGACAAGTGCGCGAGAAATTCAGTCATTAGTTCTTCTTACTTTTGAGCGGTACTGTAGTAGGCACCACCGATAGGGAACCTGAGTAACAAAAGTAGGCACTGTCCTTCATATGATAATGTACATGTACACGTCAAGTACACAACTTATCTTACCCAATACAATGTTCGAATCTGTTGTGAGATGCTCCGGGAAAAACATGGTAACAGCCACCTACAAGATGCCAAAAAACAATGAAATGAGCTAATATAAATGAGGCTACATCATTCTGTAAACTTGATATATGATCTTAACTCTACCAAGGTTATCCCATGTAATTTTATATTTAAGTGACCAAGTTTGTGCAGGTGCTTCTCAGGGGCAGCAAAAAAAAAACTAGTATACAGCTCTACATGATGTCATGATCATCTGGAAGCCATGCCCGACTAACATCGACCGACTAACATCAAAAATGCCCTGACTTTTAATATATTCAAGCGGGTGATCAAACCATTTTTTAAGGGCCAGACAAGATACAACCTAAATACTGTAACACTTTGTATCTATCTTCTTATCTAAGCACACTTACATATTTAAAATATACGACTTTTCTTTTCTTTTAAATGCCGCCTAGTAGTATTTAAATTGCCCGTGGGGGGAAATCTCTATTCCTCATAAGCTTCGCTTCTCAGAGATTTCCCCGCCACAGTAACTCTTTCCAAGTTGCATGTTCACTTTAAATTTAATATTAATTAGCCATTTATTATCTTTTCTATTCTATTTGTAATTTATTCTGTGTGGCAAGATAATAAAAACAAAAAAACAAAAATAATAAAAAATAATTAAAAATAAAAAAATGTCAAGGAAGAAGGTTGGGACTATGCCTGTCATACATTCAAGGGCACCCTTAACAAGACTTGCAGACATACAAGTCTACTCAAATCAAGAGAGGCTCTCACAAAATATTTAGCACCATAACCTCTCATTTTAAACCATTCAAGAAGTAAACAATAGCTACATGTAGTCAACAAAATGTATGTCAGAAGATACATGTAATAGTTCAAATTACATGTAAGATGTACCCTTGGTATCTAAATTTTATTTTTGACTTGTAATTGAAGATGGTTTTGGAATAACTGAAAACACATTTTGCTCCTTACAAAGAATCATCACCTGAAGGTCTAGAACTTAAAAAGTTATAGAAGTTAAGTCTTGTTCTCTTTTGGAGTTTTGGCAAAATCAGAAGGAATGTCACATGTACAGGTAATTCTCAACCTGACATACATGACGTGATGTCTTATTATCACCTATAGTGTACACGTATCAGCAAACAGAAAATGGTCACCCCTTCCCCCTGGTGCAATTATTGAGCTCACAGTTTATCAAATTATATATTCACAACAGACCACAAGGAATGTCTACTACTAAAAGTTCATAAGTGTATGTTTCACTAAGTAATCAAAAGCTCACCTAACTGTTTAACATTCCTCAGTCTCTGGAACTGAGGAGTGTCAATGATCCTGACACAAAGTGGATGGACTTCAATATGTCCATGGATGCTATCATTGAACACCTGGCAGAAAAAAAAAAACAACATTAGCTCAAATGGTAATTTGACAATCTTTTATTACAGTCAAACCTCCCTTTGCGACCACCTCTCGTAAGCGACCACTTTTCCAAATTACGAAAACTTTCAAGTCAAATCACTATAGATGGAACCTCTCGTAGGTGACCAACTCTCGTAAGCGACCACCTCTCGTAAGCGACCACTTTTAGAGATGATTGTTTAAAATTTTTAATTGTTTTTAACCTCCCGTAGGCAACCACTTGACACACAATCTGCTGTATCTCTCACGAGCGGAAATTCCAAAATGTGTCGCTGTAACATATTGGCCGACATCATTACAGTGGACGCCGTATTAAAACTCACAGCCAGAGCGACTGGAAGTGTCTCCCGAAATAGCTTAGCATTAAACATTTGATAACATACACATGCACTATAGTGTACACTGAAATAAACTTTAATCAGGTTGAATCCTTTGTAGGAAAGAAACTCTCTTATCTTGTAAATAGCACGCATGTACGTGCATGACCGGTGATGACCTTGTATTACTCAACAGACAAATGCAAAAGTTGTAGATGTTTTACACTTGAAATGTAACATTGAAAAGTTATTACTTTGGGTTTTGATAAGCACTAGCAAAAGAGTTAGATCTCCGCAATAACCATAATTATGTAAATTATCCAAAATTTAGACCCCCCTGACCTCTGGTAAGCGACCACCTCCCGTAAGCAACCACATATCATTGACATTATGGGTGGTCGCTTACGGGAGGTTTGTCTGTATTTAAAAAAAGGCTCAGTCCCACATTTTCATAAAGTTTTGGTTTGAACAGGAGGGGACCTTTGGGAAAACAAAAAAATGCAGTGTGTTGTGGAATTTCAGATAAGGATGAACCTTGTTTGCTGAACATTATATTCCCGTATCAGGTCTTTGTTTGTTTCCTCTTTCTGCCGACAGATACAAAAAATATAATGATAACTTCTCCAGAAAACATCTTGCAAACTTAACATAAGGTAAGTACATGTATAGATTATTAAGAAATAAAAAAGTTCAATATCCTGGCTCTTATTATAAAACCACTGTCAAATGTAACAGAACAAACAATGATCTTGTAATAAGAACTGAAATATTATGATACTTTTCTGTTTCTTGCCTTTAGTACACTTACACATGTATGTTAAGTTTGCAAAGATGCTTTTCAGAGTTGTTTTTCTATATTCTTTGTACATTATTTTCTTCAACATGCCAATATTACAAAAACCTTACATAACCAAAGGAATAGTATGTTTACTTAACTATTAGTAATATACAGTTCAGACCCTTTATCTGCCTTGAAAATACGTGTAATACTGAAAATATACATGCTACATTTTTCTTTTCTGGCAAACTGTACATATCTGTTCTGGGAATTGAACAGCTTTCTGAGAGCAAACTCAGGTTTGAGAAATGGATAATGTCCAAGAAAAAATATCCATTCAGACAGAAATACAAAAGGAAAACAACACAGGTGGTTCTGTTGACTTTTTTTGGTATCTTCTGGCACAACTTTAGGTAAACAGTCACTGTATGTTGATATTTCCTTGTCTTTTCCAACAGCGCAACACTCTTCTATCTTGAATGTTTCAGCTGCAGTATACAATGTAATGTCTATGTGATGTTTTCAAAAGCTGAGTTAATCACAGACTCCAAAGCCCTCTCTCCTTAACAAGAAGACAACTTTCTAAATTACAACAGAGAATGGTAAATGATTAAAAATTATTGTTCTTGTACCTTGTAGTGGTGGTCCTCAGAACTTGTTTCACCTTCAAAACAAACAATTACTTTTTAGAAATTATGTTGGTTCTTGTTCCTGGAATATTCATATTCAATTTTGTGACAATTCACTTCTACTGAGACTAGTGCATTAAAATTAAAAACGTTCTGAAGCTTTCATTCTTATCTGAATAAATTTCCTTGTAGCTAATTTGATCTGAAGAGTCACATAACAAAATAGGATTAAAGACCATGGAGAGGGGGTTGTATTAAATCTCTGCCCTGAGTGTTCAAACCAGGTTTCCTCCATCTGATGCAAGTGGCATCTTAATAATAGCAGATTCAGTAGCAACCTTTGTGGTATCCTTGGTGTTGCTAAGGGTGCTACGGTTCCCCTCTGGGTACAGTGCAATAATTGGGGAGACTGTGTGAAGGTGGCTAGGGAGCCAGGGTTTTTCTTAGGCATTTGATAACGAAGGACCAAATTTAACTGTGCAGGACTTAATGCTTTATGTTATAACGTTTAAAAGTCTTCATTTCAACGCAACTTCAAATGTGAAGGCGAGTTAACCTGTAGGCGAGTTAACCTGTGGGCGAAGTGACCGGCATTCCTGCCATAACATTACAACTAAAATCTAACCGTCTGCATAATCGGTGTTTAACCTACAATAGTATAGAGAAGTGCTTTTGGTTGAATAATATCGCTCTTTCTTTAACCCTAAATGTTGCAATAATTTATTGTTGATGAACGTAAAATGTGTTGTTATGCAAAATACCCCTGCCCAGCTGAGAATGCATTTCAAAACTACGTACAGCCAAAACTCTTCCTAATTTAGTCGTTTAGCATTTTATAAAATATTCTACAATTCTTATGGCCTTCAAGGTTTAAAAACTAAATTTTCCCAACAAAATATGGCCAAAACCAGCTACCAGAGACACGAGACGCGAGTTCGATTTTCAAGAACAATGATTTCCGGAATCCGGTCGTTTCGCCTACGGGTCGTTTCGCCTACTGGCTGTTCGCCTACGTCTAGAGTTGATTCGCCTACGTCTTATATGTCAGTTCGCCTACGATTCATATGTTGAATTTTAAATCTGAATTATTAAAGTCTTTGGTCATTGGAACCTTAAAAAGAAAACACAACAACAAAAGTCGATACATTCTATCCTTGATGTATAAAAAAACAAAACGCGCTAAAGCTTTATTATAGCAGAACCCGGTATCTACGAATAGAATGGTCAATGTGTGAATGATATTCACACATCTTTGTGTAGACTTGTGAAGCGTGAGCGGCGCCTAAACTAAAAAAGGTGAGACTTTCATTAACATATATAACGATATTAGCTTCGGTTTCCACTTGACAGTCGGTTCAATTTCTACGTCGATTTTGCGACTTGTTGAATCTTTAACTCTATAAACTATCTTGTGGAGAAATGTGTCCGGGAATTCTGAAGTTGCTCCGTTTGCGTACTTTCAGTTCATCTAACTTAGCAAGCTGACAAATAATATATGGAGTTAAAGTGTTCTTTGTGTAGACTTGTGACTTGAGCGGCGCTTGCACTAAAGGAGGTGAGAGTTTTCATTAGCATACATAGTACTTACCACAAAATTAGCTTGTTCACACTACATAGCTTGATTTCATTTTTATTTCGATGTTGCGGCTCGTTGAATCGGTGATCGTTGAATCATAAACTTCGGACTGAGTAAGAAAAATAAAAGTGCACTTTCACGCGTGGACTCGGATCAAAATAACCAAGGATTAGATTAAAGTAACAACGGTTTACGGCCTACACAAAAGAAGGTGAGACTTTTCTCATTAACACGATTGATTTCAAAGGATTACGCTTTGGGAATTGACTCAACTGAAGAGCCGATCGCGCATAAAACAGATGAATCAACTAGTGTAGAATGTGTTTTACGACGTACGCGAACTGACATATTTATAAGACGTAGGCGACGTAGGCGAATACAGACCGTAGGCGAAACGACCCGTAGGCGAATCACCTCAAGTCGTAGGCGAACAGACAGTAGGCGAAACGACCCGTAGGCGAAACGACCGTAATTCTGATTTCCCGCCACATCTGTGCGCGTCCTTTCGAATGAATGGTGATTTTTCTAAATAATGTCATTCCCGTGAAGGATGTCAGTGATGTCTAAGATTTAGATAACTTATAGTCTGCTAGAAAAGTAAATCATGTTAAACTTCAGCTGTGCCAGATGCACAGCTGTTTGAGGCCAAACAAAATCCGCACTCACCTATAAACGCTTCACTCGCGCCGACATCGTTCCAACTGTGGACGCCATTTTCTTTGAGTTTCTTCGGACTCGGGGTTCTTAATCCCTTCACCTCCGGTGGAGTTACAATACCTACTTTTCTCTTGCGATTCTGCTGGTGCATTGTTAAATTTGGCAATAAAATAAGCCCAAGGAGCTAAAGAGAGTTAAATCTGCCCGTGCTTCGTCTCTGGAACTGGATCGAAAACAAGAAGTGTCTTTTGGTAAGTACTTCATATATGGGACGTATCAGCGCCCGCAGTACGGCCACTGTGTAACAACAAGAACTAGCGGGGTGAGGAGAGTAACTACGATAGAAAATGTGAGTAAAATAACCTTTTAACAACAAATTACGAAAAAGCAAGGTTTAGTTTACACACATATAATACGAAAATGTAAAAATGTTGTAAAATTTACAGCTGAGCTTTTTGAAGGTGTTACACATATAGGGACTAATTCTATGACTATCGCCTTCCCCGTTGGCAGGTATGCTCCAAAGTCCGTCACGTTACGTAAGGTGTAAGGAGAAAGCAAACAAAAGCTGTTAGTCTGCCGATTGCAAAGTTTGCGAGCAGAATTGATCAGAGCCCAACATTGTCGAGATGGCTTTGCAACGCGTGAAGAACAAGATCAAAAGCGCGTTTTCTGGCGTTTCAATCATCACCTACGCTCTCGTTGTCATCTTCGGCTCCGGTTCGTGGATTGCCATCAACGGACTCTGGGTCGAACTGCCTATTATTGTGCAAGAAATCCCAGAAAGCTGGTCTCTCCCTTCCTACCTAACTGTAATAATTCAACTGGCGAACATCGCTCCCTTGGCGTTTACACTGGGAAATAAGTTTTTTCCTCGTGTAGTTCGTGAGGTTCCCGTCGTTTACATCAGCCTGATCATAGGTATTACAGCATGTGCTTTGTTGGCATTTTTCTGGAAAGAAACAAGTTATATCGCAGGCGTCGAGCGAAGCACAGCGTTGCTAGTCCTTTGTTTCTTTGTTGCAATGGTTGATTGCTCCTCGTCTGTCACGTTTCTACCTTACATGGCTATTTTCCGAGGGGTATACATGAGCCCATATTTTGGCGGCCAGGGTTTAAGCGGTCTGCTGCCAAGTCTTGTGGCATTAGGGCAGGGTGTGGGAGGGGGATCACATACCCCTTGCGTGGTGAACCCCACGGAACCCCCAGGGAACACTACCAATGGAACATCAGGAAATGATACTGCCGGTGGAAGCCCGGGTCCTGGACCAAAATTCTCTGCTGAAGTGTTTTTTTGGTTCTTGAGTGCAATGATGGTGGCTTGTTTTTTGGCATTCCTGGGTCTGAATTACCTCCCTGTGGCTAGGCGACAGCAAGTGCGCAGAGACTATGAAGGAGCTGACCAAGGAGCACAAGCAGGTGAACAAGCCTTGGAACTTGTATGCCAAGAGGAAACACAAGGGGAGGCGAAAAACTCACTGGATGAAGACTACCAAGTTGAAACTTTGTCCTTCAGTAGCACTGTCTGGCTCTTGGTAATTATAAAGATGGTCAGTGGCTTGAGTAACGGAGTAATACCAGCTATCCAGTCATACGCCTGTATACCATACAGCTATTATATTTATCATCTGACACTCACTCTTTCAAATATCGTTAATCCAGTCGTATGCTTTGTGTTCCCTTTCATTGCTACCACATCAGTAGTGATCATTACAATTCTGAGTGTTGCATACTTTGGTATGTGCACTTACATTGTCATCATTGCATCACAAAGTCCCATGGTCCTGCTACGGTGTCAAGATAGTGGTGCTGCCTTGATGGTAAGTAGACCATCTTGTAAATCAGTTTTACGCTGTACTGTGCGAGTCAGCTAGAATTCGTTCTGGAATGTTTATTTTGTTGAGAAAGGAAACCAATCAGAAATGAGAAATTAAACTGCAAGCTGTGATGCAGTTAATCTTTGTTGTGGTTTGTGATTTTTTCATTCATCTGATTGGTACTGGAACAATAAGCATTCTGGAAATGATTTTTAGTGTGCATAGTTTCCTTAGTCTGTAGACATTAAAAACATTACTGTGTTGTTCCAGAAAATATCTATACCCGGTAGCCCTCCCACAGGAAGGTTTTAGGTTTGGACCCTTCCCCCACCCCTGGAATTCAAATTTTACTTCATACTACCAGTAGTCCAAGAGGTCTCTTTGTTTCAAACGTTGTAAAGCTACATGTAGCTTGATGAACCTATACTAAGGGGTTTAATGTTTTGCCACAATGCGACTATACTTATAGTCTGAAAACTATATTTTTCATGATAGATGTATTTCATAAGTTAGTGACACAGGTAATTACTGGGAAAAAGAAAGTCTGAGTTGTCCCAACAAGAGTTGAACCTAGGACCTTCTAGCCTGTGAGCAAGCGTTCCCGTACAATCTAATTTTTTCCGCATTCTGGCTACGCCAAAATTTTGGGGCGAGAGCAAAAAATCAGTGGACAGGGGTGGGAGTAGGGAGGCGAGTAGTTTGGATGCTCTTCTACTGAGCAACAGGAGACTAACGGGAGCTCAAGGCCATTAAACTAGGTTCACATGACAAACATCCTGCATATGTGGTATATGTGAAAGAAATGTGATATTATGTTATGTCATGATAGAATGATGTACATGTAATTTTTCCAAAACAGTACATGCCTGTGCCACTAACTGAAAAATACATCTAGATCATTTATTCACCAGGCTTAGAACATGACTTCACATTTCTTTTAATATATAATTTTCTTGTAGGTTGTCATAAGTGTCAGCGCTATGGCTGTGGTGACGTACATCAAAGTTGCCATTGGAGGAATAATGCGTCAAAAGGGTCGTAAACATCTGCTGTGGTTTGGTGTCAGCACTCAAGTTGGGTCATGCAGTGGTGCTTTGGCCATGTTTGCTCCTGTGAATGTCTACAAATATTTCAAGCAAGAGTGAGAATTTGCTAGTTCACTATCTTTTTTTAGTGTTCATTTAAGTTGGAGCGAGCATTTGCTAGTTTAGTATTTTCTAACTTGTTAAGTAAAGTTAGAGTAAAAATTAGCTAGTTCCGTGATTTGTAGGGTTCAAAAACGTGTAAGTTAGAACTTGTGAATCTGAAGAGTGAAAATTTGCTAGTTCAGTGTTTACATGTAAGTCTCAACTTGTGAATCTGAAGAATGAGAATTTGCTAGTTTACTGTTTTTGTAGTGTTCAGTGAAGTTAAGAATTAGATGTATTTAGTCAGTTCTTAATAAATTCCATGGTGATGAACATCTGAAGAATCGTTTTCCTTTTCTTGGAGAAGAAGACTAGTTTTTTAGTCTGATTAAAAATGTCAGTATGGCTGGCATTTCAGACTAACTAGTTTTTCAGCAATAAGCTGTCTCATTCTTGAAAAACAGGTATTTTTGACCTTTTTTCTAGGTGAAAATTTCTGTTCAAAAAAGTAAATAATTAAAAGTAATGTGTAGTGAACTCAAACAAAGAGCAATGTATCCTTAGCTATTGATCACTTATGCAAAGAAAAAAGTAGTAATTGAAACCTGTAAGAAAAGCTACAATTTGCGTGTCAGAGGAACACCTGTTGACATGGTTTTATTTGTTGGTAAAGTGTCTGTTCAGAAGGCCTTAGTTGCATTAGAATGTTTTAATTCAGTAGAGGCGAAATGTCACCTCGGACTTTCAAAATGTGGCAAAATTAAATCCCTTTGTATTTGAAGGGACAAAAACTATCAGCAGCTGGAAAATTAAAGGATTAGCTGGCTTCTGTTCCCTAAAATGTCTTCAATTTAAAAATTCAGTTGTAAGAGAATTCAAACAGATTGATCAAACTGTTTTTAGCTTACACGAATATCCTGCATTTTAAAGGACTGCAAAATGATTTTGGAATTTAAGTATTTTTATTTATTTATTTATTTAGTTTTTTTATGGATGTCTCTGAAGTGACAAACAGCCAAGAAGATTAACAACGTTGTAGTATGTGTACGCCATTTCATGTTTGAGGCATATTTTGCATAAATTGTAATGAGCGAAGAGTCGATTAAAGGAGTGATCTAGGAAGCAAATATTTAGCCCTAACAGTGATTAGCATCAAATTCTCCTTATAATATCAATGCTTATTCAGCCCCTGAAGTCATGAGCATTAAGGATATGATCACCCAAGGTGGATTTTCTTGATATTTTAGTAACTTCTCCACAGTACTTTTATAAGAAACGTATGGTGACAAGACGGGAGAATTTGTTCGTTGATATAGTTAGGGGTTTTAAGGTTAAGATCTAGTTTAACTAATTAATAATTTATTTCTATTTATCACGATGTTGTATTTAGTGAACATGCGTTAATTTAAAAAGATGTTTGCGGCAGTTAGCTGGATAAATGTTGCTAGTCGGTTCTTAAACTTACGACAATGAAGCCAGTCTGAATATGAAGCTCGTTTTTTGTAGTTCGTCAGTTGCAGAGTTTAGCAGCAAAATTTGCTCTTTTAGTTTCATGTGTGCAATTGTCGGTATTAAAACGAGTTTAAACAATTAAATTGAGTGTAAATGAGTGTAGATTTTGATTAAAAGAATATTGAAAGTAATGACATTTCTGGGTATACATCGTAAACGTCGAATGCATATCATTCATGGAAAGGCTAATTTGCAAATTCTAATATGTCTTGTTAAATGCTTTAACAAGCAATTGGCCATTCGATCTCTTAAATTTTAACGTTCTCTATATAATATCTAAATTAATAGAAGAAAGTTCCTCGCAGTTAGTACGCAACTTAAGCAGTTGCGAAAAGAAAGCCTGAAAAAAATGACCTCTGCGATGCCGATGCAGTACTCTACCAACTGAGCTATCAAACCATCTGGGAGCTGGTCATATTGTGAGTTCGTAATATACCCATGAAGGATATATAAATGAATATGAAACATATATTTTGAACTGCGGATGAAAGATTAAACTGCTTAAGTTGCATACTAACTGCGAGGATCTTTCTTCTATTTAATCTTTCATCCGCAGTTCAAAATACATGTTTCATATATTTATATTCATCTAATATATCTAAAATTAGTTCATCTAACAAGTGCGCAAGCTGCCCAACTGAAACAAACGTCTCGGCTTCTTCCATGCATGTCAAACAGCCATTACTTGTTGTGAGTGAAAGACAACTCCAGACTACAATACAGTTCGATCGTCAACTGGAAAGCATGTACAGTTAAACTTCTCGTAAGCGACCACCCAAAATGCCAAGCTAAGATTTAGTGGTCGCTTACGAGAGCCGAACCACAAGGAGTCTCTTTTTATAGGTCTGACACAGTGTAGTACATACAGCGAACATGGAGATCAGATCAATTGTCAAGTGGTCGCGTACAAGAGGTTACTGAAAAGCAATGAAAAAATTATATTGCCGTCACCTCAAAAAGTCACGGTCGCTTACGAGAGGTGGTCAAGAGGTGAGAACTATAGCGCTTTGACTGGGAAAAATTTGGTGTTTTGGACAGGTGGTCGCTGTGGATAGACGGTTGCGCGTCGAGGTCACTGTATAATCTCGCGAACTCAAGTGAAATCGCCTGCCAACTCGGATTTCTTCTACAATTTTCTAGTCTTCCGCAATTTTGACAATTTTCATGCGGTGGGACAAATAAATCTTCCACCTTCAGAATTTTAGGTCGATACATGTAGTTTAATCTTACTAATGGATTACTTTTGCAACTACCATTGTCTGCATTCCCCATGCAATTTTTTGGATCGTCGAACGTAGACGACTGTGATCAAAATGACATGCTAAAAATTCATTACCTATTAATAATCAACTGAAAGTCATTCCTACAACGAAAGATGTGTTCGTGCTTTTAATTTGCCCTATTTTGTAGAATCAACGCCAAACAACTTTTCGTATGCTCTCAAGGCCTTACTACTTTAATTCTTTAGATAAATTCGATCTCTTTTCTCCCTTAAATCTAACCTATTATCTCACCATTTCTAACTTCACATATAATTTTTTTCAGCTGTCCATTGATCGTTTTCCGCGTATTCGTCTGTGATTGTTTCAACTGAGGTCACTTACTGCTCGTAATTGTGTCAACCATCTCACAGTTTCCATACGATGTTAATTTTTTCCATGTATGCAACAGCACTGTAACGAGGACACCTTATTCTATTAGCCCATAGGTTCCTTCTAAGGCTTCCTTGTCAGTTTTTTCTTTTCCCTTCCGAAATAAATACTGTTAAGTAAATAAAATGGGTCACCCCTGACGTCACATCGGTCTGACCTGGCGGGTAGTATAGCCTCCCATCAGTCGTTTTAAGGGGACTCGCATTACCTCCTCCTCCCTGCTCAAACGTGCTTGAAATGAATAAGCTTTCCGGGGTGATTAAAAGAGGATGTACTGTATTTGCTAAAGAGCACGTTTGCCTGGCTTCACGGACCGCATTGAACGGCAGCCGGCTAATAAACGAATAGCCAAATAGAGCCTTTATACTACCCCAAAAATAGATATGCTGCCTCGCCCAGTTTGGCCTAACAGCCAGCCCGAAGTAGTTCTTTTGTAAGATGTTTTGCAAACAAAACAAAGGTTAGCTCGTCTAAACAAGAGGTCAGAGACAATGGACAACTCAACTCAAGAGCAGCAGTTTTCCCAAACGTGGATTTTGGCATTTCTTAAAGATGACCTTTGAAAGTTAAAACGCGGGTTAATGGGTCCTATTCACCTAAACATCGAGCACCTCTGCTGTCCTATTATTCCAAACGTTCACTAAGTCAGAAACTGTCTCTCTTTTCCCCTCTTCCTCAGCGTGCAATTGCGATCGATCGTTCGATTCGACATGGCCATTCTTCTTCTGTAAAACATTCGCGTTGCTTGCGGTGAGGTCTGCATTCGAATCTTTGGAATTCTTTGAATTTTCTGAGCATTCTGCAGCGTCTTGCGAGGGTTCCAAGAAAGCTGCCAAACCGCACTATACTTTTCTGTTTCGATTTCGCATTTGCGTTTTCGATGCCCACCATCTACATCATGCGGAGTTAAATTCATAAGCGTGCTGCTCGTGCGACAAACCTTCCAAAGGTTCATGATTTCTTGCTCAACTGTCACCCTCGCTAATCAGTCGAAACGGAATGCACCATGTTCAAGCTACCTCCTCTTCTCTTATGCATGCTATATCCACGGGCCTTAATCCTTACGTTTTCGCTTACTTCGCCACTCGACATGCTATCATTGCCTTCACCTTTTTGTTCTAACGACTCCAGAACCCTCTCTGCGCTAAGGGAAACGTTCACGAACGCTTCACAACCGACGCCAAATGTTTTGACTCGAAAGAATAGTGACTCGCAGAATACATCGGGGAAAGGGAGGGGGAGCTAAGGAAGCGAAAAAAAATGAGGGAGTTCGGGACCCTTCCCTCCCCTTCCCCGATTACTTAACTCGGCGCCTCACGGCCCGAGTACAAAGAACGCGAAGAATTAAGATAACGCGACCGAAAACTTTACTCGTGCCACCCGAGTACAAAAAACGAGACCGAGGACAATAACTCGTGGCCCGAAGTCTTTATCTCTCGACCCATCGCGACCAAAAAAAAAAAATAAAAAAAAAATTTGATAATGCTACCGAAACCTTAACTCGTGCCGCCTTACGGTCCAAGTGATAACTATTCACATATTCACATATATACTAGCGAATGAAATAAAGGACCCTGAACGCTGGGTCCGGCAACAACTCCTATCTTGAACGTAAACATTATTTCTATTGTTGCCGCCGGGCTGCAGGTTGTAACTATATGACCACTAGTTGCTGTTCTCAGCTTGAGGAAGTTAATGGGGTGATCATTTTGAGACATCCTCTGAATATATTTACGGCAAAGCTGAGTTCGCCTTTCTCTTCGTCTTGCTTTTATACAATTCGTGTTTTCAAGCTTTTTCTTATTACTGTAAATGGTTTGAACCCAGGAGTCATGTCATAAGAACGTGAATTATGATCATCCGGGTGAGTGTGGACTGTTTGGGGTGACATTGACTGACGTTTCAACAACCTGAGCGGAAGTCATCTTCAGAATCATGTAAATCAGGAACAACCAGAGACATCTACCCCACAATAGGCCTTATCACGGTTTTCGACGCCATTTTGACGAGTAGGGAAACACGTCTGAAATAACAGTGTTTGTATGGGAATCCGATGTCAAATAATTTTCATAAAACATTGCTTCTGAAAAAATCATGAATTGGAAACTTTTGGAACCGGGGAAAGGATTTTAAGAAAAAAATTGGAGGGATGTAGCTGTGCCAGAAAGCGCCCAGTCGTGTTTTGAACTTTCCATACATTTCCCTGTATTTTTTTCCCGCGAACTATTTTTAGTAGCAGTTCACGGCTGGTTCGCTATACAGACAAATGTATGGAAAGTTCAAAACTCGACTGGACACTTTCTGGCACAGCTACATCCCTCCAATTTTTTTTCTTAAAATCGTTTTCCTAGTGCCAAAAGTTTCCAATTCATGAATTTTTCAGAAGCGCTGTTTTTTGAAAATTATTTGACATCGGATTTCCGTACAAACACTAGAGGTATCGAATGGTCTTTGCGAGCAATGTGTTTATTTTTGCGAGCACGAGCAGTTGTCAATTTTTCTTGCGAGCAGCGAGGATAGGATAAATGTTTTGCGCCAAGTAATAGGTAATAATCTGGATGACATCTCCAAAACAGAACAATAGTCACAGGCTGAACTGTTGAAGAAAGACTGAAACTAGAGGTAAGGATGTTTAAACCTTTTTGTTTTAACCTATCATAACTGATTTGTCGTTTAAATATGTATAAAAAATAACTACAAAGGAGGATTAACGAAATTTCGAGCAATTGTTAACGAGAATGCGAGCATGCGAACAGTTGCAAAAATTTTGCGAGCACTAGCAAGCGAGCACCCGTCTAATTTTTGCGAGCACTTCGAGCAAAGGCCAAATTTTGCGATCACCGGTGCAAAAGTGAATGGTGAACTCCCCCTCCCCCATATGTCCAACATACAGGGTACATCCCAGAGTTAGATAAATTGTCAAATAAATAGGCCTTATCACGGTTTTCGACGCCATTTTGATGAGTAGGCAAACACGTCTGAAATAACAGTGTTAGGGGTATCGAATGGTCCCATTTAAAGGGACACAGTCACGTTTGTGACAGCGTTGCGCATTTAAATATAGAAAATGCGGTATATAAATGCATTACCATTATCAGTAAATTTTCCATGGTAGCAAGAAAATGAGTGTTCTAATATGACATTAGGTCTATAATCACTATAATAATTTTGACTGGCAAACACTTCGACTCTACAAGGTTTGTTTAGATTTTTCAAAGGATGCGCTTCTCAGCGCGAGACTTGAATGAAGTGTGATATGCAAATCAGCTAAGAAATGGTATCTAATGCGCATGTGCACCAGGTGACTGTGTCCCTTTAATGGTTCTCACTTGCACGGTAAATGTCCCGGTCATTCCCGACGCGGGGGGGGGGGGGGGGGAGGGGGGTGTCCAGCGGTTTTAAATGACTGGTGCACTTTTTAAAAAAAACTCCAGTTATGCGTGACGCCTGGTTTGAAATAAAAATAGCTGGTGGCACGTGAAAAGTGCTCAATTGTAGCTCCTTGATTCGATTGTCTAGCAAGATCCGTGATCTTGTTTATTTGTGGCCCGTGATTCGTGAGTCATGAGTAAATCTTCGTGAAAACCGAGAATCTAATACTGTAAGCTCGTATACCCACAGGCGTCCCAAGCTCACGTTTAGAGAAAGCGAAAAATTAATTATCTATTTATTCATATATGCGTCACGGCTGTGTGAGTTGGAACGTGACCTTTCATCTTACGCGGTGTTAGGTTACATGAGAACCGTTGAGAATTTGAGCGCTTTATAAGACGTATGGGGAATAAAATATCGTTCATTTAGAACGCTAAATACATTAAACTAGTAATAGTTTTCACTAGAGCTGCCCCCGCTTTTGAAGATCTGTTTAACACCTAGGCTCGATTTTCGCCGTCTCCCGGGTCCGGTCTGTGATCCTCCCCGAAGAGATGAGTGCGGGCTCATTTTCCCGAACAGCGGCTGGTAATCGAGCCTATTTAACACCTGTATATGGTTTTTACTGGATATAAATTCTGTGCATACGATTTTTAAAAAAGAAACGTTTGAATATTTATTGAAGTTAACATCCATGTAACTGGTTAGCATATTTATCTGTAAATTTGACATTGAAATCTATTACAGTCATACAGTTTTGTTTTGTGAAACAGCAACGTATTGTATGTATAATTACCTGCCATATATTATCCATAAATCAGTTGATATAAAGGCTGGTTTCCATATGATCGCAGACGATCGCAGTCGTTAAAATCTTTGCGACTGCGATAATAAACACATTCATAACGTAGACCGTTCCTACAATCGTCGGAACACACGAGCGTTGAATCGTGGGAGAGAACTCGAAACTTTGGTTTCCATATGATCGCAAAATCGCAATTGATCGCAGATGATCGCAGACGATCGCAAGAGATAGAACATGGTTCCATCTTCTGCGATCGTCTGCGAAACGCTGCTCGAAGATTTGAACTCGTGGTTTGAAAGGCTGCTAAAGATGCAGAAGATGGCGAAACGTGACTTCGTGGTTGCAAGACCTTGACACGGCTGCTAGAAGATGGCAAAACGCGAACTCGTGGTTGAAATGCTGCTAAATGATGGCGAAATGCGAACTCGTGGTTGCAAGACCTTGAAACACTGCTAGAAAGAACTCGAAATGCTGCTAGAGGACGACGAAACGCAAACAGTTGCTCGCAAGACCGTCAAACGCTGCCCGATGACAGCTACCCGACAGCACCTTGCGCGCTTGCTGAAATATTACCCGAGACGACAGTGCGCGCCTAGTTTGATAAAATCGAGATTTTTTTCGCATACTAACAAATTTACTTACAGTACTTACTTTCTTACATTTTGAAATTCCTTATATGTATACACGCGGGGAATCCTAGGGTGCCTCCTCGGGTTTTGGCCTCTGGGCCAAAACCCTGCGGGGGCAAATATCCTCATTTTTTACGTAAGATGATTAAAACAAACTCACCTCTTGTGTGTCCGTTGTGCTTTTGCGTTATTTTCGCTGTTTTGGGCGTTTTATGCCACCACTGTTCTCTCCTTCATTAAACGAAGTGAAGGCAGCACAGCGCGCCGGGTTTCGACCGTTTCCAACTCGGAGGCGGTTTGCGTCCAGAAAATCCATCCGATCGGAATTTTTTTCGTCCACAGTTAAAGCTCTATGATCCTTGCACCCGAAAAAATGTCTCTTCTTCGAAAATCCTGGCGCATTACGCTTAAGATGAGCATTTTCCACCGCAGATTCCACGATCGCTCCTTTCTGCGGCACCGTGTGATTTTGTGGTCGATCACGGCCGCAGAAGAAGCTTGGGTCCAAGGTCAAATTTCGCGCTACCCAGGGTGGTGCAGTCAATTAATGTTCATCACTTACCCCATCCCCCGATCAGCAAACGCAAGGCTGTCTTCAGCGTATTCGTAATTGGAAAGGAACCCGTCAGAAAAATATTGAAAGCAGAATTTCGATTGAATAACCTTCCTTCTGTTTCGTGAAAAGCGAAATTCAATTTTTATAGATGCAACGTCATAAACGAACGAACGAACGAAATTGTACAATGTTCAAAGCTTTGCATCTATACTTGCCAGAATTTCCAATGCGGCGGATACCTTGAACCTTTGCCGCTTTTTACTCTTTTAGGATTCGATTCGTCGTCGATTTCGATGGGTCTCTTCGCCTTCGATAACATTGCAGTGCTCGCAGTCGTGCTCGTAAGTGCTCGCGGAAAACCCCGCAGAACTGATTCAAATGGTGTCCGTTGTTTATCCCCCGTCGCGTCACCTTATGGCGCGTTTTTAGTGTCAAAATTCAAACTATCAATTCAAACATTCGATCCTTCAATTCAAACATTCAATCCTTCAATTCAAACATTCGATCCTTCAATTCAAATCTGCAATTGTTCGGTTCAAACTTTCGATCCTTCAATACAAACATTCAATCCTTCAGTGCAAAAATGGAATGGGTCGATTCAAACATTCCATCATTCAATCCAAATATGGAATTGTTTGTTTCAAACATTCGATTCTTCAATCCAAACACCCTTTTCTTCAATCCAGAAATGCTATTCTTCAAGTTAAACATGCATTCATTGTATTGCTTGGCCTATCGTTCAGTTCAAGCATGCATTTCGTCGATTCAAACATGCCATTTTTCAATTCAAACATTTGATCATTCAATCCAAACGTGTATTTCTTCAATCAAATCCTGAAACTCAAACACTACACCATAAATTCCGCGTTCAATTTCGATAGAAAATGCTGAAATCCTGCTGTTGAAACATTCTGCACTTTAATTTTAAGATATAAAATCCAGATTATAAATTCAAACATAGTCTCACAATGTAGTTGTGCAGTGACTCGATTCAAACATTCACTTCGGCGATTCAAACATTCAGCTCAGCAGTCCAAACTTTCAGTTCCTCTCCAGTAGTCTGGAACCGAGGGGACTCTGTAAAACAAGGATACGGACGGGCGGGCGGATGCGGACGGCGGATGGCGGACGGCGGATTAAATTTATTGGTTAATTGTCACCTTCTAAGAAATGCTAGCTTTGGCTTTTTTTTAATTTTATTTTTATTTATTTATTTTTTAATTTGAATTGATTTTATATTTTATTGTCAGTCAAACAGCGAAAACGCTATGGAATGTTTCTTCTCGTTTTTCAACCAAATCAGTCTGAGTTTGCAGTGGAACTCGGTACATTAGTACGACACACCATCCGGAAAAACAACAAGTTCACATTCATGAACATTTACAGGATAATCTGATTAACAGGTAAAGTACTGTACGAGCTTTTGTTAGGCATTAAAGATTGGAAATCGTGGTTATTGTTCGAATAGGCAGATCGATACAAGTTATTAAAAAATTATTTTAAGATGTCCAAAGATTTCCCGGCGTAGGATTTCTGAACGTGTCATTTTCTTCCCTTTAAATTTGTACACAAGCGAAATTTTCCTTGCAATATGGAGGCTTTTTTTGATTGGGTTTTGCGTCTTTTCGGTTTTGATATTCATTGCGGATTTTGGTTTTTCTCATCTTGGAACATTCAGATTATTTTATCTGACAGAAAAACATGTTTTTTTCGGTCAGTTTCTGGTTTTCCTCCGGTTGCCTCGGCGGCGGCCTTCAGTCCCCAGTCAGGTCAGGGGTCGTCTTCTCCGTGAACTTGGTACAGTCGAAACTCGATTATCTGGACTCGTTGGAACTTGAATAAAATGTCCGGATAATCGAAAATATGAATATTAATGAGACAGGAATGTAAAAAAAATGTAATAAAGAAAGCAGAATTTGTCAAACAAACCGGTTGATGCTTTGAAGCTTTCGCGATCGGTCGACTCCGCGTTCAACTACGCTGAGAAATGTTTCGCTTTTCTCCTGAAGAAGCGGACTTGAAAATTGGTGTTCCACTGCTGAGTAAACCAGGCCCCAGTTGTTCAAAGAGTGGATAACTTTATCCACCGGATAAGTCGCTATCCAGCGGAGCAAATGTACTCCAACTACCGGTAACGCCTTTTGGCAAGTTTTCCACACAATCCCATACTTAAATTTGACATATGTTTCTACTCTATCCATAAATTATAGGGCTATTGGGAAAATCTTGCACGCATTTCATCTGCTGGATAGCAACCTATCCAGTGAATAAAACTATCCGCTCTTTGAACAACTGAGGCCAGGCGTATAAAGTTTTATCCAATTGCTCTGACACGTTCGCAAATCTGACGCAGGGAAATCTTTGGACATCTTAAAATAATTTTTTAATAACTTGTATCGATCTGTCTATTCGAACAATAACCACGATTTCCAATCTATAATGCCTAACAAGAGCTCGTACAGTACTTTACCCATTAATCAGATTATCCTGTAAATGTTCATGAATGTGAACTTGTTGTTTTTCCGGATGGTGTGTCGTACTAATGTACCGAGTTCCACTGCAAACTCAGACTGATTTGGTTGAAAAACGAGAAGAAACATTCCATAGCGTTTTCGCTGTTTGACTGACAATAAAATATAAAATCAATTCAAATTAAAAAATAAATAAATAAAAATAAAATTAAAAAAAAGCCAAAGCTAGCATTTCTTAGAAGGTGACAATTAACCAATAAATTTAATCCGCCGTCCGCATCCGCGCCCTCCCGTCCGTATCCTTGTTTTACAGAGTCCCCTCGGTTCCAGACTACTGGAGAGGAACTGAAAGTTTGGACTGCTGAGCTGAATGTTTGAATCGCCGAAGTGAATGTTTGAATCGAGCCACTGCACAACTACATTGTGAGACTATGTTTGAATTTATAATCTGGATTTTATATCTTAAAATTAAAGTGCAGAATGTTTCAACAGTAGGATTTCAGCATTTTCTATCGAAATTGAACGCGGAATTTATGGTGTAGTGTTTGAGTTTCAGGATTTGATTGAAGAAATACACGTTTGGATTGAATGATCAAATGTTTGAATTGAAAAATGGCATGTTTGAATCGACGAAATGCATGCTTGAACTGAATGATAGGCCAGGCAATACAATGAATGCATGTCTAACTTGAAGAATAGCATTTCTGGATTGAAGAAAAGGGTGTTTGGATTGAAGAATCGAATGTTTGAAACAAACAATTCCATATTTGGATTGAATGATGGAATGTTTGAATCGACCCATTCCATTTTTGCACTGAAGGATTGAATGTTTGTATTGAAGGATCGAAAGTTTGAACCGAACAATTGCATATTTGAATTGAAGGATCGAATGTTTGAATTGAAGGATTGAATGTTTGAATTGAAGGATCGAATGTTTGAATTGATAGTTTGAATTTTGACACTAAAAACGCGCCATATCACCTCGCTATGTCATTGGTTGATCAGGACAATGGAGCAAGGCGATAGTTCACTCGGGGGATGGGGTAAGTGATGAACATTAATTGACTGCACCACCCTGGGTAGCGCGAAATTTGACCTTGGACCCAAGCTTCTTCCGCGGCCGTGATCGACCACAAAATCACACGGTGCCGCAGAAAGGAGCGATCGTGGAATCTGCGGTGGAAAATGCTCATCTTAAGCGTAATGCGCCAGGATTTTTGAAGAAGAGACATTTTTTCGGGTGCAAGGATCATAGAGCTTTAACTGTGGACGAAAAAAATTCCGATCGGATGGATTTTCTGGACGCAAACCGCCTCCGAGTTGGAAACGGTCGAAACCCGGCTGTGCTGCCTTCACTTCGTTTAATGAAGGAGAGAACAGTGGTGGTATAAAACGCCCAAAACAGCGAAAATAACGCAAAAGCACAACGGACACACAAGAGGTGAGTTTGTTTTAATCATCTTACGTAAAAAATGAGGATATTTTAATGTATTTAGCGTTCTAAATGAACGATATTTTATTCCCCATACAACGTCTTATAAAGCGCTCAAATTCTCAACGGTTCTCATGTAACCTAACACCGCGTAAGATGAAAGGTCACGTTCCAACTCACACAGCCGTGACGCATATATGAATAAATAGATAATTAATTTTTCGCTTTCTCTAAACGTGAGCTTGGGACGCCTGTGGTATACCAATTAACTTATTGTAAGCGTTACTTTCCGGTAATAGGTAATTGGTATTTTAATACCTGTCACGTATTTTAAATCTCAAAATATAGTTGTTCGAAAATTCTGTGTCCTAACACTATGAAAATGTAGTTAAAATTCTATCGATGCCTCGGAAGAACAGAATCCGGCCGTCGAGGACGATTACTGGCCCTTTGAAGTGGAAAATACCGCTCCATTTGACACTGAACGGAAATTTCGGAAATCCTAAATACTGTAGGAACTTATGGCCTTATTGGTCGAGCCCGAGGTTGTCCAAAAGTTTCGAAACGAATCTTTCAAAAATTGTCGTTCCATTTGATTCTGCACCGGAATTTCCGGAAATTTTGGTTGAATGGATTGCGACCGAGCAGCTATTGCCAACCCTGTTGGTGGAGAATCGTTGCGTGACAACCCTAGTAACGGCTACGTGGGGCACCGTGACACGGCTTACCTAAAATCAAGAATCCGGATTCCGGATTCCGGATTCCGGATTCCGGAATCCGGAATAAAAAAACAAAAATGAAAATTCGTCGACATGAAAATTTCAACGAAGGTTAAAGTCATTTGGGAAACAGTTTTTATAGCTCTTGACAAATTATAATATCAGTCAGGAGCCCAGTGAAATTTTCAAAAGTTTGCCTTAGATTTCAATTACTTAAGCAGTTGAGCCACTCATTTGGAATAAAGGTTCCCAATCTTCAAACGTACTCTTAAATACCCCCACACCTCTTCCTACTCGTTAACGCTTCCTACTGCCATTACACGTAAAGAGACAATGAAAGGTAACTAGAGAAAAGAGTCAGCGTTGCGTTTATATCACTCATCAACTGTTCGCAAGACTCACTGTCTTTTCATAGTAATATAAAAAGTCTTGAAACAAGTGGGTATGTCTGGTGGCTTAGATTTCATCTTAAAAAAAAAGCTTCGAATTGGCACCGACCCTGGATAGACAGCGGGCAAAGTTATTTATTCATTTATCAACTCATCCGTTCGTCCTTCCGTCCGTTCGTTCCTTCATTCATTTATTCCCTTCGTTCCTAGACCTTCCTTCGCTCACTCACTCACTCGCTCGGACGTGGTTCTGTCATGCCTGCCGGAATACATTCGTACGTTCAATCATGTGTGTATGTATTCATTTATGCACCTTTTTACAAAAGAGTGTCGAGCTGCGGGAATAAAGGAAACGTTTTATGTCGATGGCCTTTTTTGAAAGACAGTAAGAACTTCAGGAGTATGTGAACGATTTCCCATAATTTAGTAATCACAATAGCAGGATGTAGATAATAAATTATTTTATATCCTCTAATTCCAGGTACCTTGGAAGCCGTAGATCTATTGATTTTGATTTAGAGGTAATGAGTGTAAATATTTTAAGCCCCATTCCCACCCTTATGCGCAAACAATTTGTTGAGCCGTAATATACGTTAGTCACAATGTTATGACACGTGTAAAGATATATTTCCATCGTCACCATTGTGAATGCATTAATTTGCCTACTGTACCTGTCAAAATACCACCAATCGTACACATCTCTCTCCTCTAGCTCTTCCGAAAGAACGAAAATCCCCTACTCACAAGCCAATCAGCATACGGCAAGTTACACAGAAAAAGAAAAATAGAAAGAAAAGAAAGTCTTTCCTGATTTACGGATTCCGTGTATTTGATTTTATAAACATAGATAGTTGTCGTTCTGGTGTGTTTTAAAGTTTTACGCTTCTAAGGGACTGCCTTAGAATACTTTAGAATAAAATTTTGCTGGGCTCCTGACTGATATTATAATTTGTCAAGAGCTATAAAAACTGTTTCCCAAGTGACTTTAACCTTCGTTGAAATTTTCATGTCGACGAATTTTCATTTTTGTTTTTTTATTCCGGATTCCGGATTCCGGATTCTTGGTTTTAAGTAAACCCCCGTGACACCGAGGCGACGCTAACTGGTTTATTACGCGGGATGCCCTGAAGGGGCATACCGTGTCTAAAAACGGGTCGATTTCTTTTTTTTTTTTTACGCGGGATGCCCTGAGAGGGCATACCGTGTCTAAAAACGGGACGATTTCTTTTTCCTCGTAGCTACAAATCTGCACATTAATTTATTACGCGGGATGCCCCGAGGGGGCATACCGTGTCTAAAAACGGGACGATTTCTTTTTCCTCGTAGCCACAAATCTGTATATTAATTTATTCATTAAACTCTCCCCTCTCCTACTCGGGATGTATTGTTCTGATTGTCTTCAACAAAAGCAGGCCAATCAAAATCCATTCTTGGCGCTTATATTGCGAGGGAGGGGACCCACTCAGCCCTACCTGTGTGACGTCAACGCATCATTTGATATATTTATCAAAAACGGATTAAATTTGTGGCGCGATATTGTTAACATGTTGTGGACTCAAGTGTGCCCTTTTCAAACGGAAATTTCACCATTTTGAAGCGGTGAATCGAAAGAATAACTTCTAAGAAGCACTCGACATCTAAAACGGTGGAAATTGGAGAGTTCCTGGCGAAGGAATCGTGCTTTCTTTGACAGTCTTAGACGACGATTGCAGACAGAAAAGAGGTCATTGAGAAGCTTACGTTATCGCAATGGAATTCCCGCAATTTCCCTTGAAAGCCTGAGCACAAGGGAAACAACGTAACGCGATCGTCGTGACTCAAACTATTCCATTAGCAAGGATTGTTTTATAAATCTGCGAAACATACAGTTGGAATAAATGAATCAGCCGCAGCATCACGCGTAATGCCAGTATAGCAGGCATCTTGTTACGCGGGATGCCCCGAGGGGGCATACCGTGTCTTAAAACGGGTCGATTTCTTTTTACTCAGGATGCCCTGAGGGGGCATACCGTGTCTAAAAACGGGACGATTTCTTTTTCTTCGTCGTAGCTTCAAATCGGTACATTAATTTATTCATGAAACTCACCCCTCTCCTACTCGGGGTGTATTGTTCTGATTGTCTTCAACAGAAGCAGGCCAATCAAAATCCATTCTTGTCGCTTACATCGCGAGGGAGGGGACCCACTCACCCCTACCTGTGTGACGTCAACGCATCATTTGATCTATTTATTAAAAACGGATTAAATTTGGCGCCATACTGTTTATAACATGTTCTGGACTCAAGTGTGCCGTTTTCAAACGGAAATTTCACCATTTTGAAGCGGTAAATCGAAAGAATAACTTCTAAGAAGCACTCGACATTTAAAACGGTAGAAATTGGTGAGTTCATGGCGAAGTCCTTGACCACGACGCGAGACTAAAAAGAGGTCATTGAGAAGCTTACGTTATCGTAATAGAATTCCACACATTTCCGGTGAAAGTCTGAGTCGCGTAACACAAGGAAAACAACGTAACGCGATCGTCGTGACTCAAACTATTCCATTAGCAAGGATAGTTTTATCAATCGGCGAAGCATACAGTTGGAAAAAATGAATCAGCCCCAGCATCACGCGTAATGCCAGTAAAGCAGGCATCTTGTTACGCGGGATGCCCTCAGGGGGCATACCGTGTCTTAAAACGGGTCGATTTCTTTTTTTTTTTTCTTTCTCGTAGTCACAAATCGGTACATTAATTTATTCATTAAACTCTCCACTCTCCTACTCGGGATGTATTGTTCTGATTGTCTTCAACAAAAGCAGGCCAATCAAAATCCATTCTTGTGGCTTATATCGCGAGGGAGGGGACCCACTCACCCCTACCTCCCAACACACAAACGAAACAACGTAACGCGATCGTCGTGACTTAAACTATTCCACTAGCAAGGATAGTCTTATCAATCGGCAAAGCATACAGTTGGAATAAATGAATCAGCCCCAGCATCACGCGTAATGCCAGTGTAGCAGGCATCTTGGTTTTTTTTTCTTCGTCGTAGCTACAAATGTGTACATTAATTTATTCATTAAACTCTCCCCTCTCCTACTCGGGATGTATTGTTCTGATTGTCTTCAACAACAGCAGGCCAATCAAAATCCATTCTTGTGGCTTATATC
Source organism: Pavona decussata (assembly GCF_977016875.1). Lineage (NCBI taxonomy): Eukaryota > Metazoa > Cnidaria > Anthozoa > Scleractinia > Agariciidae > Pavona > Pavona decussata. The sequence goes on along the minus strand of NW_028145486.1, from coordinate 1,012,691 downwards.
GCGAGGGAGGGGACCCACTCACCCCTACCTCCCAACTCCGCTCCCCTCCCCTGGGTAGTTTAGACACTCTTCCCAGATCGCGCTTGCTTTTACAAACCAAGATGGCGGCAGCTCCATCGAAGCGTAATCCCACGGAAAAATAGGGGGACTGTGAACAGTCTAATTAGCAAGGATAGGTTCATCAATCGGCGAAGCATACAGTTGGAATAAATGAATCAGCCCCAGCATCTCGCGTAATGCCAGTATAGCAAGCATCTTGTTCTGTGATGTCTTCTGTTGAGTACACCCGTTTACTCTCCAAAATAAGACAAGAACTCACGGATTTGGAGAAAATCAATCAAATACTCTATCAATGTCGTACTGGAGGATTAATATCAAAAGAGAGTGAAACATACACCACCAGGAAAGTGAATCCAGACGAAGACTTTTCAGTCGTATTAGAGAAGTTGCTCGAAGATTTAAAAGCGAAAAACAATCTAGGAATTGATAATCTCGACGTGCTTAGAGGCCTTCTGGAAAGGGAGTGGGCTCTGATTGAAAAAATTGACAAGTTCGAAGGACTAAGAGAGGATTTCAATAGTTTGTTGGACGATGTCATTCGTAAACCATTTAACGATGATTATACTTTACAGAAACTGTTATCCCTCTGCGCTGATGACATTCCGGAGGTTGGAACAGACGACATAACTGACGTTCGGAAATTGTTCAAGGAACTTGAACAAAACAACCGTTTCGTTGGCCCTAAATTTCGAATTCTAGAAAAGATTGTGAGGGAGACCGGAGACCAAGATCTAATGAATGACTTCAAAGAGTACCAGAAGAAATGGGTAGAGGAAGAAATAGCTGAGAGAAGGAAAGGTAATCATCCCTTTTACTTCCAAAATGTCAGTTTAAACTTATTTGCTTTCTTTTATTGTGGTGGGTATTTAAATGCTGCGCAAAGTTAATTGTATCAATATGTGCTGTCTTTCAGACTCCGACCTTAACGAACATTGGGCCATTCCATTTAATATCTGCACCCCCCATATTGAGTTACTGGGAAATCTGAGGGGGAGGGAGGGGGTCTTTAAGAGTTATTTCTGCGGGGCATTTATGTCGGTATCTTTGAACTCTTTCTTTTTTCCTGAGGGGGGATGTGTCGGCACTTTGATCTTAATTTCTGAAGGGGTCTTGAAAAGTTATTTCTGATGGGGGTAGACACAAAAGAACTCAATAGGGGTGGTGCGAATAATAAAGGGAATGGCCCATTTGTGGCCACTCGCACAGAATCAGTCAGAGTGTATAAATTTCCGAGTATTTATAATATATTCAGATGTTCTCGCTCTTGCAGTAAGCCTGAGTAAGAAATTGAAAACTCGTGGAACGTAATGAAATAACTCAATAAGTGAATGATTCTATCGTTGTTAGTTCTCGAGGAAACTAAGAATGTATGTTGACAATAAATTACATATCAAATATGATAAATTTCGCCGCTCTCTGGCTGTCTGTGATATGCAAACATTATATCACGTATGATTCTTCGCCGCTCTCTGCCGGACTGCGTCTGCGATATGTAAATTGTTACTATAAAACGTCGCTGAAAGTGATAAAGCTCATTCACCACTACAACAAAATAAAACATGCCTACCAAATTGATAAAGAGAAAGTTAAGGTACAACTGAACACAAAGGGCTGGGTCGAATATGAGTCGTGGTAAATTTTCTTCTATGTTTAAACTGCTCAAAAATCGCAGATCCTCCTGGGGGGGGGGGGGGGTGCTCCCTCATTTCTTTTGGCTCGTCACGCAATCCTTCCTTGCTAACCTGAGTACCAGGCCTTCCTAAGGGGAGTGGGGAGTGGAGGAGGAGGGGATGGGTACACGAGATCGAGATGACATCAATATCCTCTGCTCGAGTAAAGGTCGAGTGTGCTTTTGGCATCCTTGAAAATCGTTTGAGAATCCTTATGAAGCGATTTGATAGTTCTGTGGCATTTGCGATCCAATGCACTGTGGCTTGAGCAGTTTTGCACAATATGTGTTTACGAAATTGAGATGACTGGGATCAAGGAGATGCATGGTCAGCCGAATTCAGATGGGGATGTTTTGTGCGATTTGGACGACATTTGAGACCTCCTAAAAGCAGTGTTATAAAGTTATTATTATTATTATTATTATTATTATTATTATTATTATTATTATTATTATTATAATTATTATTATTATTATTATTATTATTATTATTATTTGATGTAAGGGTTTGCCACCCCAATGCTGAATCGTATAAGGACCTGGAGCCGCAACAGATCTATGGTACACATGAGAATGAGAAAAAGCGCCTGTACTCAAGGAGAGTTCTCGACATTGAGCATGGAACATTTACACCTTTGGTCTTCACTACAACCGGCGGAATGGGCAGTGAATGTTTGAGATACCATAGTCGATTAGCGGAGCTGATTGCTATCAAGAAAGGGGAACAATATGCCAAAACCATGTCATGGATCAGATGCCGAATTTCATTCGCACTGTTAAGATCCACACTCGTCTGTCTTAGAGGTTCTAGGACATTAAGAAGAATTCAACGTGACATCAAGAACGCGGACATTGACATTGAAACTGCAGAAGGGGCCATTTGAGAGATGCTTATTTTGTTTATTTTTTTTTCTTTTCTTTTTATCAAGTGGAACTGATTTTAAAATGCCGAATTTAATTTTAAAAAAAAAAACTTCATGACATTTGTTTTTTTTTGTTTTTTTTTTTCGTTTTCTTTACAAAAACATTATTGCTTGAAAATATTATCTTTCTTTTTAATCGAAACGAATTGTGAATAGTTTTTTTTAATAGCTCTTTTTTATATACTTTTAACTTGTAAATAGCAATTTGTGTGGAATATTTTGATAAAGAATTATTACTTTTATAAAAAAAAATTATTATTATTATTATTATTATTATTATTGTTATTATTATTATTATTATATTAATTTATAGACAGTTGTTTATATCTGCTCTGTTGAAAACCACCAGACCACCAAGAAGTCTTTTTTAACTAAAGCTTTACCAAAACTTGTATTTAAATTTCTATTAATTTTTCAATGAGAAGAGTTAAATAAAATTTTCAATATTTTAATTTAATTAAAAAAATAGATAATAATAATAATAATAATAATAATAATAATTAATAATTTTTATTAAAATATTCCACACAAATAGCTATTTACAAGTTAAAAGTATATAAAAAAAGAGCTATTCAAAACCTATTTACAATTCATTTCGATTAAAATAGAGACTATTTTGAAGCAAAATTTCAGTAATAATTTTTTTAAAATATTCCATTGCGAAAAAAAACTGAGACTACTTTCAAGCATAATGTTTTCGTAAAAAAAAAAAAAAACAAATGTCATGAAGTTTTAAAAAAAATGAAATTCGGCATTTTAAAATCAGTTCCACTTGATAAAAAGAAAAGAAAAAAAAATAAACAAAATACGCATCTCTCAAATGGCCCCTTTTGCAGTTTCAATGTCAATGTCCGCGTTCTTGATGTCACGTTGAATTCTTCGTAATGCCCTAGAACCTCTAAGACAGACAAGTGCAGATCTTAACAGTGCGAATGAAATTCGGCTTCTGATCCATGACATGGTTTTGGCATATTGTTCCCCTTTCTTGATAGCAATCAGCTCCGCTAATCGACTATGGTATCTCAAGCATTCATTGCCCATTCCGCCGGTTGTAGTGAAGACCAAAGGTGTAAATGTTCCATGCTCAATGTCGAGAACTCTCCTTGAGTACAGGCGCTTTTTCTCATTCTCATGCGTACGATAGATCTGTTGCGGCTCCAGGTCCTTATACGATTCAGCATTGGGGTGCAGGCCTTTAGCCAGGATTTTGAAAGTGGGAGTCCAACTTTTAAAGGCCCACATAGCATGCTCCTAGGAGGGTCTGGGGGCATGCTCCCCCAGAAAATTTTGAAAAATTGAATCCTCATAGACCTGATTTCCGCGATTCTGACAGCTGTAAACGTCTTTCAATTTACCTATTAAACCGCTGTTTTTCCTTGATAATTTTACTAAACTATCCTTTCTTCAACTTACCTTGTTTAACATTGAATTATATTTGGGACAGGAATTCCAGTTGTTATGAAGAGTGATTGAAATTTGAAGTTGTCAAGCCATGATTTACACGACAGAACATATATGCGTGGTCGAACTGCATTCTGGTCTACAATTGCCAGTCTCCCAATCTCAGAAATGCAACATCTTTTATTATTTTCAGTAAATGTGTTAGCGCAAAGTCTAAGACCTGCTGGCCTAAATTGTACGTTATTTGGATTTTATATTCTGGCGGTCGAAAATTACTCTAGCTGCCTCGTAGTCGACGTCTTCAATTGGAATCCCGGCGTAGACAAGACTCGTATCCTCATAAATAATCACCAACGTGCGTATTTATTTATAGCAGCCGGCAAAGTAGCCTGGGCACGACTTGGTAAGCCAATATCACTGAACAGCAGCTTTGCCTGTGAAATCGCTTTGCTCAACTTTGATTCATTTGATCAAAACAGAAAGGAAACTCGCTAAAAAGTGTTAATATAGAAGAAAAATACAACAGCAGCACTAAAACAACTCTTGAGAGCAAAAAGGAATGTACGTTTTATTTAACAATTAGACAGCGAGCTCGAGGTTTCTATCGGCTGATAGTTGGCGAGGGGCGAAGCCCCGAGCCAACTATCAAAGGCGATAGAACCGAGAGCGAGCCGTCTAATTGTTTTAGCATACCTCAGTGATCGATCTATGAAGCAAAAAATCTTTTTATTTCATAAATTTTGATATATTTGTGCAATGATGCATGCTAAATCGCGCGCGCTCTGACAAACTGCCGTCTATCGATCGATAGACGGCACCTGTGTAGCCAATCAGATTGCGCGTTACGCAATAGTCGGTCACTGAGGTATGCTAATAATTTATAGACAATGTTTTGTTACATTAACCACAGAAGTTCGTAAATGGCCGCCCAAAACAGGCCGTCGAAAATCTCCCATTTCTGAGAAGTGGCCGTCCTTTGGACGGCTGGACGGCCACCTGGCTAAAAGCCTGTTGGGGTGGCAAACCCTTACATTAAATAATAATAATAATAATAGTAATAATAATAATAATAATAATAATAATAATAATAATAATAATAATAATAATAATATGTGTGCGAAATGTATGTACTTGTTGGATTAAAGTTACGAATATTTAATGTCATAGATCTAGCGGGAAAAAAAAGTCACTGGCAATATTCAATTTTTAATGAAAACCCTTATATTTCAGATCGATTGTCAGCTCCATTTGCTTACTTGTTTAGGAAATGTAAGGCTGTTGGAGGTGAGTATAATTGGTCTATTGTTTTGAGTGTCAAACGGAGGCAGCTTAAATTACATGGACGTTTACTGTTTGTTCGCTATTCTTGCTTTGAGCAAATCCAATATATGTTACTATATTTCTTCTGAGTTTTAGATGAACTTTTCAATACAAATTTAGTCAGCATATTGAAAGCCTTGATCTCAGATAACCAAAAGCGTGGCTAGAAGCATAAAAATCTATTGTAGAAACCTCATGAATTCACAGAGATAAAAATGTTACCGTATTATTCATCGCGAATGATCCCGTTTATATCGTTGAGTCTTCGAAGAGTGAAAGAAACAAAGCCTCTGAACTTGAATCGTGAGACGAACACAAAGTCTGCTGGCTGCCCTATACAAACTCCAAGGAGTTTTGTTCGTGTTTTGTCTGATTCAGCACGGCAGCATGTCAGTTCCAGTAATGAAGATGAATCGGTTTACAACAACATTCCGGATTTCTGACAGATAAGACTTCAATAAAATTATTTAAGGCAGTTCGTAAGGGTTTTTCATTGTTGTAGTGTTCGTGAAATGATAAAAGCTTAAAAGAAATTGTATCTGTGCATGTGGACAAACTATAAACAACCTCGTAACTCAGCTGCAGGGCAATACTTTTAGGCTAGTTCTAACGCCATAGCGCTTACCATGGCAACAGGTCAGCTCTACAAAACGGACCCCTTAATTTCAGTTTTTAAAAAGTATCTCCAAAACTAAGTCGACGGCCTACCTCTAGTAATATGACAAAAAGAGTTAAGTTATCCAATAGATCTTGTGTTATTTCAAAAAAGGCATTTTCTCACCTACAGAAAATTCTACCGGATTACTATCTCCTAAATGTTTCTATTTAAAGTGGCATATTGAATGTGTATATGCATGCAAAAAATCAAGATAGGTCGCCGCGCAAAATTTCGAGATAAAAACGATTTTACACTGCATTTCCACTTCCGGTGTTCTGCGCGAGCGGATTTGATAGACATTTTGATTCATTTAGCTGACGCGTACACCTTGCTGTAGTTATGGTGTGGGTGGGTTACGTGCGCGAAAGTCAGCCCCTGATAAAATCGAGACGGGGGGGGGGGGGGGATCATTTGGCAGGCCATTGTCTTTGAAATGACAATTTTTTCTGGCTTGTAGGACACGTGACACCCACGACCGAAGTTACAATGGCGTTCCTCTAATTCTAATTCTAATTATATAATCTGCAAAGGGCATGGCCCATCACTGCAGATGTGCAAACGTGCAGGTGCAAAAAAGTTTACCAGGGTCAGCGTCATTCAGACATAGTACTTGGCGGCCTTTTTAAAGGCCTCGAATTTGTACTCGAATTTGTACTTATAGCCATTTGGTTTACGTTGATTCTTGTAAATGAATATTGAATCACTTTGAGATGTTCATTTGGATTATAAGTTACCTGATTCTATCCTACTCGCTTTATGGTGTTTTTCTTTTCTTTTCTTTTCTTTTTTTTTTTACCCTTTTTCTCCTGACATGTTAATTAGGTATTCGTTTCTTGTACTTACTGATCAGCTTTCAATTCTCATCGTGTAGAAAAAGGTAATATAATCGCTGGTCATGGACCGATTAGAAGTTGTCTTGCACGCTTTTTTTCTCATATTCATCTAAGATTTCCGTTAGTTCGTTGGGTCTGTTTCGATCATTCCACTTACTGTCTGTAGTTTGGGGAACCACTGTTATATGAGACCATGAGTTGTCAAGGAAGTAAAAACACCAATAAAACATGAGATTAGAACGAAGGATAAAAAATCTACTTTGCGTTGATAAATTCTGACAGAAAAATAAATAACGTCAAGATTTAACCTCAACTACTTTATAATCAACCAAATGCCCGGAATTCCTTTTAAGGTTTGCTATTCTTGAGCGATATGAAACAGAAGTAGCCTAGTGGGTGAAAACGTACAGGAAAAGATTTGGTTCTTTCTGTAGTTAAAGGGGCAACTACTCTCTCCATTGAAATAGGACTTCTCGAGTCTTCAAGCAGCGAGCTGTTCATCCGTTGTGAATCCCTTGATAGCTCCCGCAAAATCATTTGAGGGAGGTTTGCACCTTGGGAAAGCTGATTCCTGTCCGCTAGTGGTCAACGGTTAATATTCCAGATAGAAGCCATAAATCTGGCAGATGTTGCCAATGGCTTTTTAGGGGAAATAGAAGACAGAGAGTAGTTTTTTGGGAAATGTTCTTAAAACGACATCCTAAAAATGTGTCGTTTGCCACGAAATAGGAAGTAGATTGACCATTGTTCACTCTTGTGACTAGTGCCATGCATCATTGTAGTTATTGAACACTGTAGTAGCAGAGAAAATTTACCGGGAAAATTATTTTATTACAGGGAAAAGTGGATTAACACTTTAACAACTTGTACCCCCTTGCCCCTTTTCTTTTCCAAGCACCTTCCACCCTAGTTATTTGGGTCTAGCTGTGAGCCTGCTTTTGTAGCAATTATAACAAACTGGTCACAACTTGTTAGCAAAGATGTATTTCCTACTGCTTTAAGGAGTCTTACTTTTGTGTGTCATTTCCGTAGAATTGCTCCTCCATTGTAGCTTCAAAATTCCAGGCAAGTGTTTGGTAGTTTCTGTTGGGCTTATTCTCCATGCATACAACCCGGCCTACGTAGAACAGTTTGAGGGCGCTCTTAACAAGATCCTCCCGCTGGCAAATAAAGTAACTGCAATTATGCCAGGCTCGGTGTGCTTCGCAGTTCAAGCCGAGAATAGAAAGTCGCTCATGGCACTCTGGGAGCAATACCAAGATGGTACTCTTCAAAGAAAGTTGCAAAGTTTCCTGGTGACGGAAGACATCAGACAACTTGCAGATGGAGAACAAGTCTTTCTATCTATTCATATTGATGAGCAGGACTTCAAGGATTCCTTATTAAGGTTTATCATTGCAGAAAGAGACGGTAAGGATCTGAACTGAGTTATTGTTGCTTTATAGGAGATGTGGTGTGAATCTTTCTTTCATGCGGTTTATAATGCTAACTTGATTCTGCTTATGCAATAAAGACAAAAATGTCCTCGTAAACTTGTACCTTTTATCACAAGAATCAGGTTAATGTTTGATATAACGTTAATTTGTTCTTGAATTAAATTTTGTCACGATGTGATGACGCCTGAAGTGTACCTTAGACGATGAGATCTCCTGGAAACAAGCTACTTTCTTGTTTTGTTTGTGTATCCCCGAATTTGCCAAAAAATGGGCTGCCTTCAGGCTCTTCATCTTCCAAAAGAGGCCCTTATTTTTACTATTTTTTTTCTTATCTCACCTGCTTGCTAGATTTCGTGTTTGCATTCTGCTGTATTAATTTTCTCTATCTCTCGGTATAGTTTCTGATGGGCTGTATAATCAGTGCGCCTAAAGTTATAAATACCGTAATTTTGAATTTCATTCATCTTCATCTCCACTACTGGTTCAACTGGTTAGTCCACACGGACATCAACCAGCGCCATGAAGCATGTTAATTTTAAAACGTAAATATAATACTCCATATCAAACAAATAGAAAATAAAAATAAAAAACCTCGCCTTGTTATATTAGATTTTTCATTTTCCGCGCTTTTCCATCGAGTTTTCGATACTAGATAACACAAAATAAAATAATGTTAATTCAAAAAGGGATTGCTGTCAGGCAATCCCAGGCGGTGTACTTCGTAGTTCATTCCGAGAATAGAATATCGCTCATGAAACTCTGTGAACAATATAAAGACGGCACGCTTGAATGTTGCAGCACAGGTCACCAAAGCGTATATGACACAGGTTACCATGCAAGCGTGATTTAAGAGTTTGTATGGAGTTAAAATTAAATCGAAATTTAGACAACAATTTTCCCTAAAAAACCCACAAAAAATATACTTAAGTCTGAAAAAGCTTACCCGGTGTGTTTTGCTGTGTTTTCAATGCTCTTCAGTGCTTCCAAACGCTGTTTTGAGCGGTTTATCTCTCAGCAACTGGTCCACGTGCATCACTGTATTGTGTTAATGGAAAGGTAGGAAATTACAAGTCGAATTTCAATGAAATTTTGCCCGTCATTTAAGGAGAGCACTTCGAAAACCTCGCTCAAAGTTGCTTGAAACTTAAGCTCTCGCTTACCTACCTCACCATATGGCAAGAAGGATGATGTGCGGTCCCTCCTGGGTAGCTCATTTACGGAGGAGTTCATTAATTGAGACACAGGCCTTTGTTGAAAACAAAGTTCATTTCAAATCGGGTGCCATTTTTGCCGCCGACCGAGCCGTGTCCCTGGAATGTTGGAACAAACTCATGGTCAAACCTAGGCACGAATACTAAAATGTGCCCAGCCGGGGAAATCCACGGGAAGCCTTTGGCACGTAACAAACCACACACACCCCCTCCCGGCTAAGTGCAGTACTGTACCAGCCAGCCGTACTTGGCGTGACAGCACGAAACGTCTCTTGAGAGTATGATTTGACTTTTGTGATATTATTTTTTTTTTTATTATGAATTGACTTCGCAATTTTCCAACTCGTTAGCTTACGAGTTGGCTTTTATTGAATAAAAGCTGACTGAAAGAAATTGTCTTTGTATACACCTTCTCCAAAAAACCTTGAATTTCGCAAAGTTGTTGTTTTGTCGAGAACGGCAACATTTTTTAAAAAACGTGTAAGGTCAATGTTTTGCTCATTAAACCTTTTGTATTTCGAAGTTCTCATTACCGGTTTCTTCCTTGCGAACAGGAGGGCAGAAATAAAAAATAATCTAAGTCGTTTGACAAGATCTGGCAATGAGTGTTTAGTCGTTTTCAGTAGGTCACAGTCAATACAATCAAATTTTGGTACGAAGTTACATCCGCTGCAAGATGTAGTCACTTTCGTGGATGAGCAAATATGTCGAGGTAATTCGGTTTAAGTTGTATATTTTCTCTTGTCACGTTAATGCAAACTTAGCTCAATTATGCCATCTTGCAGGCTAACTGATGAACAAGATAATGTTTTACGCGTTACTGAAAAAGGCCACAACAAGGTCGGCTGGCTGGTACAGAACTGCACTTAGCCGGGAGGGGGTGTGTGTGGTTTGCTACGTGCCAAAAACCGTGGATTTCCCCGGCTGAGCACATTTTAGTACTCGTGCCTAGGTTTGACCGTGAGTTTGTTCCAACATTCCAGGGACACGGCTCGGTCGGCGGCAAAAATGGCACCCGATTTGAAATGAACTTTGTTTTCAACAAAGGCCTGTGTCTCAATAAATGAACTCCTCCGTAAATGAGCTACCCAGGAGGGACCGCACATCATCCTTCTTGCCATATGGTGAGGCAGGTAAGCGAGGGCTTAAGTTTCAAGCAACTTTGAGCGAGGTTTTCGAAGTGCTCTCCTTAAATGACGGGCAAAATTTTATTCAAATTCGACTTTTAGTTTCCTACCTTGTCATTAACATAATACAGTGATGCACGTGGACCAGCTGCTGAGAGATAAACCGCTCAAAACAGCGTTTGGAAGCACTGAAGGGCATTGAAAACACAGCAAAACACACCGGGTAAGCTTTTTCAGACTTAAGTATATTTTTTGTGGGTTTTTTAGGGAAAATTGTTGTCTAAATTTCGATTTAATTTTAACTCCATACAAACTCTTAAATCACGCTTGCATGGTAAACTGTGTCACATACGCTTTGGTGACCTGTGGTTGCAGAAGTTTCTTTGTCTTGGGTTCTGCATTTTCCGCGGGTTTTCAGTTTGAGTTTTCGTTGTCATTTTCTTGTATAGTTATCTCAAAAATAGAATGCTAACAACGGTTCCCTACATAAAAGGGACAGTCACCTAAGCGCATGCCAACTCCTCAAATCGGAACTTGAAAGTTCAGGCTGCATTTTTCAAGTTTGAAGTACAATTTCAAAATGGCGTCGCGACTAGTGGAAGCAGTCACGGTGGAAAACGGAAAAACGCGGCGAGAAAAAGGGGATATAGAGAAGAGATAGATCGAGCTAGGACTAAGCTGGGAAAGATGTCATAAGAGAATATTTGGGAATGGAAGTGTATTCAGTCGTGCTTTGAGGTATAACACTTCTCACGTGCAAGATACTGTTCGCAGGAATTTGTGGACGACGACCGAACTTGCTTGTGTAGTTTTTGAGAACGTGCACCAACGGTGTACGCGGGAAATGAGGCATTTCTCCTCATTTGTCCTCTTACCAATTCTTTCTTGTCCGGCTTTTTAGTGATTCACTGTAGTAAAGAAAACAGTTCTGGGAAACGAAATTAACAAAGACTCGAAGGTTACCACTGAAATTAAAATCAGTATGGGTGGATTGCATTGCCGCCATGTTGGTGGTCAAAACAAAATTTGCTCACATAGTTTGCATAAAAATGGATGTTAACTCCCAGAGGAGAAAAATCTTATTGTTCCATACCACCAACATGGCCGCCATGACATCATGACGCCATGGCAATCAACTTATACTCAAGAATCACACTTCAAACCGGCGGTAATTGAGTGGAATAGCGCAAAATGTTTAGTCAATTTGAGGGCTCTTGACCTACAAATCGTCGTTTGCAGATAGATCTACAGTCCCTTAAAGATCAAATAGTGTGTTGAGCTTAGCAATCCGTTGAGATATTTTGAGGAAAACAATATTTGTGCGAGAGGTCAGCACAGGGCACTAAAAATATATTTAAGTTTACATTGAACCCAACTAAATCATCGCCTTCACAGATGAATTCTCTATTTTCGGGGCTTTCAAATGTCATCTCAAACTTAGTAATCTTTTGAGATTTGACTTGAGATAAACTTGAGACTAATTTGGTGGTTAAATTCAACAATAGTGGCTCATTTTGAGTGAGGGCATATGATTTTGCTTTACAGTCTTACAAAAAGACGAACAAGAAAAGCCAATAATAAGAGCAAGACGAAACTCTGACTCAGTTATGTACGTCAGATCAAAGGAGAATGAAGCCTCACTCATTCATGCAAAACTGAGACAAATTGAGGCCAAATTCCATGCTCAAGGATCAAAGGCCTCAGGAAAAGAATTCAAACAACTTGGATCCAAGACTGAGAAGGGAAGTGGCTCAACTGAAAAGGCTTTGCCTTTTAAAGAGACAACCGCAGATGGAAAAGGTAGGGCAGTGTTGTCATTAGAAAGAAATAAGCGTTTTTAAACGCTTATTTTTTATTTAATTTATTTTATTTAATTTTTTCTCAATATCATGACGCGTTTATATGGCCACAGTATAACTGTGACCTTGAATTCAAAGACTCTTACTTTTTTTATGTCAATAAAGGGGCTCATAAAAGATTTTTACATCCAAATGAGTATGGAAAGCGGCTCACACATTTTTTCAACCTCGTTCCTAAAGCTTTTCCCTTGTAAAATGGGGAGGGGCGGGGGAAAGCCCTGGCATCGGCTGGTCACGTGTTCACCATTATACAACCCGCTGGGAATCCCAACAATCAATAAGCGGATAATCCCCCAAGTACGTTGTTGTTCAATTTTTAGAAGGCTGATGTCACTAGTAAATCGGACAATTTTTAATCAGTTGACCTGAATAAGCTTGTGTATGGCGCAGTCAAATGCAAAAAATATTCACGCTCGTAGTCCAGTCAGTGATTCGGCTTTGTGGTGGTGCGTACAAAAGGCGTAATAAATCGGCAACAACAAGAACATTCCTCGTGCTTGTGGAATTGTGATAAATGAGGATGAGTGCCTTCCAAAGGACTGGGGCTCCACAGGGCATGGAGGAGTGGAAAAATACACACACATCTTACTCTTTGCCGTTGTGTTCTATTGTTTTTTAAAACAATAGAAGTATTTGTGTTTGTCTCTGTTAAGTAAATGTTAAAATTACAAATATATGCGAGAAAGACTTGTCAGTGTTTTATTTTTATTTGAGCTAAGAATCAAATTTTCTTAAATAAAGCAAATAAAAATAAATAAAGTTGTGGTTTTTTTTATATCACCTTAAAGCTTGAGGAGAGTGCAGAGCGAGAAGATATGTTAAGTTCCTTTGTGAAGCAATTATTATCATAATCGTAACCTAAAGATACCTGGTGAGTTTTATATACACTGGACATCTTTTTTAACAGCGGTAGGGTGTCGACGTAATCACTCATTTCAAATCCGTGAAGTTGAAACTATTTAACTCTGCTTTGTCCAATAAAATATGTTTAATCGGTTTTGTTGTTGTTGTTCTTATTTTTTCAAGAAAAAAAAAATCTAATGAAAGAAAACAACAGCCTCAAAGCCCAGATGGAGAAGATACGGGGCCTAGTTGATGAAGCTCTGTCACCTAAAGGAACTTCAGAACGCAGTGGAGGTAAGACATTAATGTTATAATGGCCCTGGCAGAACCCTTGTTGTCTTGCATACTTAATCTAGAAACTTGGCACTGTCTGTTACTTGCTCAGCAAAACAAACAAACATAGTGTTTTATGGTAGAAGCAAATAAAATAAAAAATAAGCAATCTCTGTGGTGAAACGGCTTGAAAATATTGCCAAAATTCGTGTGGAGGTTGTTTCTGACGTCACCGTCTTCCTTTTTTTTTTTTTTTCACTTGTAAAGATCTTTCACGCCTCAAAATTTTCTTGAAATTTCCAAATTGGTTGCATTTTTGTAAACATCTCAGCAACTGCTCCATCGACTTATTTTTAAGATTTTCATCAGGCGAGCTTGAAAATGTAAACAATTTTATCCCAAATTTTAATAGAAATTGATTTCCCTGATAATGTTAGATATAACAATTAATAGGCCGAACAAAAAGACGGAAAAGTTTTAGTTACCAATTTAACTTTGAGATGGTGTACTAATACATTTGAATTAGTGTGTATGGCTCTTTCAAGATTTTTGCATCATAGGTACGCAGTAGAACAATAGAACGATATTGGAACATCGTACACACTGCTTTGAAAGATATTATCAGTAAATGACGAGGAAACTGATGCATGGTTTTATGTTGTTGATGTTGATGGGCCTGCTATTTGTTGCTTACCCACTTCTTGTAAGCTTTATTTAGTGCAACGTTATCGCGCAATCACAGCAAGCACCATCAAGACGCCTTACCCAGTGATTAAGGACAAGACCGATCTTCAGCTATTGTACCCTGATCGTTTTAGTGGAATTGGCAAATTTAAAGGGGAACACCACATTGTCACTGATCCTGATGTACCCCCCGTGGTGCATGCACCGCGAAAATGCCCAATATACATTAAGAATGACATCAAGAAGGAACTCGATGAAATGGTTGCTCTTGGAGCAATTAGGCCCACCGACTGGGTCTCGAGTGTAACTTACTCTCGAAAATCAAATGGAAGATGGCGTGTTTGTCTCGATCCAAAAGATCTCAACCAAGCAGTTAAGAGAAGTCATCATCATACGCCAACGAAGAGACCACCCACAAGTTTAAAGGAAGCTCAGTGTTCTCAAATTTGGATGCCCGCCATGGTTATTGGTCTGTGGTTCTAGATGAGGATCCTCTTATGTCACAACCTTTAACAGCCCATTTTGCAGATTCAGATTTACCTTTCGGACTATGTCAAGGCCAATGTCAAGGCCCAGCCCCTTACCGAGTGATGAGCTTCCACAGAAATTGTGCTTAATGCAGTGTTCTGATGCAAGGTTAGACACCTTTAAGCGAGACACCTCATTAGGTCCCGAGCTTTCCGTCCTGCAAGAAATCATTTACTCTGGCTGGCCTGAAAAACAGAAACAAGTTCCAGTCCAGTTGAGAGATGAGCTGTCAATCGAAAACGGTCTTGTTCTAAAGTGGTTATTCCAGAAGCACAAAGAGGTGGCATCGTCGAGAAAATGCATCAGGCTCACCAGGGTGCTGAGAAGTGCCAGATACGAGTAAGGTCATGCGTGTTTTGGCCAAATAGCAACCAAGATGTCGAAGCTAGAGTGCAGAAGTGTGAAATTTGTCTGAAAAGCCAAAACACACAAGCTAAGAAACATTGGAGCCACATCAAGTACCCACACGACCATGGCAGGTTATTGCAACCGATTTGTTCTCTTGGAATGGAGGTGAATATCTACTTATGTGTGACTATTACTCTAAGGTTCCCATTGTCAAGTAAATACCAAATGGACAGTGCAACGGACAAACAGTTGTAGAAATTACAAAGTCTGTTTTGTCAGAACAAAACCCAAAGTCATAATTTCGGGCAATGGTCCCCATTATAATTGAGAAAGCCACAAGCAGCTCTCCCAGGAATGGAGTTTCCAGCACATAACGCCCAGTCCAAGATACCCCAATTCCAACGGGTTCATTGAGAGGCAAGTTCAGACTGTGAAAACACTTTGGACAAGGCTAAGAAGTCTGGACAGGATCATTACATGTCATTGCTTTGCCTTAGGTCTACCCCTAGTGACCCACAGCTTCCATCACCTGCTGAGCTACTGTACCGGCGTTAACTTCAATCAGACCTTCCCACCAGGATAGGAAATCAAGTACCCAACAAGGACGCAATAACGCAACACCTGTCTGAGCGCAAACAGCGGATGAAGCACTATCATGATAGGGATGCACATGAGCTCAGTCTCTTGACAACAGGACAACCTGTGGGGATACAAGACCAGGTCACAAAGAAGTGGTTTACAGGGATTGTGACCAGCATGAGACCAGAGCCCTGGTCATATGAGGACACAAACTCAATCTGGCTCAATCCTTCGCCGCAACAGGCGCCACCTCCGCCCAATAAGCACAAGACAAGTTCGGAAGTCTGAAGATGAGCGTTCTATTGTAGATCCTGAAGAAACTCAGACTGAAGCACTCCATGATTATCCAAGTACTCCTGTGGTACTTTGCCAAGCCTTACGAGGCGACAAGGGAAGAACTGAGGGCAAGTTGCAGTGCCTAACCTACCGAGAAACATTGCACCGGTACCACTCTTATCCAAAGAGGAGCTGCACACGCGCCACGCATCAAGATTTTGGGAAAAAAATTTAAGTTTTCATGTCAAAATAATAAATCAAAGAACATCAGCTCGGTTTATTTAGTGTTTTAAATTCGGAAAGTTGTTTTACGTTTTAATTTCCCAGAAATGACATAGAAATTGTTTACAGCGACCTTATAACTTTCTTATGAATAGATAGCTTTTACGAAACGAAAATAACACCTTTGTTATGAAATCCGGAAAATCTCTTTATTTTGAAAGAGATCTGATAAATTAACCGGTTAAGGTCTCTTCGGTTGATTATTTTACGTTCTCTGAGGCTCAGCTTTTTCACTCATTTATTTTTATAGACACTCAGAGAAGTAAGTCAGTATCTACTGCTTTTCTTTGTTATCCCAGCCACGAGTTGTTACCCTCGGCATCCTTAAAGCCTATGTAGTTTGTTATAGAGCTTGTAAGTTCTTGTTAAATTGATCTTTAAAGTTGTGCTAAGTTTAAGCCTCGTCATAAGCGCCCACGGTGATTCTTAGGGGTGAAACAAAAATCCTTTGAAACTCGCAGTACCTATAGGATCCGATCAAGTGGATTGATGTTTTGGGATAAGTAAATGAAAAGTCTCTCGACACACAAGAAATGAGCAAAATCTATTTTTCAAGTCCGAACAGCCAGAACGTTTTAACGGAGACTGCCCCTGAGCATTAGGCTACAGAAACACGACATTGATGTGTACGAGGCAAACCGCCTAGTTGATGACCTTAAAGGCGACCTCAAACTATCTTGAGACCTGAAGCTGGCTTGAGACAATTGCTACTCTTGCGAGGAAAGTCGGCATCGAACCTTCCATTCTAAGGCCGACAGGAGCATCGCAGTAACGTGGAGGCAACGACGCCCAAAGAGTATTATATATTTCAAGAGAGCCCTTGCAATTCCCTTTTTAGATCACGTAGCTACCCAGAAGGACATACTGTCTTCGCTTCCCTGCTTTGTTCCAAAGCTGCTGGTCTCTCGAGAACACGATCACCTCAAAGGTGCACTTCAGTTTTATCGCCTCAGGTCACCGACTTTGATCTCCTCCTTTGCGCTGAAAATAGCTGCAGCATGACCAATCTTAACTACCTGACAACGCGGTTAAAGCTCTGGCGAAATGCGACTATGATTTCTATCCCAACGTTCAGAAGTTGTTACGAATCCTCTGTACCCAGCCAGTAACCTCTTCAGAATGCCAATCTTTTAGTACTCTACGCCAACGGTAGACTTACTTACTCGCAAGTATGTATAATGAACAAGAATTTTCCCTTGCTCTCATAAATATTCACTATGACCAGGACGTTGACTTTTTTTTAAATTTTTTTTTTATTCATAGCAACGGCACATACAAACAATACTACGTTACATGACTATTTGAGTTACACTACTATTGCTACATTACATTACATTGCTTGACCTACTTACAGAAATTGTACTTACATTGCTTGTATTCTTTTTAACTAATTACGAAATAAATACACGTGCTACGTCATCCTGCATACGATGCTAACACAACACACACACACACATACACACACACGCACCCCACCCACACATACAAGAGATAATAAAAGATTCCCCTTACTCAACTTTCATACTTAAAGTGCTTCACGCATCGTAGTTGCTGAGAGTGGTCCACTTAGCTCTATATTTTTCGTAATTAGAATTTCTAATGGCTATTTGTCTTTCGCATTTGATCTTGCTGTCTAGTAAGGCAAGAAAGACCTTTAAATTTGGAGTCTCAGACTGGTTTCTTGCAAGAAAAACATGATATTTAGCAATAAGAAGATAATGGTTTAACGCGTAGAAGGTGGTCGTTTCAGGTTTGTAACCGTACAGGATTTCAGTATTCCTAGGACTAATGTTGTCAGAGCGCTTAGCATTCCACCACATCATTATGTCTTTCCAAAAGATTTTAACGTCGGGGCATTCGCAAAGCATGTGAATAAGCGTTTCGTTCGGAAAGAGGCAGCGTTCACATTCTGGAGAAGCCTTTATATTCATTTTGTAAAGAGAGTGATTAGTGGGTATGATGTTATGAATTAGTTTAAATTGGAAGCTCCTCAGTTTGTTTTCGACTGTGACTTTAAAAGGAAGCTCGTATACTGCCTTTACATTCAACCCTTGTTTTCTAAGATTGATTTCAACGATGGGGGGAGAAAAGGATCTTTCTGCAAGCATCACACGGGCTTTTTTTGTAGAGGAGATGTCAAGGGATGGAACTGGTTCGTTATCGCCGTTAGTGAGATTACCTACGATTTCGCTTTTCCAACTTTTAGGGATTGCCGCAAGAACACCAGCATAATCGAGAAAAGTAGAGCGAACGCTATATTTGCATTTGAAGTTTTCGAACGAAAGGAACTGGCCATGGATGTTTAGGAGGTCGCTTATTTTCAAAATGCCTTTACTAGCCCATGATCTATAATAAAACGATTTTCCGTTTATCTTTATAAACCGATTGTTCCAAATGATTTCTTGTTTGTATTCATTTGCGTTACGTGGGTCTTTGGAATTGAGCTCTTGCCATACAGCTAAAACGTCTTTATAAAAAACAGAGAGATTTTTGAGGTCGAGTAATTTAAGATCGTAGTTACATTGAAATAAGAGAGTTCCACCGACCTTACCTAAAAGCGAATCAAGGAGGGCACACCAATGGCGGTCATTTGCTAGACAGTAACGATTAACCCACGAAGTCTTGAGCGATTTAACAACGTCAGCAAAATTGAGCATATTAAGACCACCGTGGCTTATTGGGCCGGTCAGAGTTTTTCTTTTGACTTTATCTGGCTTAAATTTCCAAATAAAAGAGAAGATATTGCTGTTGACTTCTTTTACAAATTCTTTGGGAACATTTAATTCGGAACAAACATAAACAAGTTTGGCGAGAGCTAAGTTTTTGACGATGGCAATTCTGCCTAAGATCGTTAAATGTCTACTTGACCAAGTATTTAGAACTTTTTTGAGTTTGGCAAGCCTCTCGTCGAAATTGATTTTATTCCCAACCTGAACATGATAAGGAAAAGCGATTCCAAGCGCAATGACGTATTGCTTCGGCCATGAAATGCCAAAAGGTTCTTCTTTGCCTAATCGGCTTTTCAAAGGACCAAGCCAAAGACCCTCGGTTTTAGACTTATTGATTTTCAAGCCGGAAAGGTCACCGATCTGATCGAGAAGAGTTAGTAGGGACACCGCGGATGAATCGTCGCGAATGAAAGCGGTGGTGTCGTCAGCGTACATACTGAGTTTAGTGATCTTATTTCCGTTTTCAAGTCCTTTGATTGATTCATCGATTCTTATTTGGTGGGCGAGTGGCTCCACAGCTAGAACAAAGAGTAAGCCTGAAAGAGGACAACCCTGTATAACACCCCTTTGGAGAGAAAAAAATTCCGACGAGTAGCCATTATTTACAACACAGCTAGAAATGTTGGTGTAAAACGTTTTGATCCAGTTGAGGAAACTTGGACCGAAATTCATAGTGTTAAGCACTTTAAAGAGAAAGTCCCATTCTAAAGAATCAAAGGCCTTTTCAACGTCAAGGAAAAGTATCATTCCGTCCTTGTTTTCATATTGTTCAATTATACCCGAAATTAAGCGAATATTTTCACCAATAAATCTACCTTTGATGTACCCAGTTTGATCACCTTTTTTTCAAGTACGGAAGTACTTTCTCTAAACGTTTCGCAATACATTTGGTTGCTAATTTGTAGTCTGTGTTTAGAAGAGAAATAGGGCGCCAATTTTTTAACAGAAGAGGATCTTTATTTTTTTTTTGGGATCAGGGAGATGA
Organism: Pavona decussata; assembly: GCF_977016875.1. Classification (NCBI taxonomy): domain Eukaryota; kingdom Metazoa; phylum Cnidaria; class Anthozoa; order Scleractinia; family Agariciidae; genus Pavona; species Pavona decussata. The sequence continues at coordinate 992,667 of NW_028145486.1, read as the reverse complement.
TTCCTTGACTCTGAGAGATAGAAAGTTCTCCTAGTGAGGCACTGTGATTGAAGCAGTCTATCAAAGGACCAGAAACATCGGGCCAGAAACGAAGGTAAAATTCTGCTGTTAACCCATCTGTGCCAGGAGTCTTGTTAGGTTGAAACGTTTTCAACGCGGCAAGGCATTCCTCTGCGGTTATCAGACCTTCGCAAAGGTCTTGCTTTGTGCTGTCGAGTTTTGGTAAGGATTCACAATCGAAAAAGGTAGAAAAGCGTTCAGCTGAAAGCTGGTTTTGAGAGGTGTAAAGCTGATTGTAAAAATTTTTCATGGCGGTTAACGATATAGTTTTTGGATCCTCTACAGTGCTACCGTCAGGTGTCTTCAGCTTTGTTATATGTTTCTTTACATAACTTCTTTTTTTCTAAGTTAAAAAAGTATTTGTTGCATTTTTCTCCTAATTCATACCATCTAGCCCTACTCCGGATAATAGACCCTTTAGTTTTTTGCACGGCAATTTCATCTAATTCGATCTTGAGTTTTCTAGCCTTGTTTACAAGGGAGCTATTTTCTGGGGTTTCGTCGATACGTGAGTTGATTTTCTCAAGCTTTTGGAGGAGGTTCAATTCCGTACTTCTTTCAGTGTTGGCTTTCTTTTTCGCAAAACGAATTGCAAATATCCGGATCTCCATTTTCAACATTTCCCAAAATAACCTTTTATCAGCAACATCCTTGTGTTTTTGGGCGGCGTGTTTGATGATGAAGCTCATTTTTGTGACGAAATCTTCATTTTCTAAGAGTGAATTATTAAATTTCCAGTAGCCTGGGCCTCTTTCTTCTTGTTTGTCTTCAGGCTTGATCGAGATGGTGACAGGGGAGTGATCTGAATCATGATAGGCGGAAATGTCGGTTTTCGAAACGCGGCATAATAAATGCTTCGAGATGAGCCAGAAATCCAGTCTACATTTGATTTTCCCGGAGCTATTTCTCCACGTAAACTGTGTATCATGTGGATGTTGTCCTCGCCAGGGATCGACTAGGTCATAGTTGCAACGGAGTTCGTCGATCGAATGTATTACACTTTTTTTGAATTGAATGTCTTTACCTCCAAATTTATCGGAAGCGGACAGTGGGCAGTTAAAATCTCCACCAATAGGAATTTTGTCAGTTTGCTGGCCACGAATAGACTCGGTTATCTTCTGAAAAAATGAAATTTGCTGGTTTTGGTCGTTTGGGGCATAAATATTAACGAGGCACAATTCGTCTTCGTTGACGGTGGTGTTTACAATAATAAATCTGCCGTTTTTATCCGCAGTAACATTCGTCACCTCTTTACTAAGCGAGGGACTGAAAAGAATCATAACACCTCTACTGTGTTTTGAGCCGTGCGCAAAGAAAATGTCGCCTCCCCATTCTGCTCGCCAAAAATTTTCCAAGCTAGCATCGCTGTACGTCTCTTGCAGAAAAATTACATCAAATTTTCCAATATGAAGCCACCGGAAAAGTTTTCTTCTTTTGATAGGTTTGTTGAGGCCTCTTGCATTAAGAGAAACAGCATTTAAGGTCATATACACACTAGATTTATGAATTTCTTTCTAACGCAATTCATGAACCACAGCTTGCAACGTTCGATAGTGTTTAGCCTTGCGATGGAAATGTTTTGTGCAGATGGTGCGCTGACAACAATTTACAATACGTTGAGTAAGGCGGGTACAAATCACGATGAGTACAACAAGTGTACTATGGCAACTAACACTTAACATAATAGAAACACTTATTAAACTGCGAAGCAGCTTATTGTATAGAAGGAAATAAGTGCCATTTTTTAAAGGCATGTTGAAAAGAGACAAAACCCTCCTACAAAACTCTCCGCCAAAATTTAAATAATTAATTGATGAAGTGAAAGGGAAGCGAGGGTTTTGAAAGGGAACGTTTGAATAATGTTATGTTACATGTGGGAGAGGGTGGGAAAGAAAAATATTATTTGATTATAACCTAACGAATATTGTCCAAATCTTCGACTTCATATACTCTATGTACTTGATCGCTTTGGGACTTCCTGACGAAAATTTTGCCGTCAGTGGTCCAGGCGCTATGCCAGTTGTTGATCTTTTTAACTTTTCTTACTTTAGCGAACAGTTCACGCCTATAGTTAGTTAAGTTCTCATTAATATAAACAGCTCCTGCATTATGAAAATAGTTGTTTAGACTTACTGACTTCAGGTGCTTTTTGGATTTACAGAGTTCATTTTTGGCTCTGTATGATCTGAATCGTACAATGATTGGTCTTGGACCGCCGTTAGATCTTCTCGAAGCCATTGTATGACAGATGTCGATGTCATTGTTGACAATATGTACATTGAGAACCTTTCCAAGCTTGATGATCTTGTCAGACAGATTTTCTTCTGAAGACTCAGGAATGCCGTGAATTTCGAGATTATGTTTTCTAGTGTATTGTTCTAAATCGTCTATTTGGCATATAGCGGTGTCCAGATCGCTTTTAAGACCATCTAGATCGTCGTTTAAGTCGGCAACTTCATCTTCTGCTTTGCGAACTTCTTTCTTGAGTGAGCTCGACCAGGACGTTGACGTTGATGATGTCATTGAAAGTTTTGCTCAAAAACACCTGCGCGTGTTTCTCGCTGACCTTCTGTCTCCTGATTGAGAAATAAGAACACAATCCTAGAAGAAAAAAAACTATAAAAGAGCAGAGCGTACTAGTTGACACGTCAAGAAATGCTTCTTCTAGTGACACGCGTATGCCCTCTGAACGGCTGTATAATTGAACTACCTTGAGTGACTGATAACCGACGAGTTGGACCCCCTCTCCCCCCTCGCAAGAAGGCTGGGAACGCCCGTGAAAATAATTTAAATAAATTGTGAAATTTTCTTAGATATTATTGCGAAAGCCTATTTTATTTTTGTCAAACATATCTTGTTTATCAGCATCTTTGAAAACTAGTTGTTCCTAGTAGCTGCGTACTGTTGGACGATAATGAAACGTTATAGGGTTTCTTTAATACAGACCATTCTGAGTGAAAATTTGAAAAACTGTATGTCTTTGAGCTAGAAGGGCCTTTAATGAGTTTAATTGAGCTTATACACGTATTTACTAAAGTTATCTACAAGCTGAAAGTTCACAGAAGTACCTGAAGTAAAATTGATCAATTTGGATGAATTGGGTGCATTTCTGGCGATAAATGAGCAGAATAACACCAACTTCTGGTTTTTAGCCTCGTTTCCATGTTGCACCAAAGCAGGAGTTATTGGTCATTAGAATTTTGACATGTTCCCGTGCTTGGATCCTTTGGGACTTCTAGTATGTTCATCTGAGGACCATTCCTTAATGATTGGCGAAGAGAAAGCTTCTGTTGCAATTAGTGGCAGGTCCAGCCACAAAATGACTGGACTAAAGCCCTTTATTCCACTTCTGAATTTTCCTCTCACTTTACAAGGATTACGGAACGACAATCCACCGTTTTGTCAGAGCTGTGATTAAAATCACATGCCATCTCTAGTTATCAGGCTAACTGATAAATACTGAAATGAGAGGCAGATCATATGATTATCACTAAGAGAGATTCAACACAGTAGTTTATTCTCGAACCGTCTTATTTTCAGTTCCCTGATACTGAAAGAAACTAACGTTTCTTCTATTCCGTCTAGTTATAAAAGAGGGCACAGTCGATTATGATGACTTACAGGCGTTGTCACAGAAGCTTGGGAAGTCTTGGGAAAACGTTGCTCGGCGTCTTGGAATGAGCGAAGCACTTATAACGGGTTTTCACAAGAAAGGCGATGGTTACTCTGATGCAGCCGATTTAATGTTGTGCAAGTGGAAAGAAAGAGAGGGTTTGGACGCAACTTACCAGGTGTTGTACGACTCCTTATGCCATGCAATGGTAAATCGTCAAGATTTGGCGCAGGAGTTTTGTGTTTCCATTGGTAGGTAGATATTTACCCTCATTGGTTCGATTAGGCCTTCTAGACAAGTTCAAATAATATCAGCGTTCGTTTTATTGATAAGCGAAGAAAGATGGTTAATTTTCAGCTCAACTATAAGTATGAGCGATGCAGCATTCAGCATCTCATGAGCATGGAAGACGGAGAAATTTGAGTCCCGATGGAAATGAAACCCACGACCCTCCGTACACCGGTCGGGTGCTCAAATCGCGGAAAGCGAGAGACTGATTCACCCGGTTCATGTGTGACACAAGTACTACATCCTGCTGGTGACTTGGACCTAACGTTACAAGTCTCCATGTAATTTAATGGTTAGTCAAGAAGTGACTCTTTGTCCCTTGCGCTGTTGCATAATGCATCGTTCTTATTTGACGACTAAACTTCAAATTTACCATTACTCCTTCCCTTTGAATAATATTAATTTCAGTTAAAACGGAACCAGGGTCTGGCAGTAATTAAGCGGCTTTTTTGTTGTTTGATCGAGGGTATCCTTCTTTTGGAATTTCAATTCAATTATCTTCATTGAACGTTGGTAAGGTAAATGTGTTTCAGTACCGCTGTAGGTGGCGGTTAATAAACTTAATCTCGTGCCAGAGCCAGAGTCCAGAGTTATATGCATGTCACTGTGACAATGATGACAAAGGGGTGGGGTGGAGGGTTGAGATTTTTGAGAGGGGAGCACAATTTCAAGAGAGAGGAAGGGGTAAGGTGAGGGGAAGGGGGCTATGATACCATACGTGAAAAGAGGGGTATGGTATCTAAATTTCTTTGGTTATTTACGACTAACACTAGTTTTTTTTTTGTCTTTTGCTTTGTTTGAAATGCACGTGACTAACAAACGCGCTTGAAGACGTTACATTTTATTTTCGGTGTTCGTAACACCAGAAATGTGATCCCATAAAAGTTTCTAGCTTTCACATTTTTTTGCGACATTGAAATGCATTTGTTAATCTATTTTGCTCACTATTTTTTTAATTTCATCGTCAAGAAACCACAGAAAGTGAATTGTCGTCACGGAAACGAAAAGCCGGTACAGCCGAAGAGGGCCTTGAAAGCAAGAAATTGAAAGATCCACCTTTGGTGTCAGGGAGGAGAGGTATGTTTTTTCTTTGTTGTAGTTGTTGTTGTTTTTTTTTTTGGGGGGGGGGGGGGGGGTTTGCATTTTTCTCCCGCCTTTCCTTCACCTAAGAAAATAGGGGACTACTTGAAGGCTACTCGTTGGGTAGAGGGGGCATTCAGGGAGACCTTTTCTCTTCATACCTGTTTAAAATTGCTTTTGAGATTTTGCCTGAACGGATAACAGGTGATAGCAAAATTCAGGGTTTGCAATTTTGGAGGAAATAGTTAAGTGTTCTTTATACGATATGACTTGTTTTCCACCAGGCGCGGATCATATGTTACACTATTTCCGGTTCTTGAGTACGTTGGAGACTACACTGGTTAATCACAAAAAAAACAAAAAACGACCCTGTTAGCTCCTGGTAACAATGCTATTCAGGATATGGCTTATCAAAACCTTTGGAGTGTATTTCGGTTAAAGAATAGCATGATTTAAATTTTACTCAAATATTGAAGCCTATAAAGAAATCAAGAAACATGTGGAAATGGAGAAGTATTTTGCTATTCCCAAACTTCTGTACAGAGCTTTAGAGAGTCGAGGCTATATGTTACCACCTTTACTGAAAACAACACCACCGTCATGTACCGTTCTCCATTCCAGTGTTTCAAAATCCATATGAAGTCCTCACGTCGGTTTAATCGTTCGAGAGTAGTTCGTCGAATTGAGATTCTCAAAATTCCCAATATCCTCTTTCTCAGGGGTTGAGTGTTCTTTAGGCTATTTCTTTTAATTTCAAACTCCAAAAACGTGTATTTTAATTGAAGGAGGAGAGAAACTTAAGCGAGCCTTGAGACATTCTCGTCCCCAGAGCCCCAACGTTGTTTTTTTTTTAATTGTTGAACGAGTGGCTCTGGGTCCATCGCAAAATATCTTTTTTTTCATTGGCTGTCGAAAACCTGATGCGCTGAGAGGTGAAAAATGCTACGCTTCTGTGCATTTGTCCTTACTTCCTAATACTGAGCAGTACTGAGCAACAATAATACTGAGCAAGCGCAATGGTAATTTATCACACTGAGTGTGCGCTACCGGATGTCGTGAAATTCACGACATCCGGTAACGGCTGTTACCAGGGCCTACGATCAAACCGCTGACCAAACGATCGTAGGCTCTGGGAACGAGGATGGCCTTGAGAGTACCCCATATTTGCTAAGAGCAGCAGTTCTGCGTGTCGATGTCGAACTTTTGGAAAATTTCTGTCCTAAAAAGGAAAGTTGCGCTTTTTGGTCAATGGGAGAATTTAGCAGACAACAGCTCTACTTATTGTTTTCATTCTAGAATAATTTATTCGTTGCGTTGACTTTTTGTCCTTGTTTTTTGTCCCGTAATGGCGGCTGAAGGTGAATACATAATACGTAGACTGACGAATGTTTTATGACTTTGATTAAATTCCGATTAAATTAATATAAAGTTTACAGCCCATCGATCGACCAAGCGAGTGAGTTAATTTTTCTTCCCAACTGCAATAATTCGTTGATTGCACATGCGCAATTCACGAGTGGGAAATTGCTCCCAAAATATTATTTAATTTTTCCGAAATACGTAAGGAAGAGTATACATCTCCATAATGCCGCGCGGTCCATGAGACTTGCGAGCAGGCTATTTTTAGACCTGTGATTCGTGGAGAATATCGGCAGAACCAATCAAAGGCCACAGTGTGTACCAATGGTTCGGATTGTATCCATACTTTTTGTAGTTATCTTCGAAGCCTGCAACGAGTCAAGACGTATGGCGTTAAACGATTGAAAGGACAAAACAGAAGTCAAAATGTGGTCCACTGACAGACTTCGAGGATTTATCAGTGACCAGTAGTATTTTAGGTTTAGGAAACACCGCTTAGTAAGTGTTCAATATTATTCAAAGTCAGCACGGGCAATTGCATTTATATATGTGTGCTCACACTCTACTCAGTCCTCCTGCTACATGGTCACAGCATCACTTTCGCATCTCGGGATGGTCCGGCAGAGAAACTCGGGTTTCTTAAAGGGGAAGTATCGTGGGGGTTTTGATATCTTTTATTGAAAATGTTGAAATAAGACCTTCAATCAGCTGCCAAATAATTCTAGAATGGCGAGAGGAAAGCAATCAACTCAATTCTTGAAAGGAACAACTTGTGATCTGTTCTAGCGCATTTTGGAAACAAAAATGTGAGAACTTGAAAAACATTAGCCTAAAATGTTTTAAATTTCAATCCATTACGACCTACTCTGTTTCTGACCGGAGGCACTAATCGACCCTTTTTTTGCACTTGGCCCAGTTGTTCAAAGCATGACTAAGCTAATCCTGGATTAACGTGAACTTTGATTCCAGTCATCATTTAAGATACTTCCAAAAATTTTTGTCCCTGAATTTTGACTTATACTTGTCTTTAACATGAGCTTAAAATTATATATAATGAGCGAGATGAAAACCTCGGTTAACTTTAATCGTGGATTAGCGTTAATAGGCTTTCGAACAACCGGGCCCTGGGCCATGGGGCGATAATTTATAACAATTTTGACAATTATTTCGTTGTTTCTGGTGACAGACAAACATTTCTGGGTTTTGAAATGACAGCAAATTTGCGTGGTACTTCCTCCTTAACCTTAAGGAACTTGCCTATTAAAACAAAGATATTTTTGTATGGTTTATGGCTATGCGAGCAGATTTTAGCAATGTTAGGCGGAGTTCAAAAAGAAAATAAGGGGTAACCACGCGTTAAATGTTAAATGTTTGCAATTGCTTGCAGACCAATTGCGGTTGTTTCGCCCGAAGGTTAAGTCCACTCGCCTGAAACGGTTTCAGGGTTTCTACCCCGAGGATGGCAGAAGTTCCATTCAAGAGTCACAGTCAGATCTGATTGGTCGAGGATTGCCTCATATCCTGCTTTATAACCCACCCATTAATTTTCGCGCGATTTTATTGGCTACTTTACGTCACGTTGTGCAAATTTACAGGACAGTTATCACGCAATAACCCCCGCCTGTGTCGATATTTGCCCTCCTATTATTTCCATTGAACAGAAACAAATCCAGCAAAAAAAAAAAAGCCAGCTCAAGAGTTTCACCTTTTCATCTTTATTATTTTTCCTTTTAAGAAAAACAAAGTCGTTTTGTAGATGTCCAGTCATGCTTACATCGAAAAGCTGGTCGCAAATGTAGTTCCGAAAAGTACAAAAATGTCAACAAAACATGCTGTCAACGTCTTTGAAGGTGTAGAAAGTTACGTGTAGACTTTCAGATTTAGTCCTACGCAAACTGAGTCAGTTTGTCAAGTTTTGGTCCAATCACAGTGAAAATAAAGTTCCTGTAAACCAATCCAATGTACTTGTTTACGTCAATCGTGCGCATCCGCCATCAGATCAGTACTGGCTTTTTTACGAGCGGTTTTCGCGCGATATAAAAATTAATGGGAGGGTTATAAAATAAATAAACCCCTTTCTGGCTTGCTGGTATGTCGGCTGATAATGTCCTTGGCTAAAAGATTGTCCTTAAAATTTTACATTTGCCCTCGAAGCTTTGCTTCTCGGCCAAATATTCATTTTTCGGACAATCTCTCAGCCGCGGACATTATCAGCCGACATACCAGCCGCCTGAAGGGGTTTATTTACTAAATAATCACCGCGCGCGAGATGATTATAGCGGAACCACTAATTTTCAAAATGGCCGCTTAGCGATTTGTTGATGTTTCTGAGGAAGAAGTAAATAGAATGAAAGAAAATGCAATTACGGAAGGCACTCAAGGTGCAGCTAAGTCCTGGGCCTGACACTTTTCGAAGGCAAGATATGGCAATTTTGCTAATTGTAATAAAAAAAACCTTGTTAATTGCAGTGGAAATGTTGTCCATGTCGATGGCTTATTTCGCGCAAGGTTTTCTTCATTTAACAGAACGATTTTCACTAACAAAACGAATTTAAGACATAATTTGAAAGCATGGAAGTAAACAAGATGAATAAATGTCCCTCTACGTTTTACGTTTCAGTGACTAGAAAAGATGGCAGTTTTTATAATCTAAAAACTATTTAATTGTCGGTTCGAGCGGCTCTCGACCACCATCTAAAGTCAACGCCTCACAACAAAAAATTCTTATCTGCGACAACCGTGTACCTGTGTAGTGAAACCAATAAAGGACTTAATACGCCTTATCACGATTTTCGACGGCATTTTGACCAGTAGGCAAACAGGCTTGAAATAACAGTGTTTGTATGGACATCCGATGTCAAATAATTTTCATAAAACATCCGTTCTGAGAAAAAGGATCCGATCAAGTGGATTGTAAATTTGGGATAAGTTAATGAAAGTCCCTCAACACAAGAAATGAGCAAAATCTGTTTTTCAAGCCCGCACAGTCAGAACTATGTAACGGAGACTGCGTCATAAGCTCTTTATTCCACTTCTGAATTTTCCTCTCACTTTAAAACGATTACGGAACGACAATCCACCGTTTTGTCAGAGCTGTGATTAAAATCATATGCCATCTCTTGTTATTAGGGTAAGATTTAACACTATAATTTATTCTAGAACTGTCTTGTTTTCGGTCCCCTGATACTGAAATAATTTAACGTTTCTTCTATTCCACTAGTTATAAAAGAGGGCACAGTTACTGATGAAGATTTAGAAGCTTTGTCACAGAACCTCGAGAGGTCTTGGAGGAGCGTTGCTCGGCGCCTGGGAATTAGCGAAACACTTATAACGGGTTTTCGCAAGGACAACGAAAGTTACGCTGAAGCGGCCTATTCGATGTTGCGTACATGGACGAAAAGCATGCGTTGGCGAGCAACTTACCAGGTGTTGTACGACTCCTTATGCCATGCAATGGTAAATCGTCTAGATTTGGCAGAGGAGTTTTGTTTTACCGATGGTAGGTAGATATTTACCCTGATTTACCCTCACTTTCACTCCAGACAATAGCAGCGTTCGTTTTATTGATAGGCGAAGAAAGATGGTGAATTTTCAGCTCAACTATAAGTACAAGCGATGCATCATTCAACATCTCATTAGCATGGAAGACAGACCGAATTTTGAGTCTCAATGATACCATACAGGAAAAGAGGGGTATGGTATCTAAATTTCTTTGGTTATTTAAGACTAAAACTAGTTTTTTTTCCTGTCTTTTGCTTTGTTTGAAATGCACGTAACTAACAAACGCGCTTGAAGACGTTACATTTTATTGTGGGTGTTCGTAACACCAGAAATGTGATCCCATTAAAGTTTCTAGCTTTCACATTTTCTTGCGACATAGAAATGCATTTGTTAATCTATTTTGCTCACTTTTTTTAATTTTATCAACAGAAACCACAGAAAGTGAATTGTCGTCACGGAAACGAAAAGCCGGTACAGCCGAAGAGGGCCTTGAAAGCAAGAAATTCAAAGATCCACCTTTGGCGTCAGTTGAACCAAGGAAAGGTATGTTTTTTCTTTGTTGTTGTTGTTGTTGTTTTTGTTTTGTTTTGCTTTGTTTGTTTGTTTGTTTGTTTGTTTCGTCTTTCTCCCGCCCTACCATCCCTAAGAAAATAGGGGGCTACTCGATGTCTACTGGTTGGGTAGAGGGGTCATGCAGGGAGACCCTCTCTCTTCAAAACTGTTTGAAATTGCTTTCGAGATTTTGCCTGAACAGATAACGGATGATAGCAAAATTCAGGGTTTCAGAATTTGGAAGAAATAGTTAAGTGTTCTTTATTTAAGGACGATATGACTTGTTTTCCACGAGGCGCATATCATATGCTACACTATTTCCGGTTCTTGAGTGCTTTGGAGATTACACTGGTTTAAAGGTTAGTCACGAAAAAAAAAACAAAAAACGACCCTGTTAGCCCTTGGTAACAATGCTATTCAGGATATGGCTTATCAAAACCTTTGGAGTGTATTTCGGTTAAAGAATAGCATGATTTAAATTTTACCCAAATATTGAAGCCTATAAAGAAATCAAGAAACATGTGGAAATGGAGAAGTATTTTGCTATTCCCAAACTTCTGTACAGAGCTGTAGAGAGTCGAGGCTATATGTTACCACCTTTACTGAAAACAACACCACCGTCATGTACCGTTCTCCATTCCAGTGTTTCAAAATCCATATGAAGTCCTCACGTCGGTTTAATCGTTCGAGAGTAGTTCGTCGAATTGAGATTCTCAAAATTCCCAATATCCTCTTTCTCAGGGGTCGAGTGTTCTTTAGGCTATTTCTTTTAATTTCAAACTCCAAAAACGTGTATTTTAATTGAAGGAGGAGAGAAACTTAGTCGAGCCTTCAGAGTACCCCATATTTGCTAAGAGCAGCAGTTCTGCCTGTCGAAGTCGAACTTTTGGAAAATTTCTGTCCTGAAAAGGAAAGTTGTGCCTTTTGGTAAATGGGAGAATTTAGCAGACAACAGCTCCACTTATTGTTTTTATACTAGAATAATTTATTCGTTGCGTTGACTTTTTGTTCTTGTTTTTTGTCCCGTAATGGCGGCTGAAGGTGAATACATAATACGTAGACTGACGAATGTTTTATGAATTTGGTTAAATTCCGATTAAATTAATATAAAGTTTACAGCCCATCGATCGAACAAGCGAGTGAGTTAATTTTTCTCCCCAACTGCAATAACTCGTTGATTGCGCATGCGCAATTCACGAGTTGGAAAGTGCTCCCAAAATATTATTAAATTTTGCCGAAATACGTAAGAAAAAGTATACATCTCCATAATGCCGCGCGGCCAATGAGACTTACGAGCAGGCTATTTTTTAAGCTGTGATTCGTGGGGAAAATCGGCACAACCAATCAAGAGTAGAGAGTGTACCAATGGTTCGGATTGTATCCATACTTTTTGTAGTTATCTCCGAAGCCTGCAACGAGTCAAGACGTATTGCGTTAAACGATTGAAAGGACAAAACAGAAGTCAATATGTCGTCTACCGACAGACTACAAGGATTTATCACTGACCAGTAGTATTTTAGGTTTAGGAAACGCCGCTTAGTAAATGTTCAATATTATTCAAAGTCAGCACGGGCAATTGCATTTATATATGCGTGCTCACACTCTACCCAGTCCTCCTGCTACATGGTCACAGCATCACCTATTAAAGTCACTTGCGCCAATGTTACGGTGCTTCCTTTTGTTACTGCGTATACGTCCGGCGCATCTCGGGATGGTCCAACAGAGAAACATGGGTTTCTTAAAGTGGAAGTATCTTGGAGTTTTTGATATCTTGTTGAAAATGATGAAATAAGACCTTTAATCAGCTGCTAAATAATTCTACAATGACGAGAGGAAAGAAATCAACTCAATTTTTGAAAGGAACAACTCGTGATCTGTTCTAGCGCACTTTGGAAACAAAAATGTGAGAACTTGAAAAACATTAGCCTAACATTTTTCAAATTTCAATCCATTTCGACCTACTCTGCCTCTGGCCAGATGCACTAATCGACAGTTTTATTGCACTGGGGTGATAATTTATAACAAACTTGACAATTATTTCTTTGTTTCTGCTGACAGACAAACATTATTGGGTTTTGAAATAACAGCCAATTTGCGTGATACTTCCCCTTTAAGGAAGGTGCCTATTAAAACAAAGATGTTTTTGTATGGTTTATAACTATTGCGAGCAGATCTTAGCAATGTTAGGTGGAATCCAAAAAAAATAAATAAATAAATAAGGGGTAACCACGCGTTTTTAAGGTATTTGTAACCTTCAATTTGGACGAAAACGGCATACATTGTTCTATATTTTACAGCTTTTTCGAATGATGGCTAATGCATGGCTACCCCCAATTTTCGTTTTGTTTTCCAGCAGCCCTTGCTAAGATCTACCGAGTTTTAATTTCCTTAAGGTGACTCGACCCAGTTAGTTTTTGGCGGTACCACCCTACTTTCAAGCTCTCTGGTATCCCCACCTTTGCTTTTATCGTAAGTTTAACCCACAGAATGGATAACATATAGATCAATCTACAATATAGCAAAAAAATTTTGGCGATCGGAGTAAATGTCACGTGGTTATAGTGCCACGCCCCTTTGAGGTCTGAGTCGAAATTCTGCTGTTGCCGGCTTTTTTTCGTAAGAATCTCTCGGCTACACATAGTGCGCAATAGTGCCTTGCGCTGAACAAAGTTTCAACAAAATCGCAAAGACCCAATACGAGAAATTTAGCGCTTTCCAAATTTAGGTCATAATTTATGTAAAAATGATAAGCAAACTTTAAACGATTATATCTAATAAACTATGAGATTAATTCCTTTATTTTGGGGATCTTTATAACAGATGGGTCCTTGCAAATCAGCAAAATGCTTTAGGGCCTTGTAAATGCGCGCGATTACGAGCAATGCAAACATATAGAAATTACAGTTTTAGCTATTTGTTGACGCTTGTCAGCGTTTCAGAGCCCTTCTCACAAAAAAAATCATTTTCTTAAAAATTCGTAGTTTTTTTCCTTCAAATTTTTTCAGGGCCTCAATTGATTGACTAACTACCTGGATGCTGAATTCCATGTTCATTGAAAAACTGTGACATTATCTTCTATAAGCCCAAACGTGAGTAAACATTGAAGATTTTTAGCGTTTTGGCCGAGTTTGTGCTTTGGGAGTTTTCTATTGTTTCGAGTCTGTCATGATACAGCATTCTTGTTAAGCACGCGTTCAATGTCCAATGAGTGCATTCGGAAGTCAGGCAAGCGTGGTCATTGCCGCGTGCTGAACAAGAATGCTGTATCAAGACAGACTCGAAACAATAGAAAACTCCCAAAGCACAAACTCAGCCAAAACGCTAAAAATCTTCAATGTTTACTCAAGTTTGGGCTTATAGAAGATAATGTCACAGCTTTTCAATGACAATGGAATTCAGCATCCAGGTAGTTAGTCAATCAATTGTGGCCTTGAAAAAATATGAAGGAAAAAAAACTACCAATTTTTAAGAAAATGATTTTTTTGTGAGAAGGACTCTGAAACGCTGACAAGCGTCAACAAATAGCTAAAACTGTAATTTCTATATGTTTGCATTGCTCGTAATCGCGCGCATTTACAAGGCCCTAAAGCATTTTGCTGATTTGCACGGACCCATCTGTTATAAAGATCCCCAAAATAAAGGAATTAATCTCATAGTTTATTAGATATAATCGTTTAAAGTTTGCTTATCATTTTTACATAAATTATGACCTAAATTTGGAAAGCGTTAAATTTCTCGAATTAGGTCTTTGCGATTTTGCTGAAACTTTGTTCAGCGCAAGGCACTATTGCGCACTATGTGTAGCCGAGAGATTCTTACGAAAAAAAGCCGGCAACAGCAGAATTTCGACTCAGACCTCAAAGGGGCGTGGCACTTTAACCATGTGACATTTACTCCGATCGCCAAAATTCTTTTGCTATATTGTAGATTGATCTATATATTATCCATTCTGTGTGTTAAACGTACGATAAAAGCAAAGGTGGGGATACCAGAGAGCTTGAAAGTAGGGTGGTACCACCAAAAAATAACTGGGTCGAGTCACCTTAATAGTCATAATTAACCGCGCAATATACTTCTGTGTTACGAGGCACCGTCCTTAAGTATGCATCTTCCCTCTTTTTTGTAGCCAAGTTCGGCAGACAAAAGCGAAAAATGGAAGAACCTGGGACTTCAACTGGATAACGATAGAGTACAGCTAACGGCATATGATCAACAAAATGACCAAACTGGACGAAAAGGCGTATAACATGTTGATGGATTGCGGGAAGCAAGGAGAAGGCTGTGACGCTACCCAAAAGATGTTTTACTGTGCTTTGTGTAGTGAGGTAGTTGCTTAGAAGCTTAGCTCAACAATTTGTTGCGTTACAAGTAAACCACATGAGTAACGTTTTGAACAAGTATGTGGACGAATAACAACTCGGAAAAAGTTTAGGACGTCGTGCTACTGCTGCACTTAACTCATAGTATGACGAAATGATGACATTAATTGATCGACTTTGAGATGGCTTGAAAACCAAACTGGCCGTTTTTCCCGCGTAGAAAGCGCCGTGGTGACGAAAGGCACAAGCACAACTTTGTTCCAACGTTGTGTTAGTCGCTGTATCACTGCCGGACCGAGCTGTATAAGAAGTAACGATAAATGTATTTGGAAACATGATCTATTCGTGGTAAGAGTTCTGTTTTTAGCGGTGCTGTTCAAGTTTGAATGACTGAAATCGTGTAGTAAAGGAAAGAATCAATAAATCAGCCAGTTTGAAACAGCAACACGGCGTTTGGAAAAGGCCTATATAACTTACATGTAAAACCAAAAAGTCTTTCTTCAGTTGCAGCTTCATTTTAAATTGCATTATTAGTTGCATAGTCTTAGAAAGAATTATATCTTGGGTTAGGGTTAGGGTTATCTGTTCTTGCTGTTCATGTAATTCTGAGTTTTTTGCCGTATTACTGTAGACAATGCGGTGTCAGTTAAATACTAGCTAGTTTAAACTTTTTTAGTCGGTGTGTCCTTCTCTTGCTACGGCAGAAAAGCAATCACCTTAAATAATGAGAGAATCCATCCCGATTGGCATCCGTTTTTCGGGGTTTTACTGAGCAGGGGGTGCAGGGATGTTGGTGCGGTGAGAGCACTGCCCCTAGCCCCCACACCCCACCCCAACAATATGGCCATGGGTCTATTCCTCGATTATCGGTCAATTTTGTTATCGGGTTGTCCTCTCTCCACAAAAATGAACATCTCGAAATTCAAATTTGAACAAGAAGGAGTGAATGAACTGACGCACCCTGTGGATGAGCCACTAAAAAGAAACTATTTAATTTGGCTTCACCCGTTGCTGGATTTATGACACTATTGAAGAGGAAGGAAATGTTAGCCAGGAATCTGTAATCATGTAATCATGGAGGACCATGAAGAAGGACACGAGATTTATTTCAAATCCTCAGTTGCATTTAGAAAAAGAATACATTCTAATTCTACAACATGCAAGTTGAGCAAGGTTTTCATAGACCCTTTTCATATACATATCTGTTTAAGTGAATTCAAAGATCCGTTGTTGTATGCTTGCAGACCGCATCCGGAACGGTCAATCCGGAGTTAGTTGGAAACTTAACCTATTGTATACAATTGTTATCATTTAGCTTCATTTTTCTGTCCGGAAATTTCCATTAAAAGATAAATTCCTTTTATCGTTTGTCATAGGAACAGATACGTTATTTTTACGTTATTTTTAAGTCTTGTTATTATTGCATTGTAGTTAGATACCCTATATACTATTGTATGTTATCTAATTGTTTGCCAATAAAAACTTGTCTACATTGGTTTAATGAACGATACCGAAACCACAACACATTCTTCCGAAACGCCAACAGACGCAATGCAACGGAACTATCTGAACAATATATGGACCCTGAAGGACGCAAACAAAACATTTCTAATTAAGGACGGTGCCTACTAATACCGAAGTATTTTTGTGCGGCTTATGACTATGCGGGAAAAACAGATCTTAGCAAGGCCTCTTGGAATCCAAAAAGAAAATTGGGGGTAACCACGCATTTTTCAGAGATAATTAAGCAATAATATCTCTAAAAAGCGCCAAAATATAAAGCAATGTATGGGATTTTTTCCATAAATTGAAGTTAAGTTATCTCTGAAAAATGCATGGTTACCCCTAATTTTCCTTTGAGATACCAAAAGCATTTGCTAACTTCTGCTTTCTCCGTATAGTTTTAAACCGCGCAAAATTATCCCTGTATTAGTAGGCACCACCCATAGGAAACCCGAGTATCTCGAGATGCGCAGAACGTATGCGCAGTAACAATGGTAGGCACCGTCCTTAAATGGAAAGTACTCAAAAAGTGCAAACCCGATAATAACACTAACAAGAAATGTAACCTATGTCTTCACGAAAAGTTTATTTTCGTAGAAAAGATCTTAGTAGCCTGAACAAACGCGATGAATTACCAAGTTCAAGCCCCCACAGAAAAAGACATGTACTCAAAACCTCTCGAATAACGTAAAGTAACCGTTTGCATCATGGCACGTGAATTGTATCTAAATAGATATGTACCGAAAACCTCTTGTATAACGTAACGTAACCGTTTGTTTCATGGCACGTGAATTCTATCACGGCACGTGGAATTGTATTTTATCGCCTAGCAGCTGCTTGCTTTAAATCGCCAGTTTTTGATTACTTTATATAGCCAGCTTTTGAATCTTTACGGTCATTCGTTGAAGTTGCGTGATGAGTGTGGTCAGCTCCTGACCATATACGAAACAGAGCTGTAGCAATAAAACGATGAATCACTTCTGAAGCCTTGAACTATTTTTTCCTGAGTGTATATCTCTATATCTGTCGATTTTGTGGAGTTAGCGATGCTGGAAGTTATCACTGCTAAAAGATCGTACGCTTACGCACCACGCAGTCAAATATGGCCCGAGTATAAGCTGAAAACAGCTTTTTTAAGATATTTTTATTGTTCCTATAATAGTAGTAATTTAATAATTTATTGATTGTAAATTTATAGCCCTTTAATTCAGTTGATTCTGCAATGTGGCAAATAAACGGTATATTTATTTATTTATTTATTTATTTATTTATTTATTTATTTATTTATTTATTTATTTATAAAGGCAACTTCTTCAGCTTAAATAATTTGCCTGCTTTTCTTCAGCCAGTCTACAATTGCCTGAATTTCAAATCGACAGAAAACAATCTGCCATTTTCCATCGTCGGGGAATTTAATATCAGTTCATTCTCGTTCAGCCATCTGACGACTGTTCAGGGTAGTCAGGGTGTTTTGCAACTTTTCTTTCGTGATCCCATTCGCTTCGCTAGTTCGATCGCTCAATGTATGCAAAAATTGCTGTGCGGCGCTAAAATGAAAACCGCTGACCATAGAGTCACTGCCCCGCTAATTCGCCGGTCCGGGAGGCAAAGAAGTTGAAGTGACAGTCCATGTTTTGTCCTTGGCCTGTGTGGCCTGCTGAAAAGAGCCTTTACATCTCCGTGATCTTCCGTTCTGTGATTCTGTGTTGCAAGAGCAGCAGCTTCAGTTCACTTTTCATAGTAATCCCACTGATATATATTGGTCTCAGCCTCCGTTTTTTTTTTGTAGGTTTACAAAAATAAGAGCTGTAAGGCCTGTACACCTGAGTGCCAGGGGTTCCAGAATGCCATTTCGTAACGAAAATGAGGTCTTAGACGATTTCCGATTAAATGTTAACGCTGCAGAAGTATAGTTTTAAACTAGTTTCAAGAATTATTTTTTGTTTCGTGCGAAAACGATGGAATCGAATGACTGTTTGTTATTTACACTCTAACGGAATTTCTGTGAAAACTACGATAGATAGTTCTAAGATGATGATGTATAATTTCGTCCCTTTTGATCTAGGTAGGTAGTTTTTTCGTGAAAAGTTTGCATAGAGTCTCGTTCGCTTTTAAATTGATTGTATTTTAGTGATTATAGACCTTTTTCATAAATGGCGGCCGATAAATTATTCTTTTGTTTTCATGAAAATTAGCCTTACTAGCCTCGTCAGCATGTGCAAAATTCAAAAGAATCTTTACTCTGAAATGAGGTCAGTAGGGCCAATTAGCATATATTGAAAAGAATAATAAATCGGCCGCCATTTATGAAAAAGTTCTATAAGTTTTGAATTTTTAATTAAAGTTGTGATACGATTCTTAGGTAACTTACAACAACAATATAGGAAACTGTGAGCAGATGAGGGCTATAGACTATCCAAGCCCATAAGCACCAAGATTACTGATTTGTTGTATGTTGACGATCTCAAAGTCGACGCCGCGTCGGAACTTGGGAAACCAAGAAAGAAGTATGCAGAGGAGTTAGGATCGAATGAAGCTAGAGCCACGATATCCAGATCCATCGCGTACTACAGCAGAGAATGAGAAGATAGAGGGCCACAAAATCGGAGTGTGGACTAAGAAGGCCTGACAAAACTAGCAGTGTGAAGACGTTAGAGAACAGAGACGGCAGGGAAAGCTCCATACAGCGCGTTGGGAGGATAACGACCTTGAGCACCGACGCACACAATAGCCGGGATAAGTGAACTCCACGAACAGCCACTTCGAAAAAAACTTGACAATGCAAGGAAGACCAAATCAAGCGAAGAGTCCATGAGAGTCGGACGTCAGATGCAGACTGATGCAGTCAGATGCAGAATGAGTGGAAAGGCGCACGAGTCTATCGCACATGTGCTGTCAAGCTACAGTGCATTGACACAGACGAAGTATTTATCAAGACACAACGGAGCGCTCAAAATGAAATGAAAAAAGGAAAAACAACAATTATAATAATAATCATCGTCATCATCATCATCATCATCATCATAATAATAATAACAATAATAATAATAATAATAATAATAAAATTAAATAAAGTTATAATAATAGAAAAACACAAAGAAATAAATAAAAATACAATAAAATAAATCGGTAACACAGTTCTGCGCAATAGTTGTTCCATGTAGCCATGTAGATGAACTCGCTCGTTCGTTCTTGTAAACTTGCCAGTTTTGACTTCCTCCTTATCCAACTATCTTGCCCACTTGGTCTTAGAGATGGAGTGATCCTCAATAAGTCGTCCGATTCAGGGGGGGTTAGCCTCCCTCGCAGACGCTCTTTTGGTTCGTTATGCAAACGAGGAAAGATTGGGGAGTAAAGATTGCGTGATGAGCCAAAAGAGCGTCTGCGAGGGAGGCAGGCTATCCTATCCGATTCTCTGGCACTGCAGCATGCAGAGCACCATTCGCGTGTATTCTCGGTTTTCACTGTCACGCCATTGAAAAAAAAATCAAAACCATTCCATGAATGAAGTCAAGAAATTGACATGGTATAGAGGATAAACAAATAAGGCATCTGTCCAAGTGTCAGGACTGTGCGGCATTCCGTACTCGAGTTATTTGACAAAATGTTCCACACAAATTTATAGAGCTAAGTATGGAGACGCCATGTTTGTGTCCCTCTGAGGGGCACAAACATGGCGGCCGGAAATACGAAAAAACATCTGGAGTTCACTTTTGCCAGAAAAGAGGTTTGTTTGCCCTTTTGAATTTTCGAATGTTTAGATTAATATTTCTACTCAAACATTAATTGTTTAGAATGCTGAAAATCACCCGAAGAGTCATTTTTAAGATACGGAAAAGCTCTGTCACGGCCGTCCTCCTGATGTCACGCACGATGGAAACTCGGAAATTGAAACTGTTCTATTTTCAAAAGGAAGCACGACATCGAGCTAAGAAATTGTGAACAGATATATTTTTAGGTAATCTTTCCTTGAATGAAGGTAAAAATTTTGTAGGCCTCCCAGTTTTGAATTCTAGAATTCTTTAGTCCCCTTTTCGTCGGGAGGGGGTGGCCTGGTAAGTAAGTGTCCCAGAAATCCATGCGCCACCGGCCGGCAAGCTATAACTCGTCGCCACGTCTGTTTTTGTTGCAAAAAAGCTGTGTCAGAAATATAAATGGTTTGTAGGCGATTTTGTATCGTCATATCTTGCTTCACCGTTCGGAGATTAATTGCCTGAAGCACAGAGTACGAGATTTTTCAAGTGTTTAAAAGAAACATCTACAGACATGGCGGAGAATGAGTTGGGAGTATGGTTTCGAAGCATACCCATTGTCACAAGATGGTGGTTTTCTCTGTCTATCATTTTCCCTCTTCTGGGAAGATTGGGATTGATAAATGGGATGTACCTGATACTAGATTATAACAGCATTATCCATCGTTTCCAGGTAAGTTTTTGCTGTGCAGATGTCTGCAACTCGTTACTATGTACACATGTTTTTTGAAGGCTCACGATCATGGAAGGTAGAATGTTTGAATCAGCTGTATTTTTGAAATAATTGTCAGTAAGAATTAATTAACTGAGAAGATTTAAATCTCTACCTCATACACGGCAACAGCTGCATGGTTATTAAACCGTCTTTCAAACAAGTGGCTCAAATTTGTCCCAGAAGTTTGTAAGCCCCTTCCAAACTTTGAGTTCCAGAATTGAAGGAAATATTGCATAAGGTCATTCCCATAAATTATTTCATTTCTTGTCAGCTGGCTGACCCAAATATTTTTTCAAAAAGTAAAAAAGAAAACAAACCTTTTTTTTACAGTCAATGCCACACTGAGGCCTACTCGGAAAATGAAACTCCGACTGCTCCCAACATCAGTTGAATGTTTGACCTTCTGATTAGTAGTTCAGAAACTCTGCCACTGAGCTACAGGAGACTTGTTGGAGCTTTACCATCAAAACATCCTGCATACTGCAAAGATAATGACATGCATATTGAAAGAAATGAGATGTTACATTTTACTCCCGGTAAATAAATGATAGAGGTCTCTTTCAAATACCCTATCATTTGTTCACACCAGGCTAAAACATAACAATTTCTTTCTTTCATCATTTTTCAAACTGATGGAGGTTCAAGCTTTCGATGAAATATATGAAACATCACTAAAAATAGTCAATGCTTATTTTTCCAAAATAATTTCTCATTTTTAACCAACCAGCTGTAAATTTTTATTTAAACTAGATTAGACCTTACATTGTAAATTTTTAAGTCTTGTTTTGTAATTATTCTTAATTTATTTATTTACACATGACCCCACAAGCTGCAGAGCTTAAATACTTATCGTGTTTAAATAAAGGTTACTTACTTACTTACTTACTTACTTACCAACAAACCAACCCACTTTCACAAAGTGAGAGTAACTGGAAACAGGATAGTTTTGGGTATGGCTTAATGGATGATCAAACCAACAGATCTTGTTGTAGGCAGGTACAATGTACTACATGTAGAATGCACCAGGCCTACACGGAAAATGTACTACGACTATTTGTTACTTTCCTGTCAACAGCAATATGTTGTTTATGTTTTTTTATGCAATGTTTTTTTTAAGTTAAATCCCCACCCCCATCACTCTCTCAAGAAATTCCGATTGAAAAACTGTGGCTCTTGAGACTCCGCAGAATTTCCAGTAACCTTCAATGGTGCCAGGAGATCAGTAATTAATATTGTTTGAAACCACAGGGGGAATGAAATCCAGTGCTGTTCAACAGTGCTCTTAGTCCTTGGCAGTGTTCTCTTCAAAGGGACAGTATCACGCTATTTTAGTAACACATTGATTTCGCTGTTGTAATGCACTAAAAATCGCCGGTTGTACTATATTTTGGTTCAACCTTTCGTCTTAGAATCACTATTAATATTTCTTTAAGTTAGCGATTGAGAAATTAATTAACACAGTGTTCAAAGTTTAAATTTAGTGAATTTTGGCCAAATATCATGATATTTCCCATCGATCTCCCATGATACTGCCCCTTTAAGTACTTTAGTAGATGGGTAGGTTTAAGAAGCAGCTGTAAATGGGTGTTGTACTGCAGAAATGTCTGCTTTTCCCTAAAACGGTATAATTATGTGGAGAACATAGAATTTGAAGTAGCTGTCTTTTAGTTGGCTGCCAGTGAAGTGACAACTCTATCCTTGGGATGATGCTCATTAATGTATCTTTGTTCATAGACTGGTAATTAGTTATTTACCAGCTACATTATATATTACAGTTAGTGTAACTGTGCACAAGAACTGGTTGCAGATTGAAGTAATGGCTCATAAGCATCCTCTAAACCTAATGGTTCATTAGGCCAGCCAGAGATTTAATTCTGGTCTCCTTATCGTATGACCTCTTTGAGTATTGCATTTTCCTCTGAATGAGATCTCTAGTGCATTGTGTCTATTTAAAATGAATCAGTGCTCTGGTTCATTGTATATTCCTTGTCTGGTTCATTGCTGTATGTGCAATTTAACATTATAATTCATTTTAATTTCAGATCTGGAGATTGTTCACAGCATTTGTGTTCTACCCTGTTGTACCCCAGACTGGTTTCCATTATCTCATTAACTTGTATTTCTTATACTCATATTCATCGAGACTTGAAACAGGTAAATGCATTGTTAAGTACCGAGAAAGTATTTAAGAAACTGTTATCAGGTCATGAAAGTTTGGAATGAAATGTACAGCCCAGTGATGGTCACAATTGTGTACAGTGTGGAAAGTTTGCACTTCGTTAATGTGGAGGCCTAATCAAATAAATTGTAAGTTTATTAGTTTCTTTAGGTCATCTCACCTCTTTTTCTTTATATTTTTGTATGCATAGCTGTAAGTCCCGTGTTGTAACTTCTTTTGTGTTGCAAAGTAAGATTGAAATTATTAAAATACATGTAAACTGATTGGGAATTTCGTTCATTTTATTTCTTGCTGTATTTAGGTTTCTTTAATTCAAACATTTTTTCCTTAGTTTAATTACAAACAAATACAGGTAGGATTCTGCTGATGCATAAATGTTGGCTGGATAGCCTTTCAATAAAATACTGTTATGTGTAAATTTCTATCTCATTAATATCCTGCATATTTTCAATTACCTCTTGATTATCTGGATCAATTCTCTAATACCAGGCAAGTTGGGATAATTGAGGTTGAACTGCAGTTCTTAAATTTTGCCCGGTTAAAATTTATAAACCATCTACATGTATACCCTTTCTCAGAAAAGAAAAAAGACTGAAATGTTAAACCTATGAGGTGACTTTGAATTTCAAGTGCTGTGTTGCTTTAAATGCATTTTGCAGTAATTGTACTAATGTAACTTGTTTATGTTTTTTGCTCAGGTCTCTTTGATGGCAGACCAGCGGACTATTTGTTTATGATTCTCTTCAATGGAATTATATTAATTGTATCCTTCATGACCTATTTATTGTAACTTGTTTTAGCTGTGTATTGTTAATTCTACATGTTTACGCATTGCACCTTATGACTGTGTATCCGCCCTTCTTAGATCGTAAGTTCTTGTTGATTTCTTTCTGGTGAATTGATTTGATTTCTCAAACTTGTACCATGCCATTTTTGATGGACATTTTTTTTATGTAAATTGAAATGAATGTATGTAGTTTTATCCATGTCAAATGGAAACCAATGTTTTGTGCCATGTTTAATTTTATTGCATTCAAAACAGTTATTAAGGAATAAGAAGTCAGGTTACATTAATTAACTGTTCATATGTCTGTAAATTCATATTGTTAAAGGTATATTTCAGTGCATTCATTAATTATTACAGTACATGTACTTTGAGTGCTCCTTGACCTGAAATGTCAAATGCAACAGATCATAGGATTCCTCATACCCTTGAAAGTAAGTTGGTTTATTTAGAAATAATTTTTCTTTCCATGCATCCCTTTGAAGCTGCATGTACCGTAAAAACTGATGCCTTGTATTTTGTTTGTTGTTTAAATTACTTTTTTTTACCATTGTTTATGTTCATTTAACCTCCCAAATGAGCACAGTTTCAGGAACTGTGGCGGTGCTGCCCAGCAAAGAAAACAAAGTTCACATATGTTACTTTGTTGAAGCTGGAAATTGTGTCAGACACATTACTTAGCTTAAAGTGCCTATAAAGCAAAAAATTTTTTTGCGTTTTTGTGAAGTTTACCATGTCTTAATTACGAAATTATAAAGGAAATGCAGTTACCCTTCGCTGCCATGACACTCGTGTGTTCCAAAGTATTTTCTACGTCACAACCTTGTCATACGATGGTTTTGGCTGTGCGCAACATGGAGACACTTTACGGCGCTAAATTCGAACCTTTCAGGGATCATAATTGCGGATTGAGAAGGTTTTGTTCAGTAAAACCCACATATTCAGACCGAGAAATTCATAAACTAACAAACTGTGACAAAAAATTTTTTTACTTCATAGGCACTTTAAGGTTTTTGGGTTGTTACATGTAAGTTATGCACATATCTGGTGTGATAATAAATTTTCATGTAGAAAACCTTTGTTTATTGTGTTTCAGCTTCTCATGGATCCTCTTGTTCTAAGTGTTCTGTATGTGTGGTGCCAAGTGAATAAGGACACGATTGTACAGTTCTGGTTTGGAATGCAGTTTAAGGTTAGAGTTTGTTGTATACACAAGTTTGCACCATCAATTTTTTTGGGTTTAAAATTTTTCAAACCAGTTTGATTTCTATTTCCTTTTGTCTTAGATCATGGTAATGAATACTGCACAACCTCAACTGAATTATGTAAACTGGTTTGAAACATTTTAAACCAAAAAAAAAAAAACACACACACACACACACAACATAACATAACATGTACACTTGCACCATTAAGTTCTTTGACGAAACCTTATGACCAATAAAGAAAGTTGTAATATTAATTACAATTTATACTTGAATGATTAAATTACAGTGGAACCTCCTTTAAGGGGACACCCTTGGTATAATGGAAAGTGTCCCCTCACTGGAGGTGTCCCTTGAATAGAGGCTGGGCCAATTTTTGTTAATAATTAACCACCTAAACAAAACGTCTGTTTTCCTGACAAGGATTTAACCCTTTCCTGCCCGAGGGAAATGCCGAATTTTCTAAATCGCGAACTATGAACTGGAAGACCACATGTGATATACCATTTAAAAGGTATTTTCTGGGGCGGCTATAAATCACACCAACGGAGATGGAAGAGGTCACATATTAGAGTGAGAAAAGTCCAAAACGAAAGAAGAAAAACTTTGAAAATTTTCCTATTCGATGTACATACTGGGTATCCCCCTAAACTATAGCTTAATATACAGCTCTCAGTGCATTGCTTGTTGTAAGATATCAACTGGACCCTTAACGTACAAAGGAAAAAAAATCCAAAAGTTTGAGGGGTGGTAAATCAAGTCTCATATAGGAGGGGGGCATGATTTTATGCCTTCAATTTATAGATCTTTCCAAGATCTTTTGGTTGTGCAAATTTCACACAAATTGACCAAATACTGAGCTCATTATTGTGTCTTGTGCCATATGGCACTCTTGGGCGTCAAAGGGTTAAGCTACCATAAAATTCTTGATTTTGATTTTTAATTTCAGCAGAAAGTGAACTTTGGCTGTTTCAATAATTATTGCTTTGAAAGCTGTCATTGTTTGTGGTTAGAGTTTGTACCATAATTTCTTATCAGTTCTCTTTGGTGGTCAGTCATGTACCAGGAAATTAATGCCTCCCCTTAATTTAGATTTCAGTAGCATTTGACAGGTTAGTGAAGAGATCGCAGGGTCCGAAATTAACTTTTTTAGGCAGGCGCCAAGTGGCAACTGAATTTTTTTTTTCAGTCGCCATATGGAAAAATGTGGTCGCCAAAAAGCAGAAAAAAAAGTGTCAATAAAAATTTTCCTTCGAAGCGAAACACAAACCAAAATTTTGGGTTGCCAGATGGAAAATTCTGGTCGCCAATTTTTCTTTTAAGAATTAGAACGAAGAGAACGCGTTTGGGGCCGCAATGGCGATTTATACATCTACCACTGAAAAACCACGACGAACGAATCAAGTATGCAGTTTCTTAAGACTGCTAAATGTTTCAAGTCAACTTTGTGCCTTCTCTTGTCTCTGCCTTTTGGGGAAGAAATGTACCCGATTGAAAAACTGCTGGTTGGTTCTTTACTCTATGTTCAAAACCGTAAACGATCTTTCCTTTCGGGTTCTGTCAAGACGATCGACGGATCGCCATGTTGTTCGCACCAGGCCACAACCGTGCAGCATTTCTCGTTCAAAAAACATGGCGGCGAAGCTTCGCACTGCTCGAGCTGTGAAGCGTTGTGATAGATTTATAATAACAGGAAAATCGGTTTTATACTTCAAAAGCAGTGGAAAGGTAAAAAGTAAGTGACCAATTGGCGGGCGGCTTTGAATTTCATTTTTATCAATTTGGCTGAGTATCAAAGTTATTGTTTGTATAATGATCGTGGCATGAAATAGTTAATCGCCCGCTGGCGACTAGTTGTGAAATTTTGGTCGCCAGTGCAAAATTTTTAGTCGCATTGGCGACTAGGAAAGCGCAATTTTCGACCCTGGATCACTCATACACTGATACAAACTAAAGATTATTTATGAATGTTTGTCTGGGACATAGGTTTATGTCGCCTAATATACAATGTAGCAATTTTTTTTAATGGAGGTGTCCCAAAAGAGAGGTTCCACTGTACTCCATCTTGATTTCTATGGATGTTGTATAGTTTCTTTGGCCTGTGTCCTCATCACCAAGCTGTGAAATTTAATGTTGTGTTATCTTTTGTCTCTTTTAAATTCTTAAAAGAAATGATTTAGAAATACATGAAACAAGAAATATGAGTGATAGGAACCGACGTTTCGGTGCATCTTGCGCCATTATCATTAATTATGTAACCTTGATAATGGCGCAAGATGCACTGAAACGTTGGTTCCTATCACTCTTTTAAATTGTCTCATAAATGGAATTGTCTCTTTTAAATTGAAGTTAATCCTTCTTGGTCAGTGTACTTTTATAATGATCGGTCTTTCCTCACTTTACTGCAAGTGCACTGGCAGTATATCACTGATTGTTTTTGTGTTTGTGTTCACAGGCAATGTACCTTCCTTGGGTGTTGGCAATATTTAACATGATCATCCAGGGAGGGTATGTATACATAATTGCTCATGCATGTAGCACCTGGTATTTTGCCCGAAATTATAAATTACCTGTAAATTTGGACATGCCAGAGACATGCTTGCCATATAATGTTTAAAAGTGAAGACATTAATTAAAAATTTATTTTTAAATCTCAATAAGTTGGTGGTCATTTTAAGCAAATCTGATCATCATTCTGCATAAAGCGTTATGTTTAGTATATTTTGTTTGCCTGTGTGTGTTCCAGTAGATTGGAGCTTTCAGTTTACTTGGACTTTTTGCAACATCTTTATTCCTAGAAAATTCCTGCTGATCTAAAATTTCTTCCAGCTAGCACCTTTGAAAACTTCAGGAAAATTCTGTGCTTTTCCTTGCACAGCTGAAATTGTAATGTATTGCTGCATTTGTTTGATTCATTATTGCACTGGTAGTCATTTTTGTGTTCTGTGAAGGAAATTTGGACAAACAAACTGTTTTGGGACATTTGGTTGGTAGCATTATTTGTGGTAATTTTTAAGTTGACACAGTTCTTAATTATGCTCTAACTTCTCAGCGTCGTCCTCATAGGGTTTAGGGTTCATTGGTGAGTTACATAAAACGTTTTTCAGGGCATAATTATCATAATGATAGTTGTCAAAATATTTAGTATCTTTTACTAGAGGAAGAAGATACTGCTATTTAAAACAGGATAATTCCCTCAGTAATTATAATTAAAATCAAAATTACTGTTATCAGCAGAAGCCTTATAGGTAGGGTAGCTGTGCATGTCAGATTTCCTGGATATTTTTCCTGTTTACCCTGGAAAACTCCTGAATTTTCGTTTGATCCTAATAATTTGCATTGCCTGTTTTTATTTGGTTTCTTTATAGTGGCATTATGGAGCTTATTGGGATCTTTGTTGGACACCTTTACTTTTTCCTCATGTTCAAGTACCCACAAGACTTTGGAGGAAGGCGCTTCCTTACTACTCCTTCCATTCTGTAAGAATATAATGTTTAAGTTAGTTTATTTCATACTGCGTACTTTTTCTGTGATGTTATTAGTTAACTGTTATCCTTTCTTTAGTGTACATATTAAGAGTTATTGTCTGAGAAAACCAGGCAGGTGGTCAAAGATCGGGTTCGGCCAAATCATTCCATACTAACATCATAGATAGGTTAGGTGGACTTATGGATAAATATACTAAAGTTTGCTCTTCAAGTGTTTTGGTATAGGAGAAATGAGATCCACTCTCCATCACCCCCTCAGGTCCTAGTTTTTCTGGTAAATTTGACCCAAATTTGACAGCCAGCAAAAACTGTACAATTTAGCGAACGAAGTTCATGTTTTGTACCTGATATAAATGGGCATAGGACTTCTTGTAAAAAGCCAGAGATATGCGAAATAAGCAAACGTCACTCTTCAACATTTAGTTTTGGAATACCTATAATTCGTATCTGCAAATGAGCAAGAAATTAGCCATTTTCGACTTCACGCAGAACACACAACTAAAATTTCAGCAAAAACTGGATGCCAAAACCAAACACTCTTAACTTCCATCTATTAAAATCAGCAATAATCTTTTTGGGCCATTCAAACAGCAAGATGCTACATCACCTCCATTTCTCCTACTACTCGATGTCACGTACAGCACGACACGACGCAATCAATGTGCTGTTTAAGCCGCTCCTGGATTTCGCATTGGGTTTGTCTTAAGTTAAAAATATTCAGTTGATCAAATTAGTTCCACAAAAAAATTCAAATCCCCTCTCTTGCGAATTTAACGGAAGGAAAATTAAGAAAACGCGAAAATAAACAAAACGACGCCATGTTGAATT
The DNA here is from genome assembly GCF_977016875.1 of Pavona decussata. Taxonomy (NCBI): domain Eukaryota; kingdom Metazoa; phylum Cnidaria; class Anthozoa; order Scleractinia; family Agariciidae; genus Pavona; species Pavona decussata. The sequence continues at coordinate 963,441 of NW_028145486.1, read as the reverse complement.
TGTTCACTCGGGATACACTGGGAACTAGTTGATTGGTTGTAATTATGTAAGGGAGCCAGGGGCTAAGCTTCAGAGCGGAAAAACGTTCTGCGCAATTTTTCTGCGCATATCCGTTCGCGGGCGCAAGTGAACTGAAAACGCGGCCGTTCGATTCTGTTGCATTGTTGAGCAGTGGCTTTTGTGGTAAAAATACATTTTACCATCTACGTTTTTTCCAATTTCATCGAATATGCTATAAAAATCAGACCGGCCATTTTACCAACACCGTGTAAGGACAAGAACAAGAAGCTTTGTGAAACAAATTCAAAATTCCCGCTAAGCACAGTGACAAAAGGAATTATTTGGGAAGTTTCCGTAATTAAAGATATTTTTCCTGCCTTCAGTTGACCTGTGCAGATAAATATTGTTACACATCAGTTGTGTCATTGACCTGAGCCTACTAGATGGATGCACACACACCGTGTCAAAAACAAACTTTTTTTATTGTGCAGCTGATTGTATTTATCATGATCAACTTTTAGCAAATTATGCTGGACCGCAAGTAGCGAAAGCTAATCGAGGCGGGCAGTGAAAGACAAAAAGAAATATACAATACATTGAAGAGACATAAACTAAACTAAAGGAAATAAAGCAGTACAATATACTAAGAGATCGAAAGTAACGCATCGCATGAAATTGCTCCCTCGACACCGATAATTAGATCCTTGCGAAAAAAAAATTAAAAATCCGCTCTGGCAAACAATTTTATACTTTGGCAAACTCAGTAATTAACGATTAACTATTTTTCTACCCAGGGTTGAGCTCTCGACCTTAAATATTCAGGGGTTTGCTTATATAGTCGCTTTTTGTAAAAAGGTCCATGACAATAACAGACCCGTAGAGGCGATTTGTTTACACGCCGCGGGAACAATGAAGGTTTAAAGATCTTTCTTAAAGTCTAAGAAGCCCTAAGAAAATGGAAGCAAAGCAAGGTTACATCTGCAGCTATCTTCTTGTGTAGAATAATTATCGCTACTTACCGGGATATCTGCGGTAGCATAGTAAATTGTTGAAAATAAGAAAATTAAAATTGCCGCCATTTTTGAAACATTTGGTGCCCAGCCCTCACGCAGAGTTCGCGCATGCTTTTTGCGTTTTTCCGCTCTGAAAGGCTGGCCATGGATGATTGTTCCACGCTGTTTTTTCATAATTTAGCTTTTTGATTTAAGGAAGGCTGGTTTAGGCTCGTGCTGTAAATAACAAGGAATAACAGACTATTGGGAAATGAAGACACCAACGAGAGTGACAACCATTTACCATTTTCCTTGCTTATTAAATGGCCTACATGTTGTTATGCTTGCTGGGCAGGGAAAATCGTTTTGAAATTTAATTTGCATTTTGTGGGCTTTGATTAGGCGAAGTTTCTGGGTCAAGCTGTCTTGTACTGTCAAAGACGGGATTACAACGAATCAAATAGGAGCCAAAAACACAAGAGTAATTTGGAGAAACAATACCGTAGCCCAGTTGGAAGCCTTGTTTGCAGATTCACTTGCAGAAACTCTATTTTGTTTCAATACAAAGGGAAAAAAATCCGAAAAAATAACGTCGTATTATTTTATATCGTAAGAGACTATACACGTACGAAAGTATTTTATGACAATTTTGTTCTTACCATATTTACATTTATTACGTGACATATGGTCTTCGCTCCAGTCTTTTGCGACAGTATTTACATTGCAGTCAGAAGCGTAATGTACAACGCAAAATGAGCTGCTCATTTTCAACTGTTGACAGTCCAACACGGTCCAACACCATACGCGCCAAATGAGCTTTATGTTATTCCTCTAAAATCATGCAGAAAGGATTTAACAGATTATCTAACTAATCTGGGTGACAGTGGATCGAAGTCGAGGCTTAGGGACACGGATTAACGAGGCTGATGTTTTTCTCAATCGCGCCGGATTGTATTCTCTATCAGAGGAAGACAGGGAAATGCCCAAAGCACAAATACGAATTAACAACACATTACCAGAAGTTAAAATCCAGTTGTTCTCACCCATCTCACAGAGGTGAAGCGAAAAAATTAAAAAATCCTCGTCGGTTAAACAAACAGGTGCCGGAAGAAATATACCGGGAGTTTCAAGTTTCAGTTCCAATAGGATCTGGTATGTACAATAAGCCAATATTTAAATTATTTTCTCGAAATTCACCTATTTTTGGTAATTAATTTACTCCTTTTATTTTTACCTTACGTGTAGTTTCTTATCAGTTCGGAAATCTCTGCTAATTTATCAGATGCGTTGTTTTGTTACAATGTAACAAACATCTCATTCAGTTGAAATCAACATTTCAAATATTGTTTCAGCCCTGTGTAAACACTTGTCGAAAAGGCCATTCAAGCAGATTTAAAGTGGAGGATGCTACCTCAAAATTTGAGGACAAGCTTAACGTGAATGTTTTGAATTAATAGTAAGATTACTGTTCCCTTGGACCGATATATAACTTCTTTATTTATTCGACTCGGAGACAATTTTGTGATGATTCCAGTAGAGTTTAAGAGTTGGGCGTTGCAGATTCTACGTTGACGTGATGTCATTTGTTTATTCTCTAATTAGCGTTCTTGACGGTCCGGCAGCTTCTCCTTCCCATCTCCTATCATATTTATCAAGGTATTAAAGCGGAGATAATACAGCCAAAACTAATTTTTTGTTAATTTGTTGTGTACGTTTCCAACAGCAGCTTTTATAACCAAAAAGCACATACTCCTAACGGCCTTCTGGTGTACATGACAAGCCGGAATGATAAGTCCAACGCTTTTATTAAAAGCAAATGACGTATTCAGTGAGGGCTCCTAAGTTAATATTTCGCTTCACGACATGTGTTCATTGACAGACCAACGGAACTAGCAAAGTTCAAAGTAAGTAAACAAAAGATCGGAAGCAAAAACAAACATACCTTGGAAAAGGCAGTTATCTATAGGAAAAAAGAAATTCCAACCCAAAGGGGATCTGCAAGGAAAATTCTTTTTTCTAAATATCAAGCGCACATTTTCCGTCAGTTATCTTTAGTTTTACGCAGGTTATTTTAGAGGGAGAACAATTCCATGACACTGTTTCTACTTATTTCACACATCCAATCTGATTGCTTTGCGGTAAAGGTAGAGATCATATTTCAGCTGTCCTCAGTGATTCAGAGGGGAGCGTGTCGAGTAGAGAGATTAACCTAGGAGTGTCAATTTGTTGAGTTATAACTGTGATCAGTTTGCTTATGCATTGTACAGCGATTTGTTTTACTAGTGTTATGTAGTACAAGTGTCAAATAATGGTACTTCTTTCAAAGTTACTAAACGGAAACTTTCTTATCAAGGCATTGCAATTTTTGTTATTAAATTCAACAATTCCAGTTGTTCATGCTTTAGCGTGCATTATCGAGTTGTGAAGAACGCGGGAGTTGGATATCTCTGATTTCTTGACGGTGGAAATGTACATCAAAAGCCGCGCGCTCAAAAAAAAAATCCAATGAAGTTATTTTTTCACGCTATTGCGAGGTTCTGCTGGTTCTATTTTGAGCATGATTCGTTCATGTCATTATTTGTTCAGATCTTGAGCTGTTTATTGCGACAAACAGACGTTTCTAGCAACAATGCGCCAGCGATAGGTCCTTCCCTGTCCCCTCCCGACCCAAAGTAAAAGTAAGAAGGTCCCAGTCCCTTGAGAGCAATCCAACTCAAGATGGCGTCGTTCTGTTTAGTTCGTATTTCTTTTTAAATTTTCCTTCTGTTAAATTGGCCAGAGAGGAGTTCTGATTTTTTTGGGACCACTTTAGTCAACTGCATATATTTAACCGTGGAGAAATCCAATGTGGAATCCAAGAGCGGCTTAATCGGCACATCGCTTGCGTCGTGTCGTGCTGTACATAACAACGAGTGGTAGGAGTAATGGAGGTGGTGAAGCATCTTGCTGTTTGAATGACCCAAAAAGATTATTGCTGATTGTGATAGAGGGAAGGTAAGAGTATTTGGTTTTAGCATCCGATTGTTGCTGAAGATTTAGTTGTGTGTTCTGCGTGAGTTTCAAAATGGCTAATTTCTTGCTCATTCGCAGATGCGAAATATAGGTATTCCAAAACTAAATGTTGTAGAGTGACTTTTACTTATTTCGCATATCTCTGGCTTTTTACAAGAAGTTCTATGACCATTTATATCAGGTACAAAACACGAACTCCGTTCGCTAAATTTTACAGTTTTTGCTGGCTGTCAAATTTGGGTCAAATTTACCAGAAAAACTAGGACCTGAGGGGGTGATGGAGAGTGGATCTCATTTCTCCTATACCAAAACACTTGAAGAGTAAACTTTAGTATATTTATCCATAAGTCCACCTAACCTAACTATGATGTTAGTATGGAATAATTTGGCCGACCCCCATCTTTCAGCTTTTTCAGATTTTGCCCGGTTTTCTCAGACATTGACTCTTAAATACTTTGTCACAACCAGGTCTAAGGGCCTGTTTACAAGGAGCAAGGGTTGTGTTAGCAAGAGGATTACCCTAGCACTACAACATTTCTTCTTTTTTGTGTGTGTGATGTGTTTAAAAGCCAGGTAGGGTTACCCTAGCATCAGGGTAACTCTGCCTGGCTTGTAAATGCTATGCTAGGGATACCTTGCCTAACCTGCCTGTTGTTGTACATGCAATACTGCCTACCCGGGACAACTTTTTAACTGTTTCCAGACCCTTAAGAAGTTAAATTGAGTGGTACAAATGGTGGAACGAGTACTACCCGGCTTTGAATACCCCCATTTTCACCCTCCTTCACAAACCAAAAATGCTTCTGGTGAATAGTCTACAAGTCAATTTTACAATTTTCTATAATTTTCCCATCCTTTCACCCACTTCACGCTTTGTGGTATAGTTGACCCAAGTGATAGGGCAACCCTACCTGTGAAATTTTGCTTGTAAACACGGACACTTTTTTCAATCATTGAAAACATTTGAAAAGTTTGAAAGGACTGAATTGAAAAGTTGCACACCCAATATGGTATTTTTATTTCTTTCACACTCAAGTCTTCAAACTATTGTCAATGAAGTCGTACTTTTGCATTGCTCAGCAAAGAAATGACTTTTCTGCTTTGCACGATTTCTGTAAACCAGAATAATCACATTCAATCGGTAATAATTTGATTCATTTTACAGGTACAAGTTTCTACCAAACCGCCAGGGAGGTGTGAGTGGCTTTGGTGTCGCTCCTGCAAGCCGTAGACCACGTGACCAGGATAATGGTGGCGGGGGTGGTGGATGGGGAGGCTGGGGTCGGGGTCATCGTCTTGGCAACGAATAAACGTTCCAATAAACATACTCGTGTAAATCGTCAATGTACTTGAAATACTCTCTTGGTGAACATAGTATGTAGTATTGTTGTTTGCGAGCAAACTTGAAGTGCAAGTCGAATTTCCATAGGAAAACGAAACCTGTCATTCATTTACATCCATGGATGTAAATGTTAAGGAAGGTGCCTACTTTTGTTACTGCGCATACGTTCTGCGCATCTCGAGATACTCGGGTTTCCTAAGGGTGGTGTCTACTAATTCAGGGATATTTTTGTACGGTTTAAAGCTATGCTGAGAAAACAGAACTTAGCAAGTGCCCTTGGTATTCAAAAAGAAAATTGGGGGTAACCATACATTTTTCACAGATAATAAAGCTTCGATTTAGAAAGAAAAAAAAAATACCATACATTGCTTTGTATTTTACTGTTTTTTAGAATAATTGTTGCTTGATTATCTCTAAAAAATGCGCGGTTACCCCCAATTTTCCATTTGGTTTTCAATAGCCCTTACTCAGATCTGCTTTCACCGCAAAGTTTGAAACCGCGTAAAAATACTTCTTTGTTAGTAGGCACCGTCCTTGAAGCTTTTTAACTGCATAAAACGTGCGTGAAGGACACAGACAGAGCACCAGTTCCTGTAATATTATATAAGTTGAAAAAAGTTCATTAAAGTTGTTCAGACTTTGCCAGCATGATGTGTTTGATTGGATAGGGAAAAAAACTCCCCGTTCTTCTGTAAAGTTCGCCATACTTCGGAAGGCGACACGTTGATCAGGGGGCCACTCCGGAACTGGGAGGATGTATCTTTTTCCGCCCAGTTCTTTTAGCTTGCCGCCTCAGAATATTTTCTTGGAAGTTAGCATCCTATGACTTTGGTAAAACGATTCCTCCTTGCTCTGTAAGTTCGATATCCCTTGGAGTGTTGTTCGACATGGCTCCATTTCTTGGAAGTGACGTTGACTTGCAGAATTATTTCCCTCCTCTGTCGATTACAGTCGAACCTGGTTTAAGCGACACCTTATCAAGCGGTCACCCTCTGTTGTGTTAGGCGGTCAGTACAGTTGCCAAAGTTCCGAAAGTTACTTCCCCTAATTCTTATAATTCAACGGTCACCTCTATTAAGCGGTCGACGTCACTCTTTACTGCGGGGTCCCAACGAGCTTTTTCTGTTAACTGGACCTGCGTTGAACGGTACCTACCGGTCACTTTGTAAAATGTGGTACAGGTGGTTGAATTTCAAACGGTCACCAATATTGACTGTAGGAGGATCGTGGCGTTATCCTTTGTCTGTTTTATGTAACATTTGATAACCTGGTGTACAGTTTATTTACACCGCGTTTTGTTTACAATTCACTTACTCGTTTAATAAACTGCAGCGAAAAAACTGACGGTATGAGAAAGGAAAACATGGTATTGTCCACTTTGAGGTTGAGCAGGGGACTGGGTCGAGTTGCAAAATTTGTCTCATTTATAAATTGGCACTACCATAGAAAAGATCACGTTAAGATTAGTCATTTAGACCAAGTTTGGTGTTTAGGTCGAATAACAACCAAGTTATGGATCTTGAAACAAAGTTCCAAATCCACACAAAAATATCTAATTTGGAGACGGCGTCCTCCAAAACCATATAAACTCTTTTGTTACCCCTGTAAAATCCTGTCAGATAGGTACCATTTCAAAGAAACTGAGTTGAAAATTACGACTTTTATTAATTTTAAGTATATCACAGAAATAAGAAAAAAATTTTGACAGTTTATATGGTTTTGGGGGACGCCTTCTCAAAATGAGAGACGTTTGTATGGATTTCGATCCATGTTTCAAGATACATAACTTGGTTGTTATTTAACTAAATAGTACCAAACTTGGTCAAATAACTAATCTTAAAGTGGTATTTCGTATGATGGTGTCAATTTTTTAATTGGATAAAATTTGCAACTCGGCCCAGTTCCCTGCTCAACCTCAACCATGTTTTCCTTTCTTATACCATCAGTTTTTTCCCTGCAGTTTATTAACCGAGTAACTTAACTGTAAACAAAACTTGGTGTAAAATGAGAGCACAGAGGAACTCCACAAACTTAAAACTGGACTAAGTTTTTTATGAAAATCATTCCGGCTTGTTTCCGATGTAAGAGGATAACTTGGGACTTGCTCTCAGCTGTGTTCTTCAATGACGTGAAAGTTTCACAATATGCCATATCAGTTCACTTTTGCAATAAATTAAACACATTTGGAAACCACTTAGGTATAAGCTTAAGTTACAGGTGACAATAAAGGAGAGAAATTGACATTACTTCGATTCACTTCTGCAATTATCAGCAGTGTGTTGCGTTTCGCAACGGGTGATGTTTTATCATCTACGTCACGTGGATTTCGTAATGATCTAAAACGGAATCTCATTGAGCCATGCATGGCCATTCACCATCCCACGGCACAGCGACTAATTAAAAAGCTAAAAAGGCTCAAACTTCGTCGAGTAATGTTTTGTTGTCGTTGTATTTGTCTGGCGGAGGGAAAAGCAAATGTTCCTGCAAACAGCTGAAACAGGCTAGGCCCCCAGGTGGATTCGTGATCAGCTTCAGTCATGATGTGTAAGGTAGGTTTGTTGTGCGAAAAGGTGCGGTTATTTGAATTTACTGGCCTTCATTTCTTATATTCTTTCAAAGCGGAGTTTTGAGGCAAAACAATTTTAAAATAATAAAACGAGCATCCATATTAAATTTCTTGCAAAACGTTGGCTGTCTGCCTATTTCGCCGTCTTCAATTACCCATGTGTAAATGAAAGACATTCAAATCTTGTTTTTTCGAATATTTATTGATGTTCATTTACTGATATGGACTTTCGCAACGGAAGTCCCTTGCTTCTCTTTCCCTGATTCTTTTCTTCCGCAAGCTCCACGCTCAGCCCGCTTCAAACAAAAGTCGTTCCCCTCCTTCTTTTAAATTTAATTTTAGTCTTAATTTTGCTTCCCTAGGCAAAAGTTTAATCTGTATATAGCAGACAAACGAACGGCAAGATAATTTTTCAACCTTGGTGGAAAAACTCGGCGCATCACTTAATTTTCAAGCCTGGAAACGTATAAGTAAATAAAACTTACTTACAGGGAACTGTTTAACGATTTTAAAACACTTTTCCCAAGGAAACTAACTTGTTGTTATTCTGATGTGCAGATGTTTTACTGTTGATGATTGTGACAAGTATTTGACGAGAAAAAAACGGAGAAGTAGACGAAATTCATGTCGGGCTCAGAGTATTTGAGGTCTCCAGAGGCGATCTCGAAGATTGCAGAGTTTGTAAGTCGCTGTCTATTTCTAACCCTGTTTTGGTGATATTTTCAACGATTGACGTAAAACAAAACCAAAACGATAACACAGTGACCGATCAGGACCCGACTTAAATGTTAAAGGAAATGTATATTGATAAGGTCTTGATCCAAGATAAATTTTGTTACAAAGGAGACCACAGTGCCTTATTTTGTCAATTTTTTTAGTTTCTGAATAAATTGAATACACTCTTTTGTCTTTATAAGAACCTTTTTTATAAGAACGTTGAGGCTGAGATTAACTAAAATTTAAGAACATGCTAAGAACATTACCCAGGCTAAGAGTCCTGAGTTAAGAACATTTTTATTCCAACCAAATATTTTTAAAATGAACAGAATAAATACGGATAAATAATACATGAAAAAATTCAGTCTGTATTGTCCAATTAACCCAAATAATAGGTGTCTTGGTCACGTCCGCATAGAGTTATTGAAATACTATAAAAGATAACTTAAGAACGTCTAAAGAACTTTTCAGGCTCAAATTGCCAACAATAATAAGAACGTTCAGCGTCAGCCTCTAAATTAGACGTTATATATCAAAAAAGGTGCATACAAAATACATAGAAAACCTTCAGCCCCGTTAACTTGTATTACAATTTTTTTCAACGGCACCCAACGATTCCTTTCGGGGGATATCTGTTAGGCAGAAATTCGGATTTAGCCGTGAAGAAAATATAAAGTGTTCTTCGGCAAAATGTCAGCTCGAATTTTCGTTGCACTGTCAAACTAATTTCTTTCGTTTTCGAAGGAGCAAATAAGTCGTAAAAAAAAGCGAAAATAGGTCAGCTAGCATTTCCGTGAACACCAACCGCAACAGCTATTAATTTCGGGGAATAGAGCGGTTTTCAATTGAGTGTCGAAAGTTACTTCGCGTTTGCTTTGGTTTTGCTTTACTAGACTCTATGATTGGTTGATAAAGTTCGCGCCATTTTCTCAACCAATGGGAAGCCATACCAAAACCGATCGTACTTGGTCGCACGCGCTTGGCGCCGGTTACATGTATTTGCTTCGAGTTCTAATTGTGCTGTTTACATCTGTTGTGATTGGCCAGAGAAAGTACTTTGAAATTACTTGAGAAATTACAACACTCAATTGAAACCTAAGTATCGATGATATCGAGTAATAGATCATATTCGTATTCTCGGTATTGAACTGGATCGAGCTTGCAATGGAGGCTCATGAGGGTGAATATATTACAAACTATTTGCATGTGAAAAGATTCCCCCGCATAAGCCTCGTGTGCAAGCTAGTTCCAGTTAATACCGAGAATACGAATACTGTCTATAGGTATCGTTATCGGTCCATTCAGTATCGCCCAAACAATTCCACCAGCTACGCATGCGCAGGCTTACGATAACGTAACAACATACAAGCGACTAGAAAGCTTTTGTAACACTTTTGTTCAGGCATTTACATTCGTTTACATGTCAAACAGGTAGTGAAAATTTCTGAAAAGTCTCGATAGGGTCAATCCATCCAGTCTTATGTGCTGGTTTTTGTTACATTGTTCCACAGCTGTTGCTGATGGTAGCGTTCATTAGAGTGAGTCTATACAACAGAAACCTCAATTCCAAAGACCATGGTATCCTCAGACCAGACCATAAGGAGCGACTGTTATTCTTCTTAATTTCCGCCGTCAGTGCATGGCTGCTTGTTACGTTCGTCTTTGTGTTTACCCTGTCGAGAGTCAACGAAAGAATCAAAAGTTGGAATCTTCTCGTGAGTTAAATGAAACGTGGGTGTCGTCTTTCACTTGTCAGAACTAGCCACTGCCACTTTGTAAATGGAATAAGTTGTTTGGAATTAAGAGATTGATCGTAGTTTAGACACCTTTTAGAAAACGTTAAAAAAAATTAAAGCATGTAGCCATTCTTTCACATTGTGATCATTTCTAGATCATTCCAGCGGCTTGACAGTTCTGGCGATTGTAAAGCATCCCCAATCTTCATGTTATTGTTCTGAGGGACCGACGCACGTTTGGTACCCAAATGAACTATTCTGTAATAGCGTGGCTTATATATGTATGCAATACAGTAGCTTACACCTTCATTCCCCTAATAGTACTCAAGGTTACTGGAAACATTCGTGTATGGCGTATCAGTGCACCTGTCAGTGTTAACATGCGTAACATTGACAGTTTCGTTTCGCAATGCTTCTATAAAGAGTTGTAGCACGATCCGTACGTACTATCGTAGAAAACTCCACTGAAGAGGTTGTACTATGGTCTTTGGTCACTGGAAAGTGTAAAAATAACAAACCTCTGTAAATACATTACTGTTTTCCGTTAAACCCCCCTAAACAATTGCCAATTTAATTCATTCTCGCGCGGTACTCACTCACTATTTTAAATGTATTGATGTCTTTGTGATGATTAAAAAGAAAAGCCGCGAGGGTCATCGAAAGCTTAAATTATCGCTTTCCTCTGATCTTCAACTCTCAAATCCTTTCGTTGTGGAAGTCTTGAACACTCTGAAGAAAGGTAGGAGGGTTTGAGTCGAGCTTTGGAGTCGAAAAAGTTCAAAGACTCTTTTGTGCTCTTGAAAACGCTTATTCAATTTTCGTCCAAGTTAGCCAACCCTAGATGTCGCTCCCGTTTCATCTGCAAGCAGAACTATCTAGCTATAGAAAGGTGGAAGCTATGCAAATTTGCATGTGACGTTGCGTTGTTTTGGTCGGATGAAGCACTTCTTGCAGTATCTAGTCTTGGACAAAGTGCATATAGCGCCTAATTTTGAACATTCAATCCCCAATTGAAACACTCTTCTCAACTTCCTTTTCAGATAGTGGTTATAAGTATCTTAAGCGCCATTTTCTTGCTCGTTTCAAGCTCTTTACTGATAAATGAAGTCACTCATCTCGGGAAGATTGACCTGTGCAAGGTGATAAAGCATGCTAGGAAGCAGACATGCGGTCACCTGCAAATTGCATCTGTAAGTTTTTTTTTTGACGTACAGTGGAAGCCACCTTGGTAATTTTTTTGGACCCATTGGTGACCGTATTAACGGGGCTCTACTGTAATTGAAATTAGCTATCAGGAAAAGTAAGTAATGATAACTTGATATTATATTCCCGATGGTTCGTCAAGCCCCAGGGCAAAATGCCGTGTATTTTAAATTTTTGATAAACTTTATTGCAGAACTTAGTATTAAACCCAACACATTTGCTTCTGCATTTCATAACAAAACGTGTTTAAATGTATGAATTTCATATCTTCACTTTCATAACATAATCTAGAGATGTGGACGAAATTATGAATGGGAATGTTGAATGCTCAGAATGCAACAACTGAGGAATAGAGAAACCGCTAAAGTGGCGATGATCATCCTCCCCAGCCTTAAATCTTGCGCGGTATTGTATCCCACCAGAAGTCAGTGAAATTAGACGCTTTCATACGCCTCGAACGCGGAGAAGAAAAATAGATAAGGAATTTTTTTTCGATTTTCACGCGAAAACAACATGAAGATTTGAACTATGAAAAGGAATTTCGCATGACTCTTTTTATCTTAGAAAAATCATCTCATAACACTGTTTAAATGACACTGATTATGATTTCTGTGTTCACTATCACCCTTCATGCATATCTCTAAAATTGAAGCTCTTCTTACTTGCTTTTAGGTCTGTGGATTCTCAGCCATGTTGCTGCTTATTGGAGATGGTGTTCTGTATTATTTTAAGCTAACAAATCGTGAAACCAGCTAGCTGTTTCACGGCGTCGCCGATAAAAGAAAGAGTAACTGAAGGCGATAAAAGTTCACACATGAGACAGTTTTTACATTGAATAATCTAGATCTATCTTCATCTATATCTATATATCATATATCGCGAATGTACAGTTCAGATGCTACGAATTCAGGGCCTGTTTGTTCGAAAGCCGATCAACGTCAATCCCTGATTAAAGCATGATTAACTCATTCAAAGTTTTATAAGCTAATTTTAAGCTAGTGGTAACGAAAAGTCTTAGTGAAAACTGAGGAACAAAAATCTTTTTGAAGTGCTTTCAATGATTAATAGTTAAACTCGAATCAAAGTACACGTTAACCCAGGATTAGCTAAAGCTTAATCGTGCTTTGAACAACTGGGCCTTCAGCTGGTGAAAATAAAGGTGAGGTGTACTTAGACGCCGAGATGTAAATGCAAAAAAAAAAAGGGAGAAATAATGTACAGTTAATATAGAAATGGATTCTTGTTCAGGTAGGCACTGTTGCTGTTCAGTAAACATTGTACGTTGTTTAAATACTAATGTTTGGACAACAAGCTTAAACAAAAGGTGTGTTTTCGTTATTTTCAGTGTTTTAAAGTTTTATTTTATCTATGCATTTTAAAAAATTGACACTGTATTTGTCATTTTATTTTTTAATAGCTTGATTCTATTATTCCATAAATCCTGAAATTCCAAACTGGGATCTTGTTGTTAAGTCTGCTGGCTTAGCGATCCAGTAGCGGCTAAACCTGGCATTTGGATTATGGGGTTATTATAATTGTAACACAATTAGTTTATTTCAGTAGCATATTACATATTCTTCATTTGCTGTTCATTAACTGCTTTATTAGGTGCGCAAGTTTTGGAATTCTGCTTCAGTTATTTAACTGAGAAAAGCAAGTTCACTTTAAGCTAGACCGGTTGGCAAAACTCTCTCTGTTAATTTTGGTATTGACATTTTTCCTCTAAACGTTACGATCCACGTCGTTCCTATATGTCCAGAAATGCACGCTAATGAGATTCATGAACTGCATGATAGACATCACAAGGTGTCCCTTAACCTTAATTCTCCGTTAAAACACACATAATTCTGTCAAACATGAAGTCATATGAAAACGACAGAAAGGCCTGTTTTATATGAAGTACCCAAATTCAGGGCTAGGTGCATTTCTGGACTTAATGGAGTTGTTCCTAGGGCTTTTCCCTTCATTGTTTTAATCAAAATGTTCGTCACTTCTCACCGCTATCCCTTTCTGTATTATACGCCATTTCATGGATATCACATCACCACAGAAAGTGTGGCAACTACATAATGCCGCTTATTTCGATACGATTAAGCAAAAGTAGTGTCTTACAACATGCCTTGACGAACAAGAAGTTTTAACTTATTAAACACTAGATGGATATGAGTCTATAGTTGCTGGAAATTATATAAGTTTGCTTGATAAAATTGAACTGTATAATAAATAAAGTAATAGTTTTTCTCACGGTTTAGTCACTAAAGTTCTTGACGTTGGCACAGGTTACTGCAAGTCTTCATCAAGGTGATGAGGCCGAGTGATTTCGCTTCCCCATTCTTTTTTCCATGTTTTTTCCCATCCTCTGTCCCTATTATGCCACTATAACCAACGACCCCTTTCCCAAATGGAAGTAAATTTGGTAAGAACACATGCAAAACTTCACACGTCACTTCAAGCGTCATAACATTTTCAAATTACGATCGTAGTACTGATGAATTGCTGCGGATGAAAACTGGGTTAAACTGGACCGTCAACGCCTTGTTAATAAATCAATAATGATGTACAAGATTGTAAATAATATGGTTCCGGAATATCTTAGTTCACGCTTTGTCTTCTGTTCCGATACTTTAACTTATAACCTAAGAGGTAGTGATGGTACGCTTGCTATCCCACAGCCCCGCACTAATCGTACAACTTTTTGCTCACGACTGTCGCATGCGATTTCTAGAGCGCGCGCTGCTCGCGTCATGCAAAAAATTGCACACAACACTCGTAATTCAACATTGCCTATACCTACTATTAATTTAGTTAGGTAGTTAGATTTATTTAAATTAAATATTGTATAGTCCTGAAGGGAACACTGTGTCTAAATAAAGTTACCATACCTTACCTTACTGATCAGTGCTCACCCCTACCCCACCTTACCCCCAAACAACCCTCTCCCCAAAAAAGAGAAAACAAGCAAAATCAGTTGAAATTATTTTTTAACGTCCATACCCCGGCCAATTCCGCCCCTAGCCTACGCTAGCAGACCCCTTTTCAGGCTTTTGTCTCACCCACCCCACCGCGTCCCGATTCGGACCTTGTACCCCGGCCCCCAGAAAAGGAAATTGCACTCAGTCTCGCACCCTGGGACGTGAAGAGGAGAGACCCTGGGAACGAGGTTGTCTCTTGATGCAGTCTATTGAGTTCCAGGGCTCTCTCTTTTTTTAAGGCTTGGCTGCGTAAAATTTCCCAATCCTCTCTGGATGTTTCTATTAGAATTGTACGTTATACACTGAACACGTTTTTCATCCGCTTTTCGAAGTTTAGAAGATCAACCACGTCTTTCCGATGAACAGTTGGCTCTACACACCGAGGCAACGCAGGAAAGTCATTTGCCTTCATTTGCCTTCACATTTCGAAGTTACAACTGATTACAACCGCTTACTATGAGCTGAGCTGAATAATTCCGTGTCATGGATCCGTTTCGTGTCAGGCTGCTATCCGTTTCAAATGGAATAACTGATCGAGAACTCGGCCAGTTAAAGTTTGTCTGCAAACAGCACATCCCTGTTGGTGTTCTCGAGAAGATTGTTCGTCCGCTGGACTTGTTTGATGAGCTTGAGAATAGGAACTTGTTGGGTCATGATAACACTGAATTTTTGGCGGAGCTATTGACCGGAATTGATCGTTTTGAACTGAAAGATGTATTACTCGGTGTTAAAGGTGAGTAGGAATTGCATCATTGCGTCCGTTTTACATCTTTTCATAGTTTAAGGGACTATAATTTATTGCTTATAAAATTATTGTAATATTTGATTGAACCCGGGTGAGTTGGGAATACATACTATGACATAATTTATATAATATGCGGTTAAAACAGTGCATTTAAGTTATAAAAAAATCTAAAAGTATTACCATGAACATCTCCTCAGTGTTGATATTTCTTATTTCTTGATTCTAATTGAAGCTCAAGTTATTTATTTAAGACTTCAGAAATCTAGAAATTATGCAAAAACGAGCCAAAAATGGTAATCATTATTAACATTGAGATTGTCGTGTCCCTGTTGAGTATTCATAAATTAACACAATCTGCCTCATTTTCAGAAGCGTAATGTGTTGTTCCAGAAAATATTGATAAGCCCCCTATATAGCTATGGGAAATGGTATCGGTTGTTTTGGCTTGGGACAATGGTCACCAAACTTTTGGAAGAATGAGAAGTTAGCTCCACACTTAAAGTTTTGAAACCTTTCCCTGTTAGAGTGACCAGTAATCTTCTGTGGGCAGGTTTGAATATTATTCTCCATACCCACACAATGTCTAAAAATAATACAACTGTTTGATTTTGTATTTATTAAAAATTGGATCATTTTATCATGTAATTTGAGGGATTTGATTGGCTTAGTGGCCAATTTGGTATGTAAGCCATTATAATCATGCCAGAGAGATAGCGACCATTAAAATTGTCTTCTTTTTGTTCTTGCAAAGTTAAAATCAGCAAGATCTAGCAATATTTCTTAATTGTTTTAAATTAGTCAAACAATTATTCCACTCTCGCTTGTTGGATGTGAGATGATTATAGTCAACTCGGCGCTACATGCCTCATGATGTTAGCTATCTATCATAATGTCATATCCAATGTGCGCTCATGGAATAATTGTTAACTGACCAATGGCCTGCAACATCTTGTTGCTGCAAGAATTAACTACACCAACTACTTATTGTTAGTATTTCCTTGATCAAGTGCACCTCCTCAGTTACATGTAAATGACATCCATTAACAAGAGATCAGGAATACCCATGGATACCCTTGTCCCAGAGGCTTTTCTTTTTTTTCTACAAATAATATTGAGCTACAAAGCAGCAACAGGGAGGCACATAGGCAGGGCTCGAGACTAATTCTTTTTCTCACTAGCCCCGTGGCTAGTGACAACCTTGATTTCACTAGCCAAAACCAATTTTCTACTAGCCAGAACTTTCAAACATGGGGGGGAATTGCGGAAGGGTAGACATTTTAACTTTTAAATTATACAATGTTGATAGGGAAAAAATGTCGCAAACTTGTAGACATGACTTCGTCAGATTTTTTATTGTCATCCTGTTAAGCCAGAGAAAATGATGTGTAATGTGGGAAGTCAAGAATATACTGCACATCCTGAGTAAGAACGCATCTCAGGTTGCCCGAAATAAGCTTCGATGAGTCAGAATCGGAGAATCATTTAAAATCTTGAACCATATTTAGAAACTAAAGACGGCCTTTTCTCAATCGGCAGGCATTCAAACATGTTCATTTCGGTACGTATTCCCAACAAACATTTGCATAAAAGCAATGAGACGGACTGTATACAAATAGATATGTTTAAAAAAGATGAAAGAGATATCACCTAGTTTTTATTTTTTTTTTTATTTTTAGTTCTGTTCAAGACAAATTGTCAAATTTGTTCGATTTACATTTCACTGGTTTTCTTACCGTAGCTTGTCGGGCGTGTTGTTTATTTATAATAGCAAACATTCCTTCCAAAAATGTCGATTCACACGTCCTTTAATTTAACTTTACTTTAATTATAATTAGCAAACATAGGAATTAAATGGATTTCATAATCATAACTCCCCAACTACCACAATAACAAATCCTTTTTCTGAAAGCGTTCGCGTACGTGACCAGTCAACCTCGTTGTTCATGTAAATTGCAACCCGATTGCTGATCAACACTGTGGTGACGTTATGTGTGTTTTCACACGCAACTAATTATTGGCAGAAACAGTTTTCTGTCGCTTGTTGCTCCTTACGGAAAAGGCCTGAAAAAAAGTTACCGTTCGTTCGCTTTTTGGTATTTTAGTATTTCCACATTCTTTCATATTTGTCAACAGAGTACTTGTTAGCTGTGTTCTCTCAGAGTCGATTTCAATTTGCGGGTTCTTTCGACTGTAAAAATGCCTGAAATTTTCACTAGCCATGTTGGCTAGTGAAAGCCCAAAACCCACTAGCCAAAACTGCATTTCAACTAGCCTGTGGCTAGTTGGCTACCGTTAGTCTCCAGCGTGGCCAGCGGTATTCTCTTGCAGTTTAGGCGTGCTCCTTTGCACCGCACATGCTCGGAAATTTACTCTACTCAGCGTTTTTCGTGGCGTGGCTAGTTTATCGCTTTTTGTTGGGCTTTTCTTTCCCTCCCTTCCCTCCCAGTAGTGTTACCTTGTCATTGTTTGGGATTGGTGTTGGAGGTTGGTTAGGGTTAGGGTTAGGGTTAGTTCATTGTCTTATGTACTTATTATTTTTCCACTAAGCTTCTAGTCTCAGTGTGACGGGTGCTAGGGTTGGGGCTGGGTTGCGGGCGGGGCTCGTGGCTGGGTCTTGGGTAGGGCAAGCTTATGGGGTGTTCTACCTACCTGGGTTTGGGTTGGCGGTACCAGCCCCTGGCTCCTGGGCACCCAACCTCCATTTGCGACATAGGCATTAAGTAATACATTAAATATATACATAAACACTAATCTAAGTCTTAACAACATTGATTTCTAAAGGTAAAAGTACTTCTAAAATAAATTGAGGATTAAATAAGCTATGCCTAAATATATTAATATACCTATACTAAGTCTTAAGAAGAAAAGTTACATATATACCAATATATGTAAGTAAAAGATATGTACATGTACAAAAGCAGGAAATATAGGAATACTTGCAACAATGACAAGAAATCCCTCCTGAGAAGTTTTAGGAGTTACTGGTACTGGAGTAAGAAATGGCCCTTGATATATCATGTGTCAGCGAACGTTTGCAGAAATGTCTTCTCAAATTACTTAAGGTGGCTTACTACAGTTTTCTGGAGTGAAAGAAGGCCTTAAATCAAACTTAAGAAAAACGCCAAGAGGAATTTTCTTGGACATTTTTTCTACACTGTAGTACAGTAAATACAATAGAGATAATTTTGAGTCAGAAATTAAATTTTGAATGTTCAAAAAGTGTTAAATACAGAAGAATAA
Source organism: Pavona decussata (assembly GCF_977016875.1). Classification (NCBI taxonomy): domain Eukaryota; kingdom Metazoa; phylum Cnidaria; class Anthozoa; order Scleractinia; family Agariciidae; genus Pavona; species Pavona decussata. Next base: position 944,916 of record NW_028145486.1, on the reverse strand, counting down.
GTCTTAGTGGGGGCCTGGAAACTACACCTTTTACAGTTGTCTGGCTCTAAATCTAGCCGTACGACCCCACTTCAAAATTTCAGGATTTGGAAAGTGGGCAAAAATAAGTATTTACAGGGAAGAACACAAAATTTTGTCAGGGAGAAATTTGGCAAATGACAAAATTGGAAAATTTTGCCTTATTTGAAAATTCCTAAAAAAATTCTGACAGATTTTCTTTAAAAAATGTTCACGTTTCCGTTTTAGTGTTTTCTGTCAACAGCAAAAATTTGAACATAGGTTGTACGGCTAGATTTGGAGAAATTAAGCGAGAAAAAATAATTATTGCAACCTACGGTGAGAAGACCATTGCGCATGCTTGTTCTGGGAAAACCCGGGTTCCAGCGCGCGCGCGCGCTCCAACTGGTGAGTGCATGCTGCCTTCGTGTTCAAACATTTGGCGCAAAATCACAACTCTGCAAAGGCTTTAAGGCTGTTAAGGAACGGCAACCATTAGACAACACGTTTTTTCAGTTATTAAGCCCAAACACGATCTAGCTACTGTAAACACACCTCTGAAACCCACCTGGAATACCAGAAAATTTTTCTGAGAGCCGCCATTTTGTTTTTGTGCTCGCGGGATTTCCTCAGCAAGCTCACGTTATTTTGCTCGCGCGTGATGCTTTCGTGTGCTTTGGGCAGCGTGCGCGCATATCAAAGACTCGCACAGTACAAAAACTGTAGTAAGCCACCTTAATAAGAGAAATTTTAACAGCTATTCCGCTTATTCTCAGTCCGGAATACAGTCAATGGAATGCAACCTAAAGTGCAGAGATGCTAACTCTCTAACTTGTCAGCGAGTGTCTGAATAAAGACATCTACATGTATGCTGTCAAAAAGTATTGACTAGTTTTTGTTCAATGGGTAGTCATGATGTAATTACGGAAGCCCATAAGGGACACATCTTTCCTGGTAATATTCCTCCATATAACAAGAAGTTACACATCTCACAAAATAAAATGCACTACAAACTAAATAAATCCGCACACTGTGAACAAAATAAATCAGCACGCTGCAAATAAATAAATCCGCACGCTGCAAATAAAAAAGTCCGCGCGCTACAAACAAAAAAATCCGCACGCTGCAAACAAAACAGTCCGCACGCTACAAACAAAAAAATCCGTACGCTGCAAACAAAATAAATCCGCACGCTGCAAACAAAAAAGTCGGCACGTTACAAACAAAAAAATTTGCACGCTGCAAACAAAATAAATCCGCACGCTGCAAACAAAAAAGTCCGCACGCTGCAAACAAAATAAAAAGTTCTGCGCAAGCAGGTAGACGCAAAGTACTGGGACTGAGTGTTGCATTTGAAAAACATGGCGTCCAGTGAAGCGATGGTGAAGAAAGCTGAGTGATGAAATGGTGCTCGACAGTTTGCCCTGTGGATCTGATGGAGAGCTATTTCAACAGAGGCCTTATGTACAGCCATATAACGCTGATGTTGTGAAGACATCAACATATAGATGTCGTGAATGAACGAACATTGAAGTGAAGACCTCAAGACTGCGGTCTTTAAAGAAGGCGAGATGCATGCTGTGAATGATGATCTAGTTGAACTCGAACGCGTACGGGATTTGATTTTGCTTAAAAAGTTTACTGGTCCAGGCAGTTTTCTACAATTTATATCATGAAAAAAATGTATATATATAGTCATGTAAATTACAACTTGGAAAACTCAGGGAATGCCATTATAAAAGTGATGGGGTGCTAGTCATAGTTTTGGCACCTCTTGGGGTGTCCATTTGTACCTTTTGAGGTACTCTTCAGGGTATAAGTAAAGTAAAGGCTTATGACAGTCCCTTCCAAAACCTTCAAAAGAATAAAACTTTGCAATTGAACTAAATGCATGTTATCACATATGTCAAATTACTACTAACAGGTCAGGTTATTTATTTATTTATATATTTATTTATTTATTTATTTTTTGGTACCTCTGATAGGTACAATTTATGTGGAACGATACCATGAAACAAAATCTTAGCACCTTATAGGGTTTTCTTATATACCCAGTGAGCACCACTGTCACTTTTGAATGGGATTTCTGCCATTCCCAGGGTAGAAACCCTGAAACCGTTTCAGGCGATTGGACTTAACTTTCAGCTGAAACGACCGCAATTGGTCTGCAAGCAATTGCATACATCTAACATTCAAAGTTGTTAAATGGGGTGAGTGGAAGGCAGTTATTAAGGTGAGTGCATTCTTCACGTCACTTGCCCAGGTGGAGAGTGTTCTCAAAGTTACATGTTTGTTTACATGTACAGTCCTGTTTATATTTAGTTGTGCTGTACATATAAGAATGACCTTGACATTCAGCTGTTGGTAAATCATCACCCACTCACCCTTGCAACCTGGTGTTCCAGTGTTTGGTAAAATTCTGTAACTTGTGTCTTTTATTATGCATTTCTTATGGGAGATCGTATTTTTCCAAGCTTTAAAACATATCTTAGAAACTAATTCAGAAATGAAAACATGTTCAATATTCAATGAAATTACTTTACACCGGGAGTCCTGCTTCCTAACAGTGGAAATTGCAACGATTTTAAATAGTATAGCAAAATTGTGCAAGGACTAGGGATGATCTCAGGTTGAATTTTATAACATATTTTTGGACAATCACCTTATTTTCATCTTGTCTCCAATGTACTAATCTCCAGATCTCCAGTTCCACCTTTTTGACAATAGTCTACACCATTTTTGATATTTTGAGTACTTTTTGACAATCTGTTTGAAGAGCCTGTATGAGTTAATTTAGTGTTATTTAGACCATGTAATTCATTGTACCCTTGTCCTAGAAACATGAAAATAAAAGGGTGGTTATTCAAGGGAACAGGGGTCCTTACTTTAAAAGCTTTATGTAACCCCCGCTTCCCTAATAGAGGGGGTTTATTAGAGAAAGAAGGGGGGACTGGGGGCATATTTTCTTCAAATATCATTTACCAGTAAGAATTACTTCTGTTTAAGAGACAGTTACCATGGCGACAAAATATAGATAGAATGACAGATATGATGGAACATTTCATCCTCATTCTGTAGCATTTTGCGTTTACTTAAGTAAAAATTGTTTCGATTAGAATTTGAAAGGAACAGAACTTCGGGTCATTCAGACGATTTTGCCAATATCACATAATATTATAGTTTTTAATCATTAAACTGGATTTCTCTGACAGGCTTGTTTACATTCGTATCTCAAAATATATGTTTAAAAATTTACCCAAGGAAACACGAGGAAATCCACTATTAATTTTTTTTTTGGTTATGCTGACATCATAGTCTTGAAGCCTTCGTTTAAACGTTCGTTTATTCATATCGCCGAATACAGGGACAAATTTCGCCAGTCAAGGTCGAAATTAAAAGTACGGGTAAGGTTCATATTCAGTGGCTCGCCAGTCGTGGCCAGAGTGTAAAAAAGGAGTTAAGGCCCTCAAGCCGGCTCAGCTGATGATGATGTCTTCCGCAACATCAGCGTTATATGGCTGTACATAAGGCCTCTGTTGAAATAGCTCTCCATCAGATCCACAGGGCAAACTGTCGAGCACAATTTCATCACTCAGCTTTCTTCGCCATCGCTTTACTGGACGCCATGTTTTTCAAAAGCAACACTCAGTCCCAGTACTTTGCGTCTACCTGCGTGCGCAGAACTTTTTTCTTTTTTGTTTGCAGCGTGCGGACTTTTTTGTTTGCAGCGTGCCGACTTTTTTGTTTGCAGCGTGCGGATTTTTCTGTTTGCAGCGTGCGGATTTATTTTGTTTGCAGCGTGCGGATTTTTTTTGTTTGTAGCGTGCAGACTTTTCTGTTTGCAGCGTGCGGATTTATTTTGTTTGCAGCGTGCGGATTTTTTTGTTTGTAGCGTGCGGACTTTTTTATTTGCAGCGTGCGGATTTATTTTGTTCGCAGTGTGCGGATTTATTTATTTGCAGCGTGCTGATTTATTTTGTTCACAGTGTGCGGATTTATTTAGTTTGTAGTGTATTTTATTTTGTGAGATGTGTAACTTCTTGTTATATGGAGGAATATTACCAGGAAAGATGTGTCCCTTATGGGCTTCCGTATGTAATGTATTGTGATTTGGTATTCATATTTCCAATGTTTTTGGGTATCTCAGTTCACTATTATTTTACATACATCATTCTATTGATTTAGGTACTGACAACTGCACATTGGCAGTTATGAAGTCAATTCACAGTATTCATGACTATTAATCCTTTCCCCTTCCCCTCCTCCTCTCCCCACAGAACCCCCCAGTCACCCCCTATCACTCTTACTCATTACTCCCAAAGGTGTCCTGCTGGCTATTGTGGTCTTTCTAAAGTACAGACTCCAAAACGTGGTCCAGAAGGTGTTGGTTGTATAGTGTAGTTATAGGAAATGACCAAGGAAATGACTGTACTGGGACCTAAATGATTTTCCCCCTGCATGTCTTACAAATTCAAACTGATTTGACTTGAATGGGGTCCCAAGGACTTTCTCATTATAATTGGACAGGTTACAAGTTGGCTTTTAACCACTAGTCAAATGAAAAAGTTAAACCACAAATTTCAGTATAAAACGAGCCTGGCCACTCTCACCTTCAGTTGTCAATCAAACATCAAATTATAAACATGTATCTGATGAACAACATGTTCCTTTTGTATGATGCTTGCTGTTAACCAAATTAGAAACTGATCAATGTCTTGATGTTGCCATGGTGATATGAAATGTTTAGGCATATTTTTTCAGAGAATGTTTGAGTCAACAACTTGTGATGACTAAATGGCATTTAATTTTGCATTCACACCAACAAAGGTGTGAAAGGAAGGAGGGACTCGCCCTTTTGTAATGGAAGTTCTTGTTTAAAAAGTCAAGACAAATAGGAATAAAATGACATTATTTAAATTGTAAGTTATAATGCAATATGCAGATCATTGTAAACAAATTGATTTTGTATTTTTTCAGTGCCACAAAGATCAGGCAACGAGGTGCAACGTCTTATCCAAGAATCACTCTGTGACCATTATCAAAATGTCATTGGTTGGATTCAGCCACTCACATGGAATGACTCCTTTCAGATTCACATAGAACACATTTATACAAACTTGCAGATTTTCTTTCAGCTGCCTCAGGGGATGAAATCCATTCAGAAGCCACTTAATTCATACCATGAAATGTTTTTGAGCCGTCCTGGTTGTGCCAAGCCTCGGCGAATCCTTGTTGAGGGAGAGGCAGGAGTTGGGAAGAGTACGTTCCTGTATAAAATTGCTTATGATTGGTCTACCAGCACCAGTAATCATCTGCCTTATGCTATTGTAATTCTTGTTGAGTTGAAACAAATGAAGGGTGCCTTTAAAGATGCCGTTGTGCAGCAGCTGTTTCCCATTGATTTCCCCATTCCGCTGGCCCAGCTTCACAGCTACCTTGTCACCCATCAGGAAAATGTTCTTTTCCTTCTCGATGGCTTTGATGAAACCAATGCATCATGTCTGACGCATCTTCAAGACATATTGAGTGGGCGGATCTTCAGAAATTCCTGTGTGATCCTCACCTCTCGTCCAGGCAAAGCTTTGCATGTTCAGAGAATGATGGACACACGGCTGGCAATTACCGGGTTCACCACTGAGAATATCAGAAAGTATGTGTTCAAGTACTTTCCAGATGATGCTGACACTGCTGGAGTACTGCTATCAGAATTGGAAACTCATCCTGTAATTGAAGACATTGCAAAGGTCCCTTTAACAGCCATGCTGATATGTGCCCTGTGGGAAGAAGCGCCTGACACAGCCTTTGCAGCTCTGACCACCCTGACGACCCTATTCACTGAACTTGTTTTGCTCATGGTGAAGCGACACTTCACCAAGGATTCTGTAGACGGTGGGTCTGAGGATGAGGTATTCAGTACCTTGGAGGATATCCCGCAGGACCTCTACAATGATCTGCTTGTCCTTGGAGAAATGGCGTTGAATGGCCTACTTGAGGACAACCTCCTCTTTGATGTCCTGGCTCTGAAGAGGAAGTGTTCCAGCAAAATTCTTTTTGAACTTGGACTCTTGTCTGAGGAGAACAGCGCTTCCAGGTTGAAACCAGTACGGAAGTGCTGCTTTCTGCACAAGTCTTTTCAGGAGTACTTTGCAGCATTGTGGCTCAGCAATGAAATCAAATCTGCTGCCAATGATCCGGCAAAACTGCAAGAGGTCTCCTCATTAACCCTAAAGTGCATCAGGAAAGCTCCTGATAGCATGCTGCTCAATTTTGTGTCTGGGCTTGTGGGGGAGAAGTTTGAGCTGGTGTTTGTCCCTCTGCTGGAAAATCTCAAAGAGAGTGTCATGGCTTCTGCCAGTGGTGAAATGGATGATTTCCTTGAGATGTTTGTACTGGCATTGTTTGAATCCCACCAGGGTCACCTTGCTGGTAAATTGGGATCCACTATTCTTGATGGAGTTTTGAAGCTTTCTGGCCGTGAGATAAGTCCCTATGGTGTGCGTGCTGTGACGTACTTTATGCAAAACAACCCTGACCTCAAATCCTTTGTCCTGGAACACAGTGAGCTAGAAAAGCAGACAGCAGCATTTTTTGCAAACTCTCTCTCACAAATGCCATCACTAAGAGAACTTTGCTTCAAGCAAAATATTGTGGGCGATGGGGCTGTGAAAGCATTCAGTAACAGCTTATCTAGCACTCTTCCCTTAGAGAATTTTGTTTTCAGTGCAAATGCTTCAAGAAATGACACTGGTACTGACTTTGCGTCAATCATTAAGTCCTGCCCAAACCTTCGTCATTTGGATTTGAGCTACAGTGGTCTTGGAGATCTAGAGATGAAAGCTGTTATAGAAGCCCTCAAGTATGTTCCACATTTGATTTCTTTGAATCTGAGTGGCTGCAAATTAACCCAGACCAACATGGTGCATTTGTCTGAGAAATTGTCATGCACAAGTGAACTGGCTAGCTTGAGTCTTGATGGCAACCTTGACATTGGTGCTGAAGGCGTCAAAGCACTGGCTAAGGGGCTGCAGAAGGTTAAAAAACTGGAACATCTTTCCCTTCGCAGTATAAATCGGACAACAGGTATTGCTAGTGAGGCTTCCAAAGTTGTGTACACAAGCCTTGGGCAAGCATTTGCTCACTGTCCACGACTTTCAAGATTAGATCTGTCTGCAAACCTGTTACACCAGGGATCATTTGTTGGAGCCTGCATCAAGGAAGCACCAAAGTTGACATCACTTGATTTATCTGGAAATGCCTTTCAAGACAAGGGTGCCAAAAGTTTGGCCAAAGTTCTTCCTTCTTTGAAGACACTCACGGAACTGTTTCTTGACAAAAACCAAATCACGTGTGTTGGACTGAAAACTCTTTCTGAGAGTTTAAAACTGACACCAAATTTAAGAAAACTGTCACTTCAATATAACTTGATTGCAGATGCTGGACTTGCAGGATTAGCAGGCTCTGTCGCCAACATTCCCCGGATGCTTTCTCTGTTCCTTGGTTACAACAGTATCACTGAAGCTGGTGTAAGCTCGCTTTGCCAATCATTCATGTTCCTTAGTGAACTGCAAAATCTTCACCTCAAAGGAAATTTGGTGAGTGAAGGAGGAATCTCTGAACTGGCAGCTCAGCTGGGTGCATTGCCAAAACTGAGGCAGTTGTTTATTTGGAGTCCTGTGACAGACGCACCTATCGGGCAAGAAGCAGAAACTGCCAAGCCTGTGGATATTTTCAGTCCAAACAAGAGAATTTCAATGGCAGGTATTATTCAGTGCAGGACTATGCAAGTTTATTTTACTCTGTATTTAGCCTCAGCCTGATTTTTTTCCTTTTTAATTTGTCTATAACAACTACAGTGACTGTCTGTTCTCTCCTGTGACTGTAAAATTCCGAATGTAAGCTCTAGGCCAATAGTGGGTTAATCATTTCACTCCCGTGATCTGAATGTTAATTCTCCTGAGTGACTGCCATACATTTCTTTTTAAAGTTAGTTAGTTCACAGAATTTGGTGTTACACCAAACAATATCACCTAGTGGATGATTGTCTTTATTCTCATCCCCTTTCTGGTTGACAATGTGTTGATAATATAAGGAGAAGTTACATATTGATCACTCCTCAGTCCTGGGAGTGAAAGGGTTGCAGTACCGCCTTTTTAAGGACTTTACTTATTTTGGAGAGGGCTTGTTTCCCAGAGAGGGCTTACTGCTGGAGAATTCAAATGAATAGAATTGAAACAGAGCTCTTGAAATACTCCAACTGGGCTGGGGGTTGGAATAGAAGTCACATGGATACAAAGACTCTGAAATTCCCTTAAAACAGGTACTTGATGTCAATATTGGGGCTAAGTTAGGGGTCTTATAAAAGGCCAGTTGGAACAAATTTTGATAGCTTTCAACATTGGAAAGAATGCTTAGTTTGTGGTTTAATTAATATTATGTGGTATACATTATGTGGTAAGACTGTAAGTAGTTTTGTTGTACACTTCCCTCAAGTTTTCTGTGCACAGATTGTTAAACTTTTGGCCTGTCTTCTCTTGTTGTTATCATCCATCTTGCTGTTGTGTTTTGCATGGCGATCTTATGGGCTGGGGTACCTGAGGCACATACGTCAGGTACCCCTTGGTTAATGTGTCATCCATTCAATATTTTGGAATGAAAACAGTGGATTAGAATTGATTTAGGCATTTGGGTGCTATCTACTATACCAGACAAACCCCTTGGCACTGCAGGAAAGTACATGTACTGTTCAGTAGCTTTCATTTGGATGGTTGTAATTTAGGCTAATATGCATGGCTTCAAAAGTTAGATGCACCTTGTGCAGCAATCATAAATAGCACCATAGGAAAGTGCAGCTCACTAGCTTTCATTTGAATGATCACACTTAAGGATTTCGTCCACAGACTCAAACGCTAGAACCACCTTAGACCAAATTCACCACAGGAAAGGACTACACTCTATCCAGAAACTCAAGAATGAGAACCATCTTGTACATATTAACAGTATCACGCCTTTCATTAATTTTGAATAGATGCAGTTCACAGACTCTGAAGTAGGAACACTGTGTATAACACAACAAACAGCACGTGAATTATGATTATCCGGGTAAATGTAATCATGTCGATGTCACCTCCAACAGTCCTTCTCAGGACTACACCCGGATGATCATAATTTACGTACTTATAACATGACTCCTTGGCTTAAACCATTTACAGTTTTACAACAAATAACACCACTGAGATAAACGCTGTATAGTTTCCAATAGACCTTTTTCATAAAGAGACCTTATTCATAAATTTTTGTGAAAATTAGCTTCGTTGGCATGTGTACAATTTAACACAACTATTAAGTTCTATTAATGGCTATTTCTTTGTCTCCTTAGGTTTGAGTCCAGACATATTTGCATCTTGGACAAATGGCCTTGCTGAAGAAAACCAACACCACAAGTGCTATGTTTCGCTTAAAGAAGACGCATTCAAGCTTCTGATGACAGCTGCCCATACGCACGCCTCATTAGAAGGGATCTAGTAAGTATCGTTATAAGATCGCGCAGGACCATTGCTCTCATTATGTACGTACTGTATTTATTGAAAGAGTATGCACGAACCTTGTCGAAGAATTTATTTTGGTCATGTGATTTACATCTAGGTGATACAATCCTTTAATTAACGACGTTCTGAAGCTGAAAGCTTGAACATAAAAATTGCTTTCCCGCAATACTAACTTTTTGATTATCAATATGTGAAACATATGTTTGAACTGCGGGTGTGAGATTAAATCGTTGAAGTAGATACTATTATCCCTAAAATAAAGACCCAAGACTAAAAGAGCACAAGAAAATCCTCTAAAATAGAGCAGCAAGATGCTATTGTTAATTTGATTTTTTCTTGTCTTTTCAGCCTTAGCCAAACTGCTATTCCCAGAGGAACAGATCATCAGCTTTATCCCCGCCTTAGGCTGATTGGACAGTACAAGAAAGAATAGCAAGAGTCACGTGTTGGTGGAAGCGTCTAGTTGATGAGAACTCTAGCCTGTCTACTGCCGCCCGCTCTCCTCTGGGCGGCTCTACAGAGGCTATAAGAATTCTAGTCTAGTTCAAAGAATCCGCTAATCTGCGGAGCAAAAAGTAAACAAACATTAAACAAAATCTGCTTTAGGTTAGCTAGTTTTCTCCAATTACTCTTAACTGAGCAACTAAAGGGGAAGTATTACGCGAATTTGATGTCATTTCACAACCCCAAAATGTTTGTCAACAGAAACAAAAACACAATTGTCTAGTTTTGTTATAAATTATTACCACAGTAATAAGTCAGTGCCTCTGGCTTTAGACAAAGTAGTTTGGAATGGACTGAAACTTGAAAAATGTTAAGGTAACGTTTTTCAAGCTATCGCATTGTTGTTTCCAAAGTGCGCAAGAACAGATCGCGACTTGTTCCTGTCCGGCCTTCCTCTCTTTTTTTCTTGATTGATTTTGTTACTAAGTGAAGGTCTTATTTCACAATTTTTAACAACTCTTGTTGAAGCCAGGTTTTTTCCTGACAAGTTTTGTACAAGTTTTGTACCTCTTACTAACCGAGTTCGAGGTGTGTACTGTAAATTACGGACCGAGTTTTTTTCCCGTTGATTTGTGAGATATTATTTATCCAATGCCATAGAGAATACAGCCAATCAGAAAGCTAGAAACCCGTTCCATGTTCTGCGGTATGCAACGGGTAGTGTTCCACGAAAAAATCCCGGCGTTCATCGCGGCCTACAAATTTTTCCCGCCGAATGATTGATTGAAGAGCCTGCGACAGGACAAAATTTTCATTCGGAAAAATTACTGTCAACAACTAAAACATGGAAAAAGAATACCTCTAGTTTTGACCTTAATTTTGAATTCCTGGAACCAGGGAAAACCGATCAGCATGAGTGGCATGGGATAAGTTAGTTATGCAATGCTTTCTCGTGGTATACCTTGAATATCCCACTCGTGACTTGATTGTTCTTTGTATACACACTCACCTAAAGGCTTGTTTTTATGCTAAGAAAAATCAAGTCACTCTTGGGATATTTCACGGTATACCACTCGAAAGCATTGCATAACTAGTATATCTCTAAAGTTAATCGGACGTGCGGGAAAGGAACAACTTTCAAATTTATCGGGCCTTACAGTGAAATACGGCCCGCAAAAATTGACCAATCACACCGCGCGTACTAACTGAGAGATGTAATAAATAATTATATTTACCCGTATGGTAAACCTATTTGCTTTCGCACCAAAATATGCACAGTTCGTCTGTCATTTGTACAGTACCGATCTAATTTGCGACTAGTGTTGCTTCAAAATCTGATAAAATCAGGGTAAAGCAACAAGAAATTCATGATGGATGGGGCGGCATGACTGTAGCTTTTGGTGTGGCCCCAAAACTGATCAAAATAGGTCCAAACTACCGTTTCAGTGAATCATTCATTCGTTCATCCATAGTTCACATACGTGATAGCTCATATGCATAATTGATTTCATACATGTACGTCCATTGTCATAAAGTATTTGTCATACATGTCAAACTCCAGCAATTCCGGCGGGTTATTCCTACCTGAAGTGTGTATTAAGGAAAAGTTGTCCTTCTCACGTCCTTGTAAACAGAACCTTGCTGGAATTATTTTATTTTTTGTGGTTAGTTATTGGGGCGCCGGCAATAGGACTTGCTTTCGAAGTGTTATTTGCTTCTGAGCTTTTGCTAGTCCCCGTTTCAAACAATTTTTCTATTATTTAGTTAGGTTATTATGTAACAATTTTAGAATTAGTGGCAGGTTAAGAGACTGTCCTGACACCGCCAAGCGTATAGGTGGCTCGCAAACAAAGTTGTCACAGAGGGACTAAGAAACCCCACGTGAAGAATTGCCGAGGCATGCCTTGTGAGCAGTATCGTGCTACGCAAATTTAGTAGGTTTGAAATGAAAATTGAATCGTTCGCACAGAATTGTTCCATGTAATTTGAATGGAAATAAAATACTTTGACAACATGGCTATCCGAGAAAGGTCAATTGCAAGTGTTGCTTTTGTGCTGAACAATAGCCCAGTTTTAATACAGTCACGTGCGTAGTGACCTGGCCTTTGAGTTGCAAACGTCACCGCTTTTCTGGTAATGTACCAGTATTTTAATACTTGGTTTAAAAACCCGAGGGAGAATGTTTCATGCGATTTCCAACTTCTAGGTGTTTAATTTAGAAATCGGATGTAGCTTATCAAACCATTAATAATTCTTGAAGAAATTCAAAGGACTTTTTCAAACTCCTTTACAGTAGTGAATTAGTCAACTCCAGTCTCGTTTTCACTCAAAGACCACGCCTCTAAGCATGCAAATGTAAAAAGGGTTATTTAGAACGCCGTCGAAACCCTTGAATACCAGAAGCGTTCTCTTCCAACAGCCTGCAAGCTACTTGAAGGCATTGATGAAACTCCGATGGGAGTGGTTGTCCATTTTAGTACCCTCAGCGGTCCAACAGGCAATTACCCACCCTCTCCTCCCTCACAAAGTACGTCGGATAACCCCGGGAGAAAAGTCCAGGAGAGAATTTCTGTCCTGTTTCTCCTCCCCTGTTGGTTCAGGCGTTATTTTTCATGCTGGCTTGATTTACCCGCTGGTTCAGTTAACGGAAAAGAACTTCTGCATGTTAGTTATCTCTACGTTAAATCTGGGCACGTGTTTGTTGTTGTTGTTGTTTTTGTTTTTTGTTTTAATTTTGATTTGATGCCATCCGCGATCGTAGCTCCTGAACGAGGAGTACACAGGTCCGGGCCGGTGTATCTGGCAAAGGAGAACAAAATGGAATACAGTAATCGTGCATTTTATTTGAGAAGTAAAATAACGCTTTGTGGTGTTTTCGCTTGGCTTGGTTTTTTTGGTTGGAAAATCAACTCGTGCTTGGTTAGTTTTCATCTGCTTTCACATTTTTCCATTCATAAAACCAAAAGAAATAACATTTGTTCTTCAAAACGTATTGCAAATAAACCTCAGAATTCTCAGAGGTTCTGCCATGAAATAAATGTCTGCTTTTAGCATCTGTACTAAAAAAGTTCTTGACGAAAGTGGCAAGATTTCTTTACAGTTTCATCCATTAGCACTGAGGTGCATGAATAATTGTTAATGTGTGGGACTGCGCGGAAATCCTTCCTGAAATTTACCACCGCCACTTTCAGATAAGTGTCCTGGCTTCGTTTTCGATTTGGTGTTTAACTGCATCTTTTAAAAAATGAAGACCCGTTCAAAGAAGTCGCTCGTGCCTTGATTACACTGTGGGTTTTAATGACGACTTTCATTTGTCGGGTCCTGAAAGCGAGTACGGTGTGCCGTGGAATTTGTTTCAGTAAACTTTGAAGTGAAACTGTTCCTTCGTCCGTTAAACCTGCTTTTCATAGACTCCCAAAACATATAATTTCAGAATTTTTTTCACAACTCATGCTTGGTCTTTCATCAGTGGTTCTCAACACCTCGAAACCGATTAAGAGCACTCGGCCTGCGGCTTCGTGCTCTCATCCGGTTCTGAGTGTTTAATCTGGAGCCGGGGATCGATACAAAACTCGCACTCGTCGTTGACATATTTCTCCAAGTCCTATTTCACGGATTTTTAAACATTTACTAACCCATCCGATATGGTGTGATGGGTATAACTGACGGAAAAGTTTTGCAAGCTGCTCATGTGAGTTGTGATTTGTGGTCAACTACCGGGCAATGAAATCAGTTTTAACGTGAAATTAACCTTAGTATCATGCCTTCCTGAGGGGAGGGAGGGCAGGAACCCCCCCCCCCCCCCCGCCACAAACACACTACTGAGAAGCCTGATGCTCAGGTTAACGTGAAATTCATTACTGAACAATCAGCGTGTTTTCAAAGAAGCACTTCTACAAGAGTTTAATTCAGCCAGCTGTTTTGATTAAACCGGTTGGCTCCAGTGGAACACTTCTTGACAGCTAACATTACTAGGTTTGAGATAAAGTCAATAAATTCTTCAGTGGGGTATTTAAATCAGTTCTTTAATTGATCCATTCACTGTGGATGTTCAACTCATTTCATTATGTTCCACGTTACACGGTTAGAATCAGATCAGTCAACAATGTCCGGGTTACATCATTTGTGGTAGGAACTTGAGTGAGAATATGCATTTTTAATGTGGAGAGGAAGGCAGGAAGATAGAAGGGAGATAGGCTCTCTCATTTCCTTCAACCACCCCCCAAAACCCCCCACCTTCCCTGCCTCCCCCCCCACAAAAAACAAAAAAAAACAAAAAACAAAACATGAAAGAACCCGAACCATTTTTGGGGTGGAGGGAGGTGGAGTGAGATCCCCTCTTTATCCAGTATCCCTGAAGTTATTCCAAAGGATAACATTAAATTTACTAGTGTCAATTTTTTTTTCATTTTCCCGCATATGACAATAAGTCATTCTTCTAAGGTCGCGTTTGATAGACCGAATTCCGGAATAAGAATAAGCGGGAAGATAAGCTGGATAAGCTGGCTGTTAAATTTCTTTCTGGGTAAACTGAGGAAGGCGTATCCGCAAACTTTCGCTGACGGAAGAAATTTTAAGAGCTAGCCACTTTGCGTTCCAGTTACCTCCAAACCTCTTATGAGGGATTTCTTGTTATCACTGTAGGTATTCCTATTCCAGAATAGGGTCAAGCGAACGTCCCGGTTAAGTTAGTTTTTACCAGTACCTGAATTAATTAACTCCTGTCAGCAATCGTAAGTAGAGATTTGAATGCTGAAGTTTTTTTAGTTAATTCTTTGTTTAACGTTGAAAATCAGTATGGTAACACTAAATCAGTTTATTGTTGTTGTTGTTATGTCGTGTTGACTTTTTTTTTTTCATTTATCCAACAACGTACAGAGAAAATAGGGAACTTAAACACGACAACAAAAGTTACACAAACCTTTTTTACATGGGCGACGTCTGGTGCATGACCACAGAAAAAAAATGTCCTTTTAACTTAACGATGACTTATTCATGAGAAAACCTGACGACAAAGCAAGATACGGACTGCACCTGCGCACTGGCGTTTGTTGTTGTGCAAGTCATCGTAGCGTTCTTAAGTTTCCTAAGCAACGACGACAGCAACGGCAACGAAAACGTCACTGAAAATTTATCTTTATTTCATTTGTGCTACTTCGCGATTATTTCAACTCGCTCGACTTTAACAAAAATGGCGAACTATTCAGGGACCAAATTGGTAGGAGTGGCGTACAAGTTAAGAAAGAAAATGAAAACTTCACCGTCGTGCGTTCACGTTATCCACAAAACCTTAAATGTGGTCCTTTCACGTTGTTGATTTGCAGATGACGGCAAAGAAATGTACCAAAGTGCAAAACGCACGTGCAGAGCGATTGTTTTTGCTCATCACACCTACTGTTTTGCGGCGTTGCCGTTGCCGTCGTCGTTGCTTAACCTCCCCACGCTCTGACGACCTTACGCATTGGATGATGTGCAAATGATTAATAATATTGTAACATAAACCAGGATTTGATACGAGTTCCTGGGGTAACCGTACTAACCACAATCGACAACAATGCTGACAGCTTGGATTTTGGAAGACTAACAGTAGCTCGGAAATTCCCAGGTATAGGCCAATTTGTTGCCTAGTATTTTTTTTATGCAGTGAAAGAATCGAAACAGAGCAATGATTCCTCGTGCATGTTCTTGAGAAGAGAACTGTTTTATTACAATCAAGTAGTGTTAGTGTTTGCCGAACTATGCCTGTCGCTATCATAAACACTTGGGGTTGTAGGCTATTTTCAATCACTTTGCTTGGTGTCGTATGCCAGGCACTGAATAGGGAAACTATTATTTTTGAATCAAAAGCAATTTCAATTTGGGGCTTGTTTTCAACACATTGCTTAACAAATACGACTCCTGGGTCCAATTGAATAAAGCGTTTATACTTAAAACCAACAACATGGGCCCTTGTTACTACGCGCTCAGGGAGAAAACAAATCCAATGAACAGTGTTGGAAGTCTTAAACGACGATTATGGAACTCGTTTCTGAACTCTTCGTTGAGTTTTGTGTGTGTGTGCGCATGTCATATTAATCGTCCAGCTTGTAAACTACAACTTGAAGGTTTTATTGAACTGACCCTGCTTAATCTTGCTCAAGGACATCTTCTGTAGTCTTGATGTTTAGCCGAACACGGGTCTTTTCCATGTACGCGTTGAAGAGGTTCATTGGGACAGTGGGCGTGTAATTATCATAACTTAACAAATAAACTATTTGGTCGCCATATTCATTTATAGTCCTCTCAACGTTCCTTAATTAAATGTTGAAAGAGAAGCTGGGATCTTCAGGTTTTTCAACGGAAATTTTGTAAGTGCCCGTCACAGAACCTTCATTTAAAGTTAGGATGACCGTTTCACCATCAACTCCACATGGTTCCAGAAAATACTTGTCACTTATGATCACTAAATTATTGCCACCCTTCATGTCAACTGCGAAGTCTCCGGAATTTTGATCACTGGCAGTATTCCATTCCAATAGAAACAGCTCGTTTGAACTGCTGAACTGGGGATTTGTCGCAAACGGGGGAAAACTAAATTTTATTATTTTGGAATCTCTTCCCAAAGGAGAAATGTGCGCGTAATCAATCGGTCGAGGATTAGCATCATTGATGAACAAGTTGCCTGTAATCAATCGGTCGAGGATTAGCATCATTGATGAACAAGTTGCCTGTAGTTTCTGTATCCAACTCTAATTCTATCACCCTATGCCTTTGACCTTGCGAACTAAAAACTATCAGCTTTTTGTACCATAAAACCATGTACCTGACCTTCCCGGCGTCAGAAGTTTTAAAGTTCATGAGCAGCTTTGAGCAGGAAAAAAATTTCACCCAGGGGTTCTCTTAATATTGTACGCGAGGTGTCATCATATGCCTGGAAATGTAACATGAAACAGCCACGGTGTATTATAGTCACGCAGTTTCATCTTGCGCTTTCGAGACAAACTCGTGCCTTGCGACACGCAGTGTTTTCCGGAGTGGTATTGTATGATTTTCCACGGTCAACTGCCGATTTTGCCATTGGTTTGCCTTCGTTTTCATAACATTTCCCAGCCCAGACTGTCACGAAGGAATGGAATTTTTTGTATTTATCGGAGAGTAATTGCGGCGGGCAGCAATTTAATTTATTAAATAACAGCAGACCGCTTCCTCTGCTCGGGGATTGACCTTTACACATGCATATTCGACTTGGTAAGTTGTATCTACCATAAGGCCGAGGAAAATAGTTCTTGGGTTATTCGCTTTTATTTTCTTCACCTGGGAATGCGATGCTCAGATAAATCGACGCCAGCTTCGATAAAATAATGTACTTCTGAAATTGAGTTGTATTAGTGAGAATTTACACAGCTTTGTCTGTCTTTGAATTTGGCTAACAAATTTCCTCTCAGCATTTAACGCAAGTATCATAGGATTGAAATGTCGAAAAGCAACGTATACGTTTAGGAATTAGAACGATATTTTGGAAGGATGTACCTCTTCAGACCATTGCCGAGAGTCGAAGTCTTGTTGAATCTTTGTTATTTTGGCGGGAAACTGATCGAGGTTGGGAAACTCGCGCGTATTCGACATGGATTCACGATCATATAAAAGCAAGGCAAGGCAAGGCATTGGTGAGTAGTGAAATTTGTAAATAGGCTATATCAATTTTAAGATTCTGTTTTTTGAACTTATTGTATTGCATAGCTTGGCTCTTAGTCATTTATTAACTGCACTGTTTTTATCTACCGCGCGCCACATTAATTCAACCACCACCGCGCGATATTAATTCTGTTCTGCTTTACTTGGGTAGTCAGTTTTTATTGAACTGTTGTTATCTGTCGAGCAGGCTGCTTTACTTGGGTAGTCAGTTCTTCCCAGAGCTGTTGTTATCTGTCGAGCAAACTGCTTTACTTGGGTAGTCAGTGTAACGACAGGCGGAAAGACACAGAGTCCGCAAAACACAACTTATTTATTCCGGTTGAACAGCGACAACAAAACTTCAAGATGGCTTCCTACAAGCTCGGTCACGTGACACGCAAGGCGGGAACTAGACTTGTACTTCATGTAACCATACTCGTTACATCTCCCTTCCTAAGTCTAATAGTTTAGTTTATGCATACAGAACGTTAATGATAATAAAAAAGCAATAACATAATGTTCAAATCTGCCTTAGAAAGTCTCCTATATTAAAACGCCCCTGCAAAAGTACATAATAAAGCCAAATTGAAAAAAGGGGCAACAAGGCAGAGTCAGTGTCTTATTTCAGCACTCATAATCTTTTAACCACACTGGGGGGCGGCGGTCCCGCACTGGACGACCTTCAGTATGAGGCCCAGAAACCACTGGTGATGATGGTATCATTGCCTGTGGCGGCTCAGCAGGACTTGACTCTACCAGTTCCATTGGATCGGTCATGTCGAGGTTTGTCTCCACTGACTCCGGTAACTCCTCGGGTGTTGCTCTGAGCCATTTGCGGTTCCGACGATAATGCTTTCCGTTCACTTCAACCAAGTAGGAACGGGTCCCCTCCTCTCCAATGACGCGCCCCAGTGACCATTCCTTCTCGCGTGGCAATCGCATTCTAATGGCATCACCGTCACGCAATTTTGGCAGTTCATGTGAGTGACGATCATAGTAGTATTTCTGCTTCTGCTTTCTAATCTTGATCTTTTCGGGGACATCAGTTATCACCTGTGGAGTTAACAATTGCTTGGCTACTGGGAGACGGGTGCGTGTTCGCCTACCATATAGTAGCTGAACAGGAGAAGCATTCATACCCTCAGTTGGTGTGTTGCGCCACTCAAGTAACGCCAGCAGAGGATCACGCTTATCAGCTCGGGCTTTGGTCAGCAATGACTTGCAAGTCTTAACTGCATTTTCCACACGACCATTACTTTGTGCGTGATAAGGGCTTGATGTGACGTGGTGAAAATCCCATTCCTTACTGAAGGTCTGGAAATCTTCACTGTTGAAGGGGGGCCCATTGTCACTGATGAGAGTCACAGGAATACCATGCCTGGAAAACCACGCCTTTAGAATGGTGATAACACGGTTGCTGGTGGTGCTACTCATATCTTGCACTTCAAAATAGCCAGAGTAGTAATCAACGGCTATCAAAAATGATTGCCCGTCCAGCACGAAAAGATCAACACCAACTTTCTGCCATGGCAAATTAGGCACATCATGAGGCTTTAAAGGCTCTTTACATTGTTCGGGCTGATAACGGTTACAGATTCCACACCTTGACAAGTGATCTTTGAGCTGGGCTGTGATTCCAGGCCAGTAAACAATGTCGCGGGCACGACGCAATGTTCCTTCTATTCCAATATGTGATTCATGCAGGCTCTTTACAACACCAGAACGCTCTTTAAATGGTATCACAAGGCGATGACCCTTGTATACCAATCCATCTTCAATGGTCAGCTCATCACGGCTGTTCCAATACAGCTCAATTACTTGCCTCCGACGCCGGTCATATTTGTGAGCTTCTGACAGGGTCTCTGGCCAACCCTCATGAATAACATCAGACAGGGTCTGTAATTCTTCATCCTGAGCAGTCTCCTTGCGCAGCTCTTCCAGGCGAGTGGGGGAGACACTTAGATCTTCACCATTTTTAATCTGCTCTAACTCAAAAGCGAACAGTCGTTCTCTGACAGAACGGACGTCACTGTCCTGGGTCTGACTCACTGGTTCCTTTTCCAAGTAAGCGCGACTTAATGTGTCAGCCAAGAACATGGTCTCTCCTTTCTTGTATACCACTTGGATGTCATAGTTCTGTAAGCGGAGACGCATTCGTTGGAGGCGTTTTGGCGAACTGTGGATTGGCTTCTTGAATATGGTTTCCAACGGCTTGTGGTCTGACTGCACAATTACATTGCTCCTTCCAAAAATGTACTGATCAAATTTCTCACAAGCATAAACTATGGCGAGTAGCTCTTTTTCAATCTGCGCATAGTTTTGTTCCGTTTGAGTCATCACACGAGAGCTGTAAGCCACTGGGCGCTCCTCCTGTAGCAGAGCTGCACCAAGTCCACTTTGGGAAGCATCGCATTGAATGACCACTGGCTTATTCACGTCATAGTAGGCAAGTACAGGTGCAGATACAATCATTTCCTTGACATGGGCCACAGCATCAGTATGACTTTGCAGCCAACACCACTCAGCATCCTTTTCAGTGAGTTTTCTCAAGACTTCTGTTTCTTTGGATAGACGTGGGAGGAACTTTGCCAAGTAGTTCACCATGCCCAGGAACCTACGTAAGGACTGGACATCAGTCGGGTCTGGCATCCCCACAATTGCCTCAACCTTGTGTGGATCTGGTTTCAGTCCCTCACGGGTTAGAACGTGTCCGATGAAGGGAACTTCTTGCTGTCTCAGTCGGGCTTTCTTCTTGTTCAACTTCAGGTTTCTCTCACGGCAACGGTCTAGGAAGGCACGCACATTCCGGTCATGGTCTGTCTGCCACTCAGCAGGTGTGTTGCCAAATCCAACGATCACAAAATCATCTGCAATTACTTCTACTCCTTTAAGCCCCTCAATGTGCTCTCGCATTTTGCGCTGCCAAACTTCCGGTGCACTATTGATGCCGAATGGCATTCGCTTCCAACGGTAGCGCCCGAACGGGGTGTTAAACGTTGTTAAACTACTAGACTCATCGTCAAGTTCCACTTGCCAGAAACCATTACTGGCATCAAAAACACTGAACAATTTTGCCCCATTCAGCCTAGTTGCAATCTCTTCAATTGTCGGCATCGGGAAGTGTTCACGCTTTATGGCAAGATTCAGATCCCTGGGATCCAAACAGATGCGTAACTTGGTTTCCCCCTCAGCTTCGGTGGATGGCTTGGTCACCACTAGCATACTGGATACCCAGTCAGTAGGATGGTCGACTTGTTCGATTATGTTAGCAGCTACCATTTCTTCGAGTTTCCGCTGAACTCGCTCAGTCATCGCAACAGGTAAACGCCGCGGAGGATGCACTACAGGTCTGATGGACTCGTCTGTTACAATGTGGTACTGTCCGTCCAACTTTCCAAGGCCTTCAAATACATCGTCATACTCTTCCAGCAGTGGCTCTGTGTCGGACTTCAGTACATTGACGCGTGGATCTCGGTCACTGTCTAGGATCTTTATCAAGTTCATTTCCAGCATTGTCTGCTTAGACAGTATGGGCTCATACCCATGGCCCCTGACTACATTGACTTCAATTTTGTGTGCGTTTCCTTTGCGGGAGACATACACTGTGGCTTTGCCCTCGATGGGTTGCTCATCTCCATTAGCTAAAACCAGGATTGACTTGCCGCGTGCATTGAGGAAATTCAAGTGCAGATCGCCAGTCACCTTCTTGTACACATCCAAGGGCAAAAGATTGCATTCAGCCCCCGTGTCCATCAAGAAGCTTACATCGTGACCTGAAAGGGGGTTAGACTCTTTTGATACAGTGAGGGTAACCATCTCACGACCTCCGTTTCCAACACCTGCGGCACTTAAATAAAATCGCTCTTGGACAGATGACACCTTGCTTTTTGCTGGGCACTTGACAACAAAATGATTCCTTTTTTTACAATATGCACAAATCTGGCCAAAGGCAGGGCAGCTACGTCTTTCGTGGTTCCTACCACAGAATCTGCAGTCCTTGATCCAGCCACTGCTGACAGATGGGACATTTTCTGACTGCTCTTTCTCTTTCTCTTTCACAGCACTCAATCCAGACTCAGCAGACATAACTTTCATTTGGACAGCCGTACTCTCGGCGGCACGAGCGATATCTATAGCTTTCTCAAGAGTCAATTTCTTCTCTTTGAGCAAATTTTCACGTACCTTGGCAGTTTTGGTACCTGTCACCAGTCGATCCCGGAGAAGCTGATCGGGTGTGATTGACTCGAAATCACAATTTGCTGCAATTTGGCGAAGCTCCGTCAAATATTGATCAACAGTTTCAGATTCCCGCTGATCCCGCGTAAAGAAAAGAAAACGTTCGTAAATAGTGTTTTCCCTGGGAATGCAATACTCTTCGAACTTGCTTACAACCGCAGCGATTTTCTTCGCGTCGTCTGGCGAGGCCCACGTGAAAGTACGAAACACCTTGTTCGCTTCTTTTCCAATTACGGCCAAAAGTGTTGCTACTTGGCGTGCTTCTTCCTCTTTATCTAGCTTCGTAGCCAGCCTGTAATTATTCCAAGCAGAAACCCAAGTTCGCCAATTGGACGCTGTCGAACCTTCGTTTAGCTCGAGTATGTCAGGAGGAGGTTTTTGGAAATTCGCCATGGTTATCAAACTTGAAGCCGGACTTTCGCTATTTTGAACACTGGTTTCAGGCATAAATTCGGTAGCTTCTGCCACAAATCATTCCTTTTCGTGACGTGTGGATCCGGGAAACTTCTGACACCATGTAACGACAGGCGGAAAGACACAGAGTCCGCAAAACACAACTTATTTATTCCGGTTGAACAGCGACAACAAAACTTCAAGATGGCTTCCTACAAGCTCGGTCACGTGACACGCAAGGCGGGAACTAGACTTGTACTTCATGTAACCATACTCGTTACAGTCAGTTCTTTATTAAGCTGTTGTTATCTGTCGAGCAGAACATTAACCGGCTAACCTCGCGCTATGAACACTAACTTGGGTTCTGCTTTAGCTTATCGAGCAGAATTCTCTGCTTCCACTAATTAATAACGCAATAACCAATTCTGCTCTACTTGGGTAGTCAGCTTTCTTTTCAGTGAGCTGTTGTTATCTGTCGGGCAGGATATTAATTAATCTAGCTTACTGTAATATTCTGCTTTGTAATATTTTGCTTCTGCGTTGCGCATAGCTGCTCTGTCGAGCACAAATGTAGTATACAGTAACACTGCTTTGTAGTTCCAATTGTTTATAACTCTAAATGAGAGGAATACCAACCTCGCACTCCAGTTTATAAACTATTCCTTTTTTCTTCCATTTTAGGGAGGACCGAATGCAACGCGCGGAGACGATCACTTGCTTTGTATCATCAATGTACAATTGTATCACTTTTCTTTCTTTCTTTTTTTTGTGGAAAATATACTCCGAATTTTGTTTAATGTGATTACAACGTTCATAAAGACACAGTCTAGCGCGGCTTGTGCTACAATAAATATTGTTACATTTTGTACAGTAAATAAATGTCCCCAACTCTGTGCCGCGATTCTACTGCTTTTGGCAGGAATTGTTTGGGTTTGTTCTTTGATTCGATGTTCTTTTAAAATGCTAAATCGCCCAGTTGCCTATTTTGAGTGGTTCATATTATATTAAGTCTGTGCCCTGGAGTTACTATTCGAGCAAAAAAACCATGTCTTACCGTTCGCGTGGATAAAACGAAAGCATTCCTCGCGCGTTCGATCTGCACAAACCACGATGTCTGGGATTCTGTTTCTTTCTGCGTGACTGCCGGAACTCCGAACGTGTGAAAAAAGACCATTCCGACCATGAATTATAACACGCAGAGGTGCAAAATGGTTTCTCTTGTTGCAGTTAATGATAAGCCATTGGTGATTTCAACTCACCGTAAGCTCATTAGCATACATTTTTTTCTTCACCTAAGCTCATCATGATTCTGGGGGCTTGCTTGCTTTTGTCAACGATCTGAAACCTCGAAGGCCACGGATTACCGAGATCTAAATCATCAAAATTAAATTCATACACATTACTTCCGGACGTTTGCACAACTTTCAAATCATCCTGATAAATGATCACGAGATCATCATAAGGGGAGCCATTGAATAGCATGACAGGTTTCACTGTACCGAGGGTATGCGTGTTTCTGTTTCCTCCGTGATAATATTTCACAATGCCTGTTTTAGAATCAAAGAAGACCCCTTTAATGTCTTCTCTGTCCTTGGAAATTCCTTGAAATGAAAGTATGTCATACCCACCTCCCAAGTCAGCGGTAAATAGATTCTCGTAATCACTATGGAATTCCCCTATCATACCATTAATATTCAAACAATCACTTCCTGCTCCTGTCGCGATAGTTATTTTGCCTTTCTTATCAAACTTTTTGTAATCTCCAATACTAATTGCGTCATTCTGCTCAACCTCTGCTGGAATATTGGTATTTATATTAATGTCATTTAGTTTTTCGTCGGACACAAACTCAGAATTAACAAAGACATGAACACCCTTATATGAGGTGCCTTTCTTAAACTTTCCATAAAAATCGAAGCCAACGAAGCCAATATCTTTACCCCAGCCCGTATGACTTGATGCTAGGGGCATATATGGACTTGGTATGCCTCGATAGTTACCCATGCATACGTACTTCCCACTCGTTAACTCCTCCTTTGCCTCATGCAGATCGTCTATGTTTGAACCTACAAATTTTCGGAGGTGCAAAGAATTTTTAAATTGGGGGCAATAGGATCGGTGATTCCCACTGGTTCCTTGATAGTAATAACAATCAAACAAGTCCAATGCTCCATACTGAGCTGCAACTACTGAAGACGCTTGATTATTGACATAGACATCAGTGTACGGCGAACCCACCTCGTCCAAGAACTCCATCCGCCTATCGATTTGGGAAATACAGGCGTCCCTCAGGTTTCTAAGCTCTCTGAGTCTTGCCCTGTAATCTTCGACTGCTTGCTTATCGTAACCTGGGCCTCCGAAAAGTTCGATCAGTGTAGCGGCAATACCAAGAAACGCCCCAATTACAGCTCCAACTGGTCCAAGCACAGCGGATCCTGTTATTATCGCAGCGAAGAAGGTGGTTAGTCCAACCACGCCGGCAGCGATACTCAAGGAAGCGGCAGCGATTCCAGCGGGATTGTTATCTTTGATGGCCATTTCCAGTCCCCATATGTTAAGACCAATAGTTAAGACATCAGTGATTGGCCCAAGCACATCAAACACAGATGCTCCCTTCAACCACTTACTTGCTTTTGTGGATGCCTTTCCAACTTTGCTCAAACGAGGAAACTTCTCAGCATCGATTTTAAGCGCATTCTTCAAAGCTCGCTTGGCAGTCCGGACAGCGTTTTTGTCTACACTCTCGCTTGCAGCCTTTGCAGCTTCGTCATTTAAGACCTTATTGTAGTTTTCCCAAGCCAGTCTGGTATCTGCGAACTCCGGTTTTGTCTTGACGTAATTTGTGATTTCTTCGGCGACAGGTAGAACGATGCCTCCTCCGACATCCAGCAGGGCTAACGTCAGGGCTGTTTGAGCAAGGGACTCTTTAGCTTCCTCTAGCTTTTCTTGTTCCAGTAGAGATAACGTGGCAACGGTGCGAGAACGAGAATAGGTACCAAGGAGGGAATCTGATGCAGCGGCTACCTTAGAGAATCTTGTAGCTGCAGTGGTGAATGAAGCTTTCGCAGACGAGCACCAGACGATGCCAAGGAAAACCATCAGGGACAAAGAGGCCATACTTCTCTTTTGACCACAATCAATAATCACCAAGTAATAAATGGAGCTGAAATAGAATATATTGTATTTTATTACATAAACCTCAGTGAACTCCAAAGATTGTCTGAACCATTAAAAATTTATGTTATCCTTGAAGATGTAGAAACCACTAAGGTCTCTCACGGTTTCTCTATTCCTCAGTTGTTTTTCGTGTGCAGGGGAAGAAAACTGTGTTGACGAAAATTTGAATCGGATTGTTGAATACCCCGAGAGCAGGCGTTTTTATATGACGTCACAGCCCTACTTTCCCTAGTCTCCCGTCTTGCACAAACCACCCAACCAGAAATGAAATTTCACACTTTTATACGCCTCAAACGCGGGAAAGAAAAATTTATTTTTCGATTTTCATACGAGAAAAACATCATCACTTGATCAAGAGAACAAAGAAATTCTCACGTTCTTCACCAAACAGTGTATCATGGTGACCTCATCCTCAAATTATTTATCCGGTTGGTACGTAAAAATCAACAGTGCTGGCCATCTTTGAATGAATTAAGTCTAGTTTGGATAGCCAGGTACTATCTCAAATCGAAATCATGGTTTCGCTGTGTTCAAAGAATATAACATCTGAGAGCTTAAATATTCAAATAGAATTAAAGACAGTGTTTTGTCGTGTCGCGTAACAAAATAAGTTCATGGCTGATCTTTTACGGGTGGTTACTGACCCTACTGCAGGCGATCTGTTGGAGGTCTTTGCGACAATCAGCAGAGGAGCAGGTAGAAATGCACGCCTTAACGATCTCACCGATTGTAAAAGGAAGGTTGAAACATGTTCATATTTCAACATTTTAACGGCTCGTGAAATACAAACAAAACAAGTAACAGAAACGTGTGAAAAGATTGGCGTCTAGCAAAAAAATTTGCAATGTTAAGAAAGTAGACGACTGATAATCAGAACCAATACTACGTTACTTAAATAATTACTTGTGATAAAAAAAAATGGATAGAAAAACAGATCTAAAATATATCAAGTGCCAGTGTGTAGTTGTAACAATATTTTGTATTGATGGGCAGGGAAAAAGACACAAATAGGGCAAAACATAAAACAACAACAACAACAACAAACAAAAAAGAAAAGAAATCGAGTCACAGTACCACCGAATTGAATTTGGTAAAAATCATTTATGATTGTCTGACAATGATCCAAATCTTATGTGATATTTGCAAAGGGGCTAGGTTCATTACTGCGAATGTTAAGGTGCTTGTAAATTATAGCAGCAATTTACAGAATGACATACGATATTTACCAACGGAATACATATAACAGTGAATTTATATCAAGCGAATTACATAGAGACAATGGCCATTTTTTTTTATCCCTTTTCCAATATACTTAAATCGAAACGATGGTTGTCCAATTATTACTCCAGGTCTTTGACAGCTAGGTTTCAAACAGAAGACAGGCGATTTTTAAAAACAACGAGGGAGGACATGTAAACAAAGATGAAAGTAATTCTTCGGCAATCAAAAATAGAGGGCGAGTATTGTGATTTCAAGTTAAAAGTATGAATGAACAACTCCCTACTGAACGGGGAAATTCTATCACCGTACCTTTCCACTACAGCAATAGAGCAAGTTAATGGTCTCCCCTGTTCAAGGGGAACCGGATCACAGAAATAACGTATAAGTCTGGTCAAGCTTTCTCAGTGATCGCATCCAAGTCTCTGTGGAAAATAAAAGTTAACTGTTACGATTGTGAATTTGTTCTATCATCAGCTGATGAATTATAAATAAGTTGTTTTTGCGCAAGACTTGAACTTTTCAAACCGTTGGATTAAACAATGACACTCACCTCAACTCTATTTTCTTGTCGAATTTGGATACAATGTACATGTTTGACCTACATAAAAAAGGTCCTTCACCACACCAAACACAGCATGCGAAGTTGAGTTGCAATTTCCATTATCACGAAAAATTCCGTGCAACTTTGACCGGGTTGGAAAGAATAGGTGGTCAAAACGTATGAGTAGACTGCATGTAGAGCGTTGTTAAACTACGATGACTAAACAAATATTGTGTGAGAATTAAACTCAGATAATTTATCTGGTAAACAAAAACATAACACTTAAAAGCCGTCATAACAAGACCTTTCTGGAATACTAGAATCCGTAAGCATTTTCGTTGTAATGACTCATGTGGCATCCCTGAGACTACCACGTACCTACGTCCTTTACTCGCGCAGAATACCACTTGCTACTCTAAGGACGATCATTTGGTTAAATCCTTTAATAGTATTTTGTCTCGCAAGATTCGTCTGAGGAATTTCAGAGTAAAGCTATTGACTGCGTTTGGCCCTTTCTGAATCTTCTGGTCAACCAATAAACCTCGATGATCTACTTGTTACCTAAGTCAAGTGGCCAGTGGGGTATGCTAAGAACAGTGACAAGTTATTCAAAAGACCTCCAAACGGTTGTAAGAAAAAACCTCTTATAAGTGATGTTAAGATCTTCGCTTAGTGTTGCATCGTAAAAACAAAACAAAAGTACAAACAGAAAGTCTCGTCGGCATTCTTTAAAAGGTCTCAGGTATCTTGAAAAACTTGAGTCACCAGGTGTGATGACACGGAGCAAGGTTATTAGGTGGATTGATGAACTTTATTGAGTTCAGAGTCATAGAAAGAACGTGAACGTAAACATAGAAATACGTCAAGCGTTGATTGTCGCTGTGCATTAGCCCCGGGGGTGACTCCCATAAATTTCGGAGGATAGGTGTGTGCCACCCAGGTTCTTAAACCTTCAGCCTATTTAAGGATGAGACAAACGAAAATTGATACCCTATTTTAGGCCCAAACCCGAACAATGACACCCTATTCAAGGGAAAAACAAAAAATAAGAATTTAATGTCGTGAACGGCTTTATTTCGTTCCTGTAACATCGGAAGTTAAGCATCAAGCAAAGATTACTAGAGTAAGCCTAGTTTAATAATATGCCATCATAACCATAAAACATCTTTCAGAGAAGTTTGTTCACTGCAGTTTTGGCGGCGAAAGCACTATTCTCGCGGCTTTGCCGCGAAAAGCGGCATTCGACGCACTTGACGCACTTGAATTTTAGCTGATACGACTTAGGTACCCTATCTAAAGATCACACCGAGAACACAATGCCAACACGTGCAAAAATGATACCCAATTTAAGGATCGAGACCCTCAAAAACCATACCCTATCGGGCGGCACATACCTATCTAGCCCATATATGGGAGGGGGGGGGGGGGGGGGGCATTAGCAAACTTTCAGTGCTGGTGAATAGATCTTATAGCTCACACTGGACCCCGAATGAAATCTATTTCGAAGCTTAAGTTTTAGTTTCCTACTTTTCTCCTTAGCCTTTCACCCACGGAATTGTCTTGAATCTTTAAAGTTAATTGAACGTTTTCTTTTTATATTGCCGCCAGAGAAATGAAATGTTGTATTCAGTTGTATGTAAATTTCAGTGTTTACGGCCTGATCTTCTCGATTACCTTTGACACCGAAGGGGTATTTATCCCACCGTGGAATTTCTTATTCTTTCAGTCGCGTCATTTCCTTGGATTTTTACGTAAGCTCCTTGAAAGGTTTTCATGTTTGCTTTTGATGTTTGCTGAAACAAGCAGCTCCGCCTATCGAAGTGTAGCCTCTCTCGTAGATGCTCTTTTGCCTAGTCACGCAATCTTTCCTCCCAAACGAGAAGAGTCAAAGAGCGTTAACCGAAGTCGAGCTTTTTGAAAATATCCGTCCTGAAAGAAAAGTTGCCCCTTAGTTTCGATCAAAGGAAGGAGTTAACCGACAACACACATACTACCTGTTTTCCTTTAAGAATACGTTATTCGTTGAGTTGATTTTACGTCCTTGTTTTTTGTCCCGTAAAGGCGGCTGATGGTGAATACATGCACTTTATGCAGACTCATGAATAACTTATCATTTTCATTAAATTCAGATGAAATTGAGATAAAGTTTACATCTGATCGAGCGACATTCTCGACCCCAGTGCTTACGCTTCTAACAATCTGAATGACCGCGTAAGCTCTGGGAAACTCTGCGCACTTTGGCTAACTGGACATCATAACGCATGCTCGGCTCTTCCAAAACAAAATGGCGGCCTTGAGCAGAGCAGAAGAGTTCGCTTTAGCAAAGGATGGTAGAGACTGTGACTTTCAGTTAAAGCCCGAACAAAAGAAAATAATTGATGCTGTAGTTTGTCGTAAGAAAGATGTATTAGGTATTTTACCAACGGGATTTGGAAAGTCCCTTATCTTTCACTTGCTGAGTAATGTCTTCGACTTCATGGAAGCCGGACAACCTCCCGCGAAAGGGAGAAGCACCACAATCGTCATATCGCCACTAAATGCGCTGATGCGCGACCAGATCAGCAAACTTGGCCAAGAAGACAAATGATTTGGTGATTTTGCAAGCTCGGGAAGGCAAACTACAACTCGTTTTTCCTCACCCAGAGTTTGTTATCGAGAATACAACCAAATCCACGCTCAAGACCTCCACATTTGAGAAACACGTACGCTGTATTGTCGTAGATGAGGCGCACTTAGTGGATGACTGGTGGGTGCTTCTCTAAATGTTCTATTGCCCGAAATTGTTGCTATGGGCCATTCCATTTTATATCCGCATCCCCCGCCCCCTATTGAAGTATTAATAATTAATATGCTTTAAGACCGCTTCAGAGGAAATTATCCCCCTTCAGAATCCAGTTTCAAGCAAACA
The DNA here is from genome assembly GCF_977016875.1 of Pavona decussata. Taxonomy (NCBI): domain Eukaryota; kingdom Metazoa; phylum Cnidaria; class Anthozoa; order Scleractinia; family Agariciidae; genus Pavona; species Pavona decussata. Next base: position 914,801 of record NW_028145486.1, on the reverse strand, counting down.
TCCCCTCGTATCTCTGAGATACCCCTTTGGAAATGGCTTTGTGTTGGATTCACCCTCTTGGATTCTTGAATGATTTCTCCCCCACTTTGGAAATCGATGGTTTGGGGGTGGAAAGGGGGGGGGGGGGGGGGGAGGTGCGGATAAAAATTGGAATGGTCCTATATAATTGGATGAGCTTACAATAATATACGCTGTGTCTAGCTACTGTAGATATGCAGCAGCTAGGAAATGTTAAGCTTACTAGATTCTCCTGACCATTAAAATACAATATAGTTAATAAATAATGGAAGAACATTTTGTCTGAATGATTAATTTTTTTAAAACCAACAGTAAGTGTTGTGTTAAATGATGATACATTTTTTCAGCTGGGAGACCATCCCTTCCAGCTGCATGGCCTTCTTCTTGGACTATCCCTCTTAGTCTATGGTATTGGGGACACCAAAGTGACAGACCCTTCTAATCTCATGTTGCATATTGTTTTTATTTTATTATCCGTGTAAGAAACAATTTTGCCCAGCTTTTGGAAAGCTGCTCTAACATTCGAAGGGCAATTCATTTGGGTGTCCCCTACACAATGGAAGAGTACTTCCAAGAGGCAGGCCGAGCTAGTTGGGATGGCCTGCCTTCTGAGGCAATTGTTTATTTCAATTGTTACGATGTCAGTAAGGCAAAGCGTGGCCTTCAGGATACGATGATAAAGTTTGTGAAATCAACAACTGAATGTAAACGTGAAATTATTCTTCAGCACTTTGGGCATTCTGCCCCCAAAAGAAGTGACGGTGGCCATAGTTGCTGTGACCATCACAGAAACATTTGTACATGTCAACTGTGTAAAAGTAAAATCAAACCGGTAAGTGAAGATGTTCTTCCCAGCACAGCACCTGCTGCCAGCACAGTCATTGTCTCTAAAGAACAAGCTGACCTGTTTCGTCAAAAGCTTCTGCAATCTCGAAACACCTTTCGCAGTTCACGATGTTGTGTAGGAATTGTAAGCATATCAACTGGCTTTAGTTTGGAACTTGTTGATATGGCAGTAAACAACATTGAACACCTTGATTCAGTTGAAAGCATTTTATCCTTGCCACCTGTTTTCAGTGAATACAATGCTAAAGTTATTTTTGACATTCTGCAAAATGTCCTGGGTAAGGTGGACGTACACATGGAATAACAAGTGGAGTTTAGTTACTTAATATGGAGTCTGAAGGGCTGGATATAACAGCCACAAGCTGCCCAGGTAGAAATCACTCATCCATACATGTAGAAGAATAATTATTTTATTTCCCCAGCATCAAACACTGTGTTACATGTACATGTATCTTATCTCTTTCCCCTAATTTAATATGACACTCTTAATACAGTACTGCAGAGTTCAAAAAGTAGTTGTGGTTGTGTTTTTCCATCATTTGTTTCTTCAGTTACTAAGTAATTTTCAGCGAGAGAACGAAAATCTTTTCGCCTTTTAAACACTCTGGGGCGGAAATATTCTTCAAATAATCTGTGGTACAGCAATCGCTTTTGGCAGAGAAATGATCAATAAATTATTGTTACCAAAAAATGAAATGACCACAACAAAATAAACTTACAAGTGGCAAGGCGTGCGATCATGGGTAAATGCAGTGGTCATATTACAAACTCAAAAATTAGGCTAATCAGATCATGAATTGGCAAAAACTAATTTTCCTCAGATTGACTGAACACATTTTTTGAAAAGGTATCAGTATCATTTACAATGATATGTTTGGGGCATTGGAATGTGGGTAAACAAATTAATTGAAAACTTTATTAACCTGTCGAGTAAAATCTAGCAGTGCAGATTTCCCCACTGCTAATAGGGGACACCTAACTTTCTAAAATACAATCTAAAATGTAAAAAAACTAATCTAAAATACAACTTTCCATGCCTTCTACACTGACCATGACCACTTATTATAAAGCATTATAAAACAGGTCTCTACTTTTCTATGGAAGATATATATCTGTTCTGGTTACAACTCTAGGACTGTTTTAAAAATCTCTACATAATTATTTGCAATCTTTGCACATATATACAACTGTGAAAGGTGTATTTGAATGTGCCTTGTAAAAGAAAAAAAACCAAGTCTTTCTTTGTATCAATTTACATGGCATTTAGAGGTAGTGCTGTCTTTCAAACCATTTGTCCCCTTTAGGGCTAGAGAAATCTGATATTTTTTGTTGAGACGATATAGAAACATAGCTAATAATATTATTACTTCAGAGAAAAAAGGCTTCAGAGATGGCCTTCTGTGAGACTTCTTTTTCTACACCAAATGTCACAAACAACTAAAATCTCTTTTGGAAAGGCACAGCCCTTGAAGTTTAACAACAAATTTAGTTTAGAAATATGCTAAACTGACAAATCATGGTAGTGACTCAGGTGCCCTCTTACTATATTTAAGTTGTCTAATAAATCAAATTATGCATCTCTTTATACCGCAGCATTTTTGTAAACTCCATATAGAAATTTATTAAAATTATTAAGAAGATAATTTAAACGTAATTCCATGTTATTGTCTGTCCAACAAACTTATAAGGGCCACTACAATGGTAAGGATTTCCATTAAAATAAAAACACAGGGGAGTTTGTGGGAGGATGACACACAAGAATGCTGGAACCTAGGAACCTGAGGTTTGGCGTTGGGTTTATGTTTAACACAACTTCAAATTATATGCCAAATGGCAACACCAGTACTTGCAACCAAAATTAGATGAATGTTAATTTGTTTATTTTTAAATGAATCGGACTTCTGATATTGAGTGCAAGCCATAAAAACCTTCCTCACTTGGGCTTTTGATGAGAAAATCAAAGTGTTGATGGTTTGAGGCTAGGTCTGTCCCTGAAGTGCTGAAAATTCACTACAGCATTGACTCTCTACCCACGTGTATTGTTAGGAACTGGCAAAAAAAATGTACAACTGCAATGGACTCACTGTTGAGAAATTTTCTGGTGAAATTTTGTTGGTAGAAGGTCACCTTTGAGGATTTATAAAAAAAAGCCACTACCTTGGTGTTCTTGGATTTATGGTTGAACAATTAATTTCTCTTAAACAAATTGCATTCAAATGATGAGATTACAAAAACATTTTCATTGAATGTTATTAGACTTATAATATTCATTTTCATATTTATAAGAAGAAATAGGCATACACAAAAGATTTTGATGTGTTTGTGTTCTGTATCGAGTTTTGTAATCTCAAGTTTAAGAGCTAACCCATTCCCAGTGCTGGTATCCCTGAGCAAAAAAGATTTGGTTCCCACTTTGCAAAGATGACCGCAGTCTGCTTAAAACTTCCAACATGATGAATAATAAAGTTTGGGGGTTATGTCTACTAGGCTAGTGGATTAGTTCGGACATTTTGCCCCATGCATTCAAATTCTCTTTCACCAATACACTTGGTAACACCCCTCCCCCCCCCCCCCCCACACACACACACACACACACACCTCCAGGTATGTTTGGAATGAAACTATAAAATATCCTTGGGCTCATAAATTGGTGTGTCCTTGTTGTTTTCACAAGAAGTCTGAGTGGCCTCTTGTAACCTTCTCACTTCTTTGAATTTTTCACCTGAAAAATAACGGTTTTAAAATAAAAGATCTAGTGAGAGTTGCTGTGGTTGAGGGGAATTTTTCAAAGGCCCATGTTTCACCTTTTTCCTTTTATAAACACATGAAAACATTATACAATTTTTATATCAAACTAAGCAAAAGGGCAGGACCTTGACTTGTAAATCATAAGTTGCATGGAACTAAGTAACTTTAATACTTTCCAGTATTGGTTCTGAACATTACAACGTATTAATGAAATAAGGTAAAGGGCTTGTTGAATTTACAAAAAAAACAAAAAAACGGCTTTATTGGATGCAAGGGTACTGAATTAGAAACCTATCTACCTTGGATGAGCCAGCAATCAAACGATTTCTGCGTGTATCCCTCTTAAAACAAAGCCTAAATTAAAATTGCTTAGAAACTCGATGAAATACTGCCGGTCACTTTTAGAAAATCGTTCTTACTTCAACAATCTCAAACTGATCTAAAATGATTTAAAGGTGCGCACATACAGCTTAATTAAAAGAATTGAAGTTACCTTTCCTCCACGATTGATAGAGCCACGGCTGAATTTTCTCAGTCCTTTATAGATACGGTCAATCACCATTTACTTCTGTTGCAATATTTACGACAAAAAAAATCCTCCAGCCCAGTATGTATGCTTGTGCTCGCAATACATCGAGGCAAATGTCGCGGAAGAAAGACTCGATCGCTCCCAAAAGCGGACAATTCTGCACTAAAAGTATCCTCGCGCTTAAAAAAAATCCTTGCCTTTATTTCCGCCATCGTGATTAAAGAATACGCATGAAAAAGAAATCCTTATTTCGGCCGCCATCGCCGCCATGTTTGTTTATAATGTTTTCGTTGGCGCGCCCGTCATTGGAACCTGGGCTCTAGGAAAGGGATTAACCAATCAGTCAAAAGTCTCCTTTGTTTCAATTGTTTCAGCCGTAAACCAATCAGGAGCGGTATAGGTCCCAGGGTTCCCCAGAGCTCTTCCTCCCTGCTGGTCATGCGCAGAAGAGCTCTGGGGTCGAGAATGATCGAGCGAGTAAATTTCAGCCCACATCACGATAACTCGATCATTGCGCATGCACGCATTCAAATAAAAATGGTACAAGCTGGTCGTCAAGAATTCAAGAACCATACCGTTCCACTTTAAAAGAGTTTTTCCTACGATTGTCACTGTGACAAGTTTGTTTGTTAGTTTTAACTTGATAACTTACCATTGTGTTTTTACCATGGACACTAAGCTTATATGTACTACAAATCCGTGCGTAAGAAATGAATGAAAAGCTCTAATGACACGTTTTAAATTAATCCATATGGCGTTTAGACCCAACCCACTCCGATAGTGCCACACACTAAACTAAAAAGATTTTGCTTTGGTTTTGCTTTTCTAAGCTCTCTGTGAATGGTTAGCGAACCTCATTGCACCACGATCTCAACTAATATCAAATAAACCAGTCGTGACTTGCTCGCATGCCTTTCCCCGCAGTTTACGTCGACGACATCTATTTGCTTCGAGTTCTGATTAGTTTATTGCATTGTTTAGGTCTGTTCTTATTGGTTAGAGCTATAAAATTTGTTTGATTTTACGACATTCAAAATAAAAGCCGCTTTTATTACACATTTTCATCTTCACCTTAAATGTTAATAACGATATTAGTTTTACCTACTGTGGCAGGCCGAAGCCGTCGCCGCCACGAACACAAAAATAAAATGCCACAGCTTGAATGCACTTCCAAAGTTTAATGAAGAAGAAAAGGGCGAAATACGAAGATAACGTATAATCCAAAACAAGTGTGCTAGTGAGTGATTCGACTGAAATAAAATAAAACGGGAATTATAAATTACAAACTGCAACAAAACAACAAGAACTACGCGAAATAAACAAACCGAAATATACAAGCAAACAACTAAGAGAAATACTTACAAAACTGTGGCCATAAAAAACTTGAAAATAAAAATGACATGCGAAGAACGCTTCCCAACTGAGAAATATACCCGCTCGCAGAACACGACGCAATACAAACTTGAGACGGAAGAAAATAACCTAGCTGGAAAACATTAGCTGATATACCGACGCGGTATGTAAATTTTTATGTAACACACTGAAATAATTCCGTGCAAACTCCTTAGAGATAAATTAAATTCTAGTCGCAACATTCCGGCCCCTGAACTTAAAGCGTTAAGTTCACTTAAACTTTTAAGCGTCTAGAAAAGTAACGAAAAATAAATAAACAAATAAATGTTCTGTCTTAAGGACATTTGAAAGTTCAAGTTCACAAAAAGTGATCGGCGTTTCCTTGAAAAGTCTTCCTTTAATGACAGTTCTCATTTAAGGTCCTGCTCAAGAAAGCACAGCTTCGTAATAGGTCTTATCAAAGTACATTTCTTGGTTGCAATCTTTGCTGATCTAACGAGATTATCTCTTTCAGTATGCACTTCAATGATCCGACCCAAAGGCCATTGTCCACGTGGAACTCTTTCATCAACAACCAAAACCAAGTTGCCAACACAAAAATTCCGTGATGGTCTTGTCCATTTTTGGCGTTCTTGAAGGGCAGGTAGATAACCTGACAGCCATCTTTTCCAAAATACATCCGCTAAGTACTGAATTTGTCTCCAACAGCGCTTGCAATATAGATCATTCTTAGAAAAAACACCTGGTGGCATGCTACCGTTCGGTCGCAGGAGCAATAAATGGTTGGGCGTCAAAGCTTCGAAATCTGTAGGGTTGTTGCTATTGGGTGTTAAAGGACGACTGTTCAAAACATTTTCCACTTCAGTCATAACGGTGCGAAGAGCCTCTCCAGACACCAGCTGATCCCTCAACAAACTTGCAAGGACTTTGCGCGCAGACCGGATTATGCGCTCCCAAACTCCCCCCGTATGGGAAGCTCCAGGTGGATTAAATCTCCAATCAATATTCCTTTGCTGAAGAAACTTCTCGATTTTCCGATGGTTCCAATCATTTATTGCTTCTCGAATTTCCCTCTCTCCTGCGCATAAATTGGTGCCGTTGTCACTTCTTATGATCTTTGGATGACCTCTGCGATTAATAAATCTCCGAAGTGCATTGACAAACGAATCTGTATCCAAAGACTCAGTCACCTCTATGTGAGTGGCTCTCATGGTTAAGCATGTAAAAAGGCATCCATAGTGCTTTACAATACTCCTACGCCGTTTGACGTACAATGGCCCGAAGAAATCAATACCAACGGAAGCGAGCGGTGGCTGATCAGGGGTCAGCCGATCTTCGGGTAAACTCGCCATCAGTTGTTGTCCACGAACAGCATTCTGTCTTCGACAAGTAAGGCATCTCCCAATCACTCTTCGAACAGTAGCACGACCCTTAACAATCCAGAACCTTTGACGCAAGCTCGCCAACACGTATCCCTGGCCAAAATGCCCAACAAGCTCATGATGTTCCATGATGATAAGGTTGGACAAGTGATGGTTGCTTGGTAACAAAATCTGATGCTTTGCTTGGAAATTTATTGGAGCATATTCAAGTCTGCCTCCGACTCTAAGAATTCCCCTCTGATCCAGCTAGGGCCTCAACTTGTAAATTGAGCCACTCGAGCCTGAACATCTCAGTACATGCTTCTGCCGAACCAAAGAACTTGACCTTTTTTGAGCGTCTAAAACTTGAGGAAATGACACTCTCTGCACGTATTTGATTAGCTCAACTTCTGCGGTGCTTGTGTCTTCCAAAGAAAGTTCCTTGGGTAGCAGACGGGCGTCCAAAGGATTATTAAGTCCCCTACGTGAATAAAGCTTGTTCTTTATAAATTCTTTGAAGCGGATGAGCCAAGCGACACCCCTCTTCAACTTGTACCAGGAAGAATAACGTTGGATCATCGAAGTCAATGTTGTTACTGGAAAAGCCAAAAGATGAACTTGTGTTTCGTTCTTGATTTCCAGATCCTCATCTAAAGTCTCGTGTAAGGGTTCTGGGAAAGTAGGCCAGAAACGTTCATCTTTTCACAGGAATTCTGGACCGCTAAACCACTGAGTGTTATGAATCATCTCATCTGCAGTTGCTCCTATGCTAATTAAATCTGCTGGGTTATTGGAAGTCGGCACGTACCTCCACTGGGCAGGCTGAGAACCATCATGTATGACTGCAAGTCTATTGGCGACAAGGTATGAAACCTCTTGTCCACATTCCTAATATATTGCAGCACAGCAGTAGAATCTGACCCGAAAATTGACTTGTCGATCGCAAACTTCAACTCTTCACGAAATACTCGGTCAATCTTGACTGCGAGGACAGCTGCCGACAGCTCCAGCCTCGGTATGGTCATCGGTTTTACATGGGCTAGAGGAGATTTTGCCACAAGAAAGTTGCAATGAACCAGGCCGTCCGCATTTTCAAATCTTACATATGCAACTGCCCCAAACGCCACTTGGGATACATCGGCAAAGTGGTGAAGCTGAGAAGACAATATCTCTCCAAAGTTTCCTGGCTTAAGATGCCGCGACACGACAACTTGAGAAAGCTTAGGCAGGTTTGCGAGCCATGCCTTCCAGCGCATAGTTTCCTCTGATGCAATTACATCATCCCATCCTAATTTCTTTCGACAAAGGTCTTGCAAAAGCTTCTTGGCAGACACGACAACAGGTGACACCAGCCCAAGAGGATCATAAACCGAGCTTGTTACGGATAAAATCCCTCTTCGAGTGAAAGGTTTGTCCTTTGGTACAACCTTGAAAGTGAATGTGTCTGTGTCCACATTCCATTGAACTCCAAGTGTTCTCTCGAGGGGAAGATTGTCGTTAAACAAATCCAAATCCAACACTGACGGAGCTCTTTCGCACTTCGGAATAGTCTCTAGCACATCCTTATCATTACTCAGCCACTTGGTTAATCGAAAACCACCTCTGGACAACAAACCACAAAGCTCAACCCTTAAGCGCACAGCAAAAGCCCTTGAGGAAACCGACTTAAGACAATCGTCAACGTAAAAATTCTTGAGCACAGTATCGATCACTTCATGTCCAAAATCGCCATCGTTGTCCTGGGCAGTCCTCCTTAAAGCAAAACTCGCGGCACTAGGCGAAGAGGTACTACCAAAAAGATGAACCTCCATTCTGTACTCAACTGGTTGCTGTCTCACATCGTCACCAGGCCACCACAAGAAACGAAGAGCGTCGTGATTCCTTGGGTCAACTCTTACTTGATGAAACATGGCCTCGATATCTGAGACAAGGGCAATCGCTTCTTGACGAAATCTGTTGAAGACACCAAAAAGGTTGTTGGTGAAATCAGGAACATGTTACAGCTGATCATTCAACGACGTTCCTCGAAACTTTGCTGCACAGTCGAACACTACTCTCAACTTATCTGGTTTGTGGGGGTGAAAAACTGCATGATGCGGAAGATACCATAGAGGCTTGCCAGTGGGGTGGAGTTCCTCTTGAGGCACCCGATGGGCGAACCCCTTGGAGATGTAATCGTTGATTGTCCCCTTGTACCTTTGAAAGAATTCTTCATCGCGCAGAAACCGTTTCCTCAACGACTGCAACCTCTGCTCGGCTGCCAATCGATTGTTTGGAAGATAAGGTGGCTGATTTCTCCAAGGAAGAGCTACTTGGTAATGGCCAGAGACGATCTTAACTGAATCTTCCATCGTTTTTAGTGCCTTCCGATCTTCTACGGACATAGCCACTTTAGAACTGCATAACGCATCAACGAAATCTGTCCTCCAAAACTTTTCTATTTGCTGCAATAAAGCCTCATCATGATCACCTCTACCGCTCTCCAGACGTACAAAGTTCACATTGAAATTGGAATCTCCACCAAACCTCTCAACAGGTCGCATCAAAGTCCAACCAAGTAATGATCGTACAGCTACAGGTTGTCCTCTCGCACCACGTCTCTCTTTCAACACCCAAAAAGCCTCTGGTGCATTGCATCCAATGAGCAGCCTAACATCTTTGCCTTGGATCTCTGGAAGCTCAATGTCGCTCAGATGAGGCCATCCTTTCACATCTTCAGGCACTGGAATACTTCGACTTGAGATATTTAAGCAATCAACGGACCACACTCTCGGTATTTCCAATGTTGAAGCACCATCCAAGGAACTAACGGTAAGCTTCAGCTCCAAGCCGGACTTAACACTGTCCTTCTTCTCTTGTGTGGTCAGGAAGAAATCTCGCCGTTCACCCTGAAGACCTAACTCCTTCACCAGCTCAGAATCACAGAGAGAAACATCTGAACCATTATCCAGGAGAGCGTACGTTTATAGCATACGACCAGACAAACTGTCACGTACTTTGACCGGAACAACTCTGAGGCGTATTCTCTTCTCGGTTGACCGTTAGCTGTTGTTTTGGTTTCTTTGATTTCCTGCACCGGCCCCAATCGCATAACTCTGAGTAACATGACCTCCACCAGAACTTGCTCGACCTTGGATATCGCGATGTGTACCGGAAGCTGAACCAATGCCAGTCGTGTGACTCTGCGTGACACGATCTCCAGCGTGACTCAAGAAATCGCAGTATGGTCTGGAAGTTGTGCCAGCTCTAATGGCGTGACGCAGGGTGACACCATCACCACCGGAAGTTGCACCGATTGTCATTGTGTGACTCTGGCTAACGCGATCTTCAACTAAGCACGGACGAGGAACTCCTTCACGAAAGCGATTGACGTAAATGTTGCGGTTCGCAGACAGCTCCGTAGGGGGGGTGGATCACCGTCATATGCTTCCTGTTACAACCTTCGACATAACAGGCACTCTTTTGCAGGCATCCCCTGGCTATGTGTTCCATCTTGAAGCAACTGTCACACAATCTGTATTCTCGCAAAGTGTTTATGCGATCGGCATACGATTTTCTTTTGAACTCCTCACAGTTCCATAACTGATGTAGGCCTGCACATACAACGCACGTCCCGGACCCAACACCAATACCTTGGTTCACAGCAGAACGGCTGTTATCACTCACTACACTACTCTTCACGTTGGAGGAATTAAGCTTGACTGAGCCCCCTTGAGCCGCGAAGGTTGTTCCCCTTGATGAGCTGCTGGGCCTGTTAGTCTTTTTGGTCTTCTGTCTGTCGCCAGCAACGATGTTTCCAAATACAGGATCGTTTACTGCTCGGGCTCTCTTGGACACAAACTCGGAGATGTGGTGAATACTAGGTCTCAACCCCGACTCTTGCAAACGATCAGCAACCTCTAGCCACTTGATTCTAAGATAAAACGGAAGTCTTTCCACGACGCTCCTCAGGTTGTCGGCGCTATTGATCTCGTTCAGGTATCCAATGGATTCCAACACGTTTTGACAGTCTCTTAATTGATCCGCAAAGGTCAGCAAACCACGCTGGTCGTACGGCTTCAACAGAGGACCTCGAACTAATGGCTTCCCTTGCAGTCCCTGTGCAGAACTGCAACAAATACGAGAGGCGCTCGCTATCATCCGATGCGTTTCTTGCGATGCTGTTCTCAAACGAGCGAACAAAATTCCAGTAGACGAGTGGATTTCTGTCAAACTTGCTAATGTCAGGTTTTGGTAAGGAGAATCCTTGTTTAATCGTAGACGCCATTGACTGGAAGGTCTTCTGTTGAAGTTCAATCATTTGTTGCTGCTGATGCAATAATTGTTGAAGGTTTTCACGGTAATAAGGGTTTCCACGGTCAAGGCTAGCATTAGGCTCACCGTAAGCAGGTTCACGCTTCCATTGAGAAACAGGATCTAAAACGAAACGCGCGTGTAACGTGTTCGTCTCAACTCTCGATGGCAAAGGCTCGTGTGTAAGTGCAGACTTCGAATTAAAACCGGTGTCCGGAAAAGTAGCAGTTCGCGGGTCGTCGCCCTTGGCACGTGGAACACCGGATGCCGGGGGTGGATCGAAGGAATACGCCAAATGATCCTTGTAACCTTCTCCTTCCTCTAAAATTTGCACTCTAAGACGCGCTTGTTCCATTTTATTTTCGACCTCCAATAACTCCTCCTCGCGCTGTACTACCACACGTCTTTGCTGCAAATCGAATTTCTTCTTGTGTTCTTGAGTTGCTGCATTTTTAACTCAGCGAGAGCCCCTTCTACCTTGGCCTCTTTGACCTTCACCGTTAAACGCGAAATTGCTTTGGAAACCGAACTCGGCGATTTTCTGAACACCGAAGAAGAGCCATACTGGCTGGCTGAATCATTCGCATCCACCAAAGGCAACCTCTGAGAGCCATCAAGCCACTTCTCAACGCGCTGAACAAACCGGCGATTCTCGTTGCTGAAATCTTCGAACCACGTTGTTGCTTCAAAAATTTCTTCCGGATCGTCAAGACACTGCACGTAAGCTTTATGAGCACGCCGAAAGTTCGAGAATGCTGGTTCCAGGTTAGCTAACTTGCCACGAACACATTCATACTCTTGCGAAACCATCAACGCTTCAATCTCATTTCGAATCTTTGTTACGTGACCCTTATATCCTTTCCGTGACGTTTTCAAATTTTGTTTCAACTCTAAGCGAGGAGTGCCACTACCTGAGCGGTCGTCGACTCGACGGTCCTGTGAGAACATGTGGCCAAAACCAACACGGTCGCTGACATAAACTTCCACACAGTTTTTCGAATAAATGTGGCAGGCCGAAGCCGCCACCGCCACGAACACAAAAATAAAATGCCACAGCTTGAATGCACTTCCAAAGTTTAATGAAGAAGAAAAGGGCGAAATACGAAGATAACGTATAATCCAAAACAAGTGTGCTCGACTGAAATAAAATAAAACGGGAATTATAAATTACAAACTGCAACAAAACAACAAGAACTACGCGAAATAAACAAACCGAAATATACAAGCAAACAACTAAGAGAAATACTTACAAAACTGTGGCCATAAAAAACTTGAAAATAAAAATGACATGCGAAGAACGCTTCCCAACTGAGAAATATACCCGCTCGCAGAACACGACGCAATACAAACTTGAGACGGAGGAAAATAACCTAGCTGGAAAACATAGCTGATATACCGACGCGGTATGTAAATTTTTATGTAACACACTGAAATAATTCCGTGCAAACTCCTTAGGGATAAATTAAATTCTAGGCGCAACACCTACTAAGAAAAGAGAAGCACTTTGTGTAGCTATGCTTTCAATTATCTCTGAGGAAGTCAATAACCATATCGTTCCACCTGCAGACATCTGTTGATATCACAAGCTTAGCAAACAACTTCTTACACCACTTGAGTGTTTCATTTACACTTAAAATAGATTTCATATATCATATAATTCGAGTAAATAGGAAATTCTTTGACATAAACTTAGCAGTAATAAAAACTAGAACCAAAAAGAAGAGAAATTTGGACTCATTTATAAGGATGTGTTTATTCGTGTGTAGTTCATTCATTGTTCATGTCTTGTGTTTTATCAATTTATAATTTTTATTTTATTTTACACTTTATCTTCACGTTTTGATATAGTCTAACATTGTTAAAAACTAGCATCTTTTACGGTTGTATATATCATATATGATAATTTTCTACAGAAGGACTCGAACTTGAAAATGACTGATGATCAGTCGATACGTCGTTTTTAGCATTAGTTAGTACTTTATAATTGAGACGTCAAGCTTTATTTTTGACTCAGTAAAATAGTAGAAACAATAATAAATAGTTGTATACACGCTGAATTCGTTGCCAGTTTAACCTTTATTTTTTAACTTTTACGAATTTTAACCCACATATTGCTAATACGACCTGTAAACTGGGAATTGACAAGAAATGAACTGTTTTGAATGGAAAAGTATTTTTAGTGTTTGGCTTTTCCTCTTCTTTTGTGATCGGTGTTACATTTTATCTGCAAAGCTTCCTGTTGCGATACCCATATTTTATTACCGATAGTCCTTGAGATTAATGGAAACCAAAGACCCACCTCTTGAGACTTGCGTCATTTGAATGGCCAAATTATTCAACCGTAAGATATTACATCTATATTTAATTACCTTTTGCTACGTAACACTTTCACTCTGTAAAAATTGGTGAAAGCTTGAAGGTGGCTTGTGGATCACTTTAGCGTTGGTGGTAAGTTATTTAAACCCTTCTCGCAGTTTTTTTGTAAATTAGCTTTCTCTGCTTTGGAAATTTATGTAGATGTGTATCTTAAACGTTAAAGGGCTCCCTCTACTTCAGGAAACACGTTCTGGGTTTAAGGAGCTACCATATAAAAGGGCAGTAACAATAACCTGTGGCTATATTCTATTCATATGATAATTTCATCCTTTGTAATTTTTAACTTTAAAAGAAGTTTTCCAACGATCGTTACAGTGACAAGTTTGTTTGTTTAAACTTGATAACTTATCATTGTGTATTTACCATGGAGACTAAGCTTAGATGCACCTCTTATTTAGTGATCCGCGTTCAATTTTATCTACAAAGTTTCCTGTTGCGATACCCATATTTTATTACCGATAGTCCTTGAGATTAATGGAAACCAAAGACCCACTTCTTGATACTTGCGTCAGTTGAATGGCCAAATTATTCAACCGTAAGATGTTACATCTATATTTAATTACCTTTTGCTACGTAACACTTTCACTCTGTCAAAATTGGTAAAAGCTTAGTAGGTGGCTTGTGGATGACTACAGCGTTGGTGGTAAGTTACTTAACCCTTCTCGTATTTTGTTTTTTGTTAATTAGATTTTGCTGCTTTGGAGATTTACGTGGATGTGTATCTTAAGCGTTGAGGGCTCCCTCTACTTCAGAACACGCGTTCTAGGTTTTATGAGCTTCCATATAAAATGGCAGTAACAATAACCTGAAGCTATATTCTATTCACATGATAATTTCATCCTTTGTAATTTTGAACTTTAAAAGAGGTTTTCCAATGATCGTGACAAGTTTGTTTGTTTAAACTTAATAACTTAACATTGTGTTTTTACCATGGACACTAAGCTTAGATGCACGACAAATCCGTGCGTAAGAAATGAATGAAAAGCTCTAATGACACATTTTGACGAATCCATATGGTGCTGAGACCCAACCCACTCCTAAAGTGCCACACACTAAACCATAAAGGGTTTGCTTCGATTTTCTTTCGCTAAGCTCTCTGTTAATGGTTAGGAAACCTCATTGCACCACGATCTCACCTAATATCAAACAAACCAATCGTGACTTGATGGCACGCCTTTTCCCGCGCTTTACGTCGACGACATCTATCTGCTGCGAGTCCTGATTGGTTCATTACATTGTTTAGGTCTGTTCTTATTGGTAAGAGCTATAAAATTGGTTTGATTTTATGACAATTTCAAAATAAATGTCTCTTTAATTACACATTTTCATCTTCACCTTTAATTAAAAAAAAAAAAGGAAAAAACGATATTAGTTTTATCTACTGACAGAAAAAAGCATTTTTATGCACCTATGCTTTCAATTATCTCTGACAAAGTCAATAGCCATACCGTTCCACCTGCAGACATCCATTATTATCACACGCTTAGCGAACACCTTCTTACACCACTTGAATCTTTTATTTAAAGTTAATTTCATATATCATATAATTCGAATAAATACTGAAATTCTTTTACATAAATTTAACAGTAATAAAATCTAGGAACCAGAAAGGAGAGACAATTATCTAGGGATATGTTTATTCGTGTAGTTCATTCATTGTTCTTGTCTTTCGTTTTATAAATTTAAAATTTGTATTTTTACTTTATTTTACACTTTGTCATTCCAATTTTATTCTTTCTAACGTTGTTAAAAACCACCATCTTTTACGATTGTATATATCATATATCATAATTTTGTACGGCAAGGACTCGAACTTACAAACCCACCTCTTGAGACTTGCGTCTGTTAAATGGCCAAATTATTCAATCGTAAGATTTTACATCTATATTTAATTACCTTTTGCTACGTAACACTTTCACTGTGTAAAAATTGGTCAAAGCTTAGTAGGTGGCTTGTGGATGACTACAGCGTTGGTGGTAAGTTATTTAAACCCTTCTCGCATTTTGTTTTTTGTTAACTAGATTTCTCTGCTTTGGAGATTTATGTAGATGTGTATCTTAAACGTTAGAGGGCTCCCTCTACTTCAGAACACGCGTTCTAGGTTGAAGGAGCTACCATATAAAATGGTAGTAACAACAACCGGAAGCTATATTCTATTCATATGATAATTGCATCCTTTGTAATTTTGAACTTTAAGAGAGTTTTTCCTACGGTAGTCACAGTTACAAGTTTGTTTGTTTTAACGTGATAACTTATCATTGTATTTTTACCACGGACACAAAGCCTAGATGCACTACAAATCCGTGCGTAAGAAATTAACGAAAAGATCTGATGACACGTTTTGAGGAATCCATATGGAGCTGAGAACCAAACCACTCCGATAGTGCCATACACTAAACCAAAAAGCGTTTGCTTTGGTTTTGCTTTGCTAAGCTCTCGAGCTCTGTGAATGGTTAGGAAACCTTATGGCACCACGATCTCAAGTAATATCAAACAAGCAAATCGTGACTTGCTCCTACGCTTTTTCCTGCTTTTTATGTCGACGACATCTATCGGCTTCGAGTTCTGTTTGGTTCATTGCATTGTTTAGGTCTGTTCTTATTGGTTAGAGCTATTAAATTGGTTTGATTTTATGACATTTAAAATAAAGCCGCTTTTATTACACATTTTCATCTTCACCTTAAATTTTAAAAGCGATATTAGTTTTATCTACAGAGAAAAGAGAAGCACTTTGTATAGCTATGCTTTTAATTATCTCTGACGAAGTAAATAATCATACCGTTCCACCTGCAGACATCCATTGATATCACACGTTTAGCGAACAACTTCTTACACAACTTGAGTGTTTCATTTATACTTAATATAGACTTCATGTATCATACAATTCAAGTAAATAGGCAATTCTTCGACATAAAATTTAGCAGAAATAAAAACTAGAACCAAAAAGAAGAGAAATTTGGACTCATTTATAAGGATGTGTTTATTCGTGTGAAGTTAACTCATTGTTCTTGTCTTCTGTTTTATCAATTTATATATATATTTTTATTTTTATTTTACACTTTATCGTCACATTTTTGATATAGTCTAACGTTGTTAAAAACAAGCATCTTATACGGTTGTATATATCATATATGATGATTTTCTACACGAGGACTCGAGCTTGAAAATGAGTGATGATCAGTCGATACGTCGTTTCTAGCGCTTGTTAGTACTATATCTGAATTGAGATATCAGCTTTATTTTTGACTCAGGAAAGTTGTAGAAACAATAATAAATAGTTTTATACTCGTTAAATTCGTTGCCAGTTTAACTGTTTTTATTACTTCTACGAATTTTAACCCACACATTGCTAATACGACCTGTGAACTGGGAAATGACAGAAATAAACTGTTTTGAATGGAAAAGTATTTTTAGTGTTTGGCTTTTCCTCTTCTTTAGTGATCCGCGTTAAATTTTATCTGGAAAGTTTCTTGTTGTGATACCCATATTTTGTAACTGATAGTCCTTGAGATTTCTTGAAACAAAAGACCCACCTCTTGAGACTTGCGTCATTTGAATGGCCAAATTATTCAATCGTAAGAAATTACATGTATATTTAATAACCTTTTGCTACTTAACACTTTTTTACACTGTAAAAATTGGTAAAAGCTTAGTAGGTGGCTTGTGGATGACTACAGCGTTGGTGGTAAGTTACTTAACCCTTCTCGTATTTTGTTTTTTGTTAATTAGATTTTGCTGCTTTGGAGATTTATGTAGATGTGTATCTTAAACGTTAAAGGGCTCCCTCTACTTCGGGAAACACGTTCTGGGTTTAAGGAGCTACCATATAAAAGGGCAGTAACAATAACCTGTGGCTATATTCTATTCATATGATAATTTCATCCTTTGTAATTTTTAACTTTAAAAGAAGTTTTCCAACGATCGTTACAGTGACAAGTTTGTTTGTTTAAACTTGATAACTTATCATTGTGTATTTACCATGGAGACTAAGCTTAGATGCACCTCTTATTTAGTGATCCGCGTTCAATTTTATCTACAAAGTTTCCTGTTGCGATACCCATATTTTATTACCGATAGTCCTTGAGATTAATGGAAACCAAAGACCCACTTCTTGATACTTGCGTCAGTTGAATGGCCAAATTATTCAACCGTAAGATGTTACATCTATATTTAATTACCTTTTGCTACGTAACACTTTCACTCTGTCAAAATTGGTAAAAGCTTAGTAGGTGGCTTGTGGATGACTACAGCGTTGGTGGTAAGTTACTTAACCCTTCTCGTATTTTGTTTTTTGTTAATTAGATTTTGCTGCTTTGGAGATTTACGTGGATGTGTATCTTAAGCGTTGAGGGCTCCCTCTACTTCAGAACACGCGTTCTAGGTTTTATGAGCTTCCATATAAAATGGCAGTAACAATAACCTGAAGCTATATTCTATTCACATGATAATTTCATCCTTTGTAATTTTGAACTTTAAAAGAGGTTTTCCAATGATCGTGACAAGTTTGTTTGTTTAAACTTAATAACTTAACATTGTGTTTTTACCATGGACACTAAGCTTAGATGCACGACAAATCCGTGCGTAAGAAATGAATGAAAAGCTCTTATGACACATTTTGACGAATCCATATGGTGCTGAGACCCAACCCACTCCTAAAGTGCCACACACTAAACCATAAAGGGTTTGCTTCGATTTTCTTTCGCTAAGCTCTCTGTTAATGGTTAGGAAACCTCATTGCACCACGATCTCACCTAATATCAAACAAACCAATCGTGACTTGATGGCACGCCTTTTCCCGCGCTTTACGTCGACGACATCTATCTGCTGCGAGTCCTGATTGGTTCATTACATTGTTTAGGTCTGTTCCTATTGGTAAGAGCTATAAAATTGGTTTGATTTTATGACAATTTCAAAATAAATGTCTCTTTAATTACACATTTTCATCTTCACCTTTAATTAAAAAAAAAAAAAGGAAAAAACGATATTAGTTTTATCTACTGACAGAAAAAGCATTTTTATGTACCTATGCTTTCAATTATCTCTTACAAAGTCAATAGCCATACCGTTCCACCTGCAGACATCCATTGATATCACACGCTTAGCGAACACCTTCTTACACCACTTGAATCTTTTATTTAAAGTTAATTTCATATATCATATAATTCGAATAAATACTGAAATTTTTTTACATAAATTTAACAGTAATAAAATCTAGGAACCAGAAAGGAGAGACAATTATCTAGGGATATGTTTATTCGTGTGTAGTTCATTCATTGTTCTTGTCTTTCGTTTTAATAAATTTAAAATTTGTATTTTTACTTTATTTTACACTTTGTCATTCCAATTTTATTCTTTCTAACGTTGTTAAAAACCACCATCTTTTACGATTGTATATATCATATATCATAATTTTGTACGGCAAGGACTCGAACTTACAAACCCACCTCTTGAGACTTGCGTCTGTTAAATGGCCAAATTATTCAATCGTAAGATTTTACATCTATATTTAATTACCTTTTGCTACGTAACACTTTCACTGTGTAAAAATTGGTCAAAGCTTAGTAGGTGGCTTGTGGATGACTACAGCGTTGGTGGTAAGTTATTTAAACCCTTCTCGCATTTTGTTTTTTGTTAACTAGATTTCTCTGCTTTGGAGATTTATGTAGATGTGTATCTTAAACGTTAGAGGGCTCCCTCTACTTCAGAACACGCGTTCTAGGTTTAAGGAGCTACCATATAAAATGGTAGTAACAACAACCGGAAGCTATATTCTATTCATATGATAATTTTATCCTTTGTAATTTTGAACTTTAAGAGAGTTTTTCCTACGGTAGTCACAGTTACAAGTTTGTTTGTTTTAACGTGATAACTTATCATTGTATTTTTACCACGGACACAAAGCCTAGATGCACTACAAATCCGTGCGTAAGAAATTAACGAAAAGATCTGATGACACGTTTTGAGGAATCCATATGGAGCTGAGAACCAAACCACTCCGATAGTGCCATACACTAAACCAAAAAGCGTTTGCTTTGGTTTTGCTTTGCTAAGCTCTCGAGCTCTGTGAATGGTTAGGAAACCTTATGGCACCACGATCTCAAGTAATATCAAACAAGCAAATCGTGACTTGCTCCTACGCTTTTTCCCGCTTTTTACGTCGACGACATCTAACTGCTTCGAGTTCTGTTTGGTTCATTGCATTGTTTAGGTCTGTTCTTATTGGTTAGAGCTATTAAATTGGTTTGATTTTATGACATTTAAAATAAAGCCGCTTTTATTACACATTTTCATCTTCACCTTAAATTTTAAAAGCGATATTAGTTTTATCTACTGAGAAAAGAGAAGCACTTTGTATAGCTATGCTTTCAATTATCTCTGACGAAGTTAATAATGTTACCGTTCCACCTGCAGACATCCATTGATATCACACGTTTAGCGAACAACTTCTTACACAACTTGAGTTTTTCATATACACTTAATATAGACTTCATATATCATACAATTCAAGTAAATAGGCAATTCTTCGACATAAAATTTAGCAGTAATAAAAACTAGAACCAAAAAGAAGAGGAATTTGGACTCATTTATAAGGATGTGTCTATTCGTGTGTAGTTCACTCAATGTTCTTGTCTGCTGTTTTATCAATTTATTTAATATATATTTTTTTATTTTTAACTTTATCGTTACATTTTTGATATAGTCTAACGTTGTTAAAAACCAGCATCTTTTACGGTTGTATATATCGTATATGAGGATTTTCTACAAGAGGAATCGAGCTTAAAAATGAGTGATGATCAGTCGATACGTCGTTTTTAGCGTTTGTTAGTACTATATCTGAATTGAGATATCAAGCTTTATTTTTGACTCGGGAAAGTTGTAGAAAAAATGATAAATAGTTGTATGGTCGTTGAATTCGTTACCAGTTTAACTGTTTTTTTTTTCTTTACTTTTACGTATTTTAATCCACACACTGCTCAGTGTAAACTAGGAAATGACGTAAATGAACTGTTTTGAATAGAAAAGTAATTTTAGTGTTTGGTTTTTCCTCTTCTTCAGTGATCCGCGTTAAATTTTATCTGGAAAGTTTCCTGTTGCGATAACCATATTTTATAACCGATAGTCCTTGAGATTCCTTGAAACAAAAGACCCACCTCTTGAGACTTGCGTCATTTGAATGGCCAAATTATTCAATCGTAAGATATTACATGTATATTTAATAACCTTTTGCTACTTAACACTTTCACTGTGTAAAAATTGGTAAAAGCTTAGTAGGTGGCTTGTGGATCACTTCAGCGTTGGTGGTAAGTTATTTAAACCCTTCTAGCATTTTGTTTTTTGTTAATTAGATTCCTCTGCTTTAGAGATTTATGTGGATGTGTATCTTAAACGTTAGAGGGCTCCCTCTACTTCAGAACACGCGTTCTAGGTTTAAGGAGCTACCATATAAAATGGCAATAACAATAACCTGAAGCTATATTCTATTCATATGATAATTTTATCCTTTGTAATTTTGAACTTTAAAAGAGGTTTTCCAATGATCGTGACAAGTTTGTTTGTTTTAACTTGATAACTTATCATTGTGTTTTTTACCATGGAGACTAAGCTTAGATGCACTACAAATCCGTGCGTAAGAAATGAATGAAAAGCTCTAATGATACAATTTGACGAATCCATATGATGCTGAGACCCAACTGACTGCTGAAGTGCCACACACCAAACCAGAAAAGGTTTGCTTCGATTTTCTTTTTCTAAGCTCTCTGTGAATGGTCAGGAAACCTCATTGCACCACGATCTCACCTAATATCAAACAAACCAATCGTGACTTGCTCGCGCGCCTTTTCCCGCGCTTTACGTCGACGACATCTATCTGCTGCGAGTTCTGATTGGTTCATTGCATTGTCGAGCTCTGCTTTTATTGGTTAGAGCAATAAAATTGGTTATATTTTACGACATTCAAAATAAAAGCCGTTTTAATTACACATTTTCATCTTCACCTTAAATAATAAAAAAAAAACTATATTAGTTTTAGCAACTGAGAAAAAAAGAAGCACTTACTGTTATTCTTTCAATTATCTCTGACGAAGTCAATAACCATATCGTTCCACCTGCAGACATCCATTGATATCACACGCTTAGCGAGCACCTTCTTACACCACTTGAATCTTTTATTTACATTGAAAGTAAATTTCATGTATTATATAATTAAAATAAATACTGAAATTCTTTTACATAAATTCAACAGTAATAAAAACTAGGAACCAAAAAGGAGAGACAATTATCTAGGGATGTGTTTATTCGTGTGCAATTCACTCCTTGTTCTTGTCTTTCGTTTTATAAATTTAAAATTTGTATTTTTACTTTATTTTACACTTTGTCGTCCCATTTTTATTCTTCCTAACGTTGTTAAAAACCACCATCTTTTACGATTGTATATATCATATATCATAATTTTGTACACAAGGACTCGAACTTACAAACTTACCTCCAATTACAATCTGCGGAAAACCAGGAAATTCAGAGTCCCGGTTGCCAAGACCAAGCGTTTTGCCGAGTCATTCATTATGAATGGAGCGCAACTCGCATAGGCCCTCGCTAAACTAGTGAAACTATGAAGATGTGTAAATAGCTTAGTTTTATATATTTTGATTATTGATTTTTAGTATATACATTTGTAAATAGTCTGTAATTTTTTTTTTCTCTACGCAATTCAGTTTATACTGCCATGTAGTGTCTTAATAAACGTATCTATCTATCTATCTACCTCTTGAGACTTGCGTCTATTGAATGGCCAAATTATTCAATCGTAAGATTTTACATCTATATTTAATTACCTTTTGCTACGTAACACTTTTACTGTGTAAAAATTGGTCAAAGCTTAGTAGGTGGCTTGTGGATCACTTCAGCGTTGATGGTAAGTTATTTAAACACTGCTCGCATTTTTTTTTTGTCAATTAGCTTTCTCTGCTTTGGAGATTTATGTAGATGTGTATGTTAAACGTTAGAGGGCTCCCTCTACTTCAGAACACGCGTTCTAGGTTTAAGGAGCTACCATATAAAATGGTAGTAACAACAACCTGTAGTTATATTCTATTCATATAATAATTTCATCCCTTTTAATTTTGAACTTTAAACAATTTCGTTTGTTTTAACTTGATAACTTATCATTGTGTTTTTACCATGGACACTAAGCTTAGATGCACTACAAACCCGAGCGTAAGAAATGAATGAAAAGCTCTTATGACACATTTTGACGAATCCATATGGAGCTGAGAACTAACCTATTCCGCTAGTAACACACACTAAACTCAAAAGCGTTTGCTTCGATATTTCTTTGCTAAGCTCTCTGTGAATGGCCAGAAAACCTCATTGCACCACGATCTCACCTAATATCAAACAAACCAATCGTGACTTACTTGCACGCCTTCTCCCGCGCTTTACATCGATGAAGTATATCTGCTTCGTGTTTTGATTGTTTCATTGCATTGTTTAGGTCTGTTCTTATTGGTTAGAGCTATAAAATTGGTTTGATTTTACGACATTTAAAATAAAAGCCGCTTTAATTACACATTTTCGTCTTCACCATAAATGTTAAAAACAATATTAGTTTTATCTACTGAAAAAAGAAGGTTTTTTTATGTACCTATGCTTTCATTTATCTCTGACGAAGTCAATAACCATACTGTTCCAACTGCAGACATCCATTGATATCACACGCTTATCTAACAACTTCTTACACTACTTGAATGTTTCATTTACACTTAAAAATAAATTTCATATACCATATAATTCGAAGAAATAAATTGTTTGACATACATTTAGCAGAAATAAAAACTAGAACCATAAAGGAAAGAGATTTGGACGCATTTATAAGGATGTGTTTATTCGTGTGTAGTTCATTCATTGTTCTTGTCTTGCGTTTATCAATTTACCATTTTTTTTATGTTACAGTTTATCGTCATATTTTTGATATCTTCTAACGATGTTAAAAACTACCATCTTTTACGATTGTATTTATTATATATGATAATTTTCTACACAAAGACTCGAACTTTAAAATGACTGATGATCAGTCGAAACGTCGTTCGTTTTTAGCGCTAGTTAGTACTCTATCTGAATTGAGATATCAAGCTTTATTTTTGACTCAGGAAAGTTGTAGAAACAATAATAAATAGTTGTATACTCGTTAAATTCGTTGCCAGTTTAACTGTTTTTTACTTTAACGAATTTTAACCCACATTTTGCTAATACGACCTCCGAACTAGGACTTGACAGCCATGAACTGTTTTGAATGAAAAAGTATTTTTAGTGTTTGGCTTTTCCTCTTCTTTAATAATCCCCGTCAAATTTTGTCTACAAGGTTTCCTGTTGCAATACCCATATTTTATTACCGATAGTCCTTGAGATTCCTTGAAACCAAAGACCCACCTCTTGAGACTTGCGTCAGTTAAATGGCCAAATTATTCAACTGAAGATATTACATACATATTTAATTACCTTTTGCTACGTAACACTTTCACTCTGTAAAAATTGGTCAAAGCTTGGGAGGTGGCTTGTGGATCACTTCAGCATTGGTGGTAAGTTATTTAAAGATGTGGATGTGTATCTTAAACATTACAGGGCTCCCTCTACTTCAGAACACACGTTCTAGGTTTAAGGAGCTACCATATAAAAGGGCAGTAACAATAACCTGTAGCTATATTCTATTCCTTTGAACAAGTTTGTTTGTTTTAACTTGATAACTTATCATTGTGTTTTTACTATGGGTAGTAAGCTTCGGTGCACTACAAATCCGTGCGTAAGAAATGAATGAAAGGCTCTGATGACACGTTTTGAGGAATCCATATGGCGCTGAGAACCAACCCACACCGATAGTGCCACCGCTGAACTGAAAAAGCGTTTGCTTTGGTTTTGCTTTGCTAAGCTCTGTTAATGGTTAGAAAACCTCATTGCACCACGATCTCAACTAATCATAAAACAAACCAGTCGTGACTTGCTCGCACGCCTTTTCCCGCGTTTTACGTCGACGACATCTATGTGCTTCGAGTTCT
Organism: Pavona decussata; assembly: GCF_977016875.1. Lineage (NCBI taxonomy): Eukaryota > Metazoa > Cnidaria > Anthozoa > Scleractinia > Agariciidae > Pavona > Pavona decussata. Next base: position 890,229 of record NW_028145486.1, on the reverse strand, counting down.
GATTGGTTTATTGCATTGTTAAAGTCTGTTCTTATTGGTTAGAGCTATAAAATTGGTTTGAATTCACGACATTCAAAATAAAAGCCGCTTAAATAACACATTTTCATCTTTACCTTCAATGTTAAAAACGATATTAGTTTTATCTATTGAAAAAAAAAGAAGCATTTTGTGTACCTATACTTTCATTCATATCTAAGGAATTTAATGTCCATACTGTTCCACGTGCAAACATCTATTGATATTACAAGCTTAGCGAACTACTTCATAGCACCACTTGAATGTTTTATTTACACTAAACATAAATTTCGTATATCATATAATTCGGAAAAAAAATTCCTTGACAAACACTTAGCAGTAATAAAAACTAGAACCAAAAAAGGAAAGAAAATTTGACTCATTTGTAAGGATGTGCTTATATGTGTGTAGTTCATTCATTGTTCTTGTCTTCCGTTTTATTAATTTACAATTTGTATTTTTATTTTATTTTACACTTTGTCGTCACTTTTTTGATACCTTCTAACGTTGTTAAAAACTACCATATTTTACGATTGTATATATGATATATGAAAATTTGTTAAACAAGGACTCAAACTTGAAAATAAGTGATGATCAGTCGACACGTTGTTTTTAGCGCCAGTTAGTACTATATAATTGAGATATCAAGCGTTGTTTTTGACTTAGTAAAGGGGTAGAAACAATAATATATAGTTGTACACTCGTTGAATTCGCAGCCAGTTTAACTGTTTTATTACTGTTATGAATTTTAACCCACATATTGCTAATAAGACCTTCGAATTAGAACTTGACAGCTATAAACTGTTTTGAATGGAAAAGTATTTTTAGTGTTTGGCTTTTCCTCTTCGTTAATGATCCGCGCTACATTTTATCTTCAAAGTTTCCTGTCGCGATACCCATATTTTATTACCGATAGTCCTTGAGATTCCTCGAAACAAAAGACCCAACCACTTGAGACTTGCGTCATTTGAATGGCCAAATTATTCAATCGTAAGATATTACATCTATTTTTAATTACCTTTTGCTACGTGACACTTTCACTCTGTAAAAATTGGTGAAAGCTTAGTAGGTGGCTTGTCGATCACTTCAGCGTTAATGGTAAGTTATTTAAACCCTTCTGGTATTTCTTATTTGAAAATTAGATTTCTCTGCTTTGGGGATTTATGTAGATGTGTTTTTTAAGCGTTACAGCTCTCCCTCTACTTTAGAACACGTTTTCTAGGTTTAAGGAGGTACCATATAAAAGGGCAGTAACAATAACCTGTAGCTATATTCTATTCATATGATAATTTCATACCTTTTAATTTTGAACTTTAAACAAGTCTTTTTGTTTTAACTTGATAACTTATCATTGTGTTTTTCACATGGAAACTAAGCCTAGATGCACTACAAATCCTTGCGTAAGAAATGAATGAAAAGCTCTGATGAAATATTTTGACGAATCCATATGGTGCTGAGACCTAACCGACTCCTAAAGTGCCTCACACTAAACCATAAAGCGTTTGCTTCGATTTATCTTTGCTAAGCTCTCTGTGAATGGTTAGTAAACCTTATTGCACCACGATCTCAACTAATATCAAACAAACCAATCGTGACTTGCTCGGACGCCTTTTCCCGCGCTATGACATCTATGTGCTTTGAGTTCTTATTGGTTCATTGCATAGTTTAGGTCTGTTTTTATTGGTTAGAGCTATAAAATTGGTTTGATTTTACGACATTTAAAATAGAAGCCGCTTTAATTACACATTTTCATCTTCACGTTCAATGCTAAAAACGATATTAGTTTTATCTACTAAAAAAAGCAATTTTATGTACCTATGCCTTCATTTATCTCTGACGAAGTCAATAACCATACCGTTCCACCTGCAGATATGTATTGTTATCACACGCTTAGCGAACAACTTCTTACACTACTTGAATGTTTCATTTACACTAAAAATAAATTTCATATATCATATAATTCAAATAAATAAATAAATTCTTTGACATGCATTTAGTAGTAATAAAAACTAGAACCAGAAACGAGAGAAACTTCGACTCTTTTATCTAGGGATGTATTTATTCGTGTGTAGTTCATTCTTATTGACTTTTCTTCCGTTTTATCAATTTACGATTTTTTTATTTTAGTTTTACACTTTATCGTCACATTTTTTGATATCTTCTAACGGTGTTAAAAAACTTCCATCTTTTACGATTGTATATATCAAATAGGATAATTTTCTACACAAAGACTCGGAACTTCTCTCCTGTGCAGAAGCTCAAGTAAACGAGGCAATTGAAACAACAACTAGGTTTCCAAAATTAAGCCGAGACGACCTACAAGATATTGTTGCAAACGCGGAGTCCAAAGGCTCTAAACGAAACACAAAGTGGTTTGTAAAGATGGTAGACTTTGTAAACACGCATTTAAGCAAATCAGTGTGATTGAACCGGATTTAATCCACGAGATCAAACTCAACATGAACCGACATTACAGATCCTCTCAGGCTCCTATCCTATAATAATCTTGTGAGTATCCCGGCATACACTACAAAGATGTTTGAAGGTAAAGACACGCGATAACAATTATGACAGTCTAGTTTCTTTCAAATATTTGCAGCTAGAATTCTTGTTGTTCTCTGGAGAACGTACCTTCCGTTTGATTTCCAGATTGGTGCTTTGAGCGAGAAATAAATAAAACCTTGCTCGAAATGAGTGAAGAAGAGCTAGACGAAAGCCTTCGACGGTTTTATGCTGAGGCTTTCACCAAAATAGGTGAAGAGTACAGTAGGTCGTCGCTTCTGGGCTTCTGTAACTCTGTTGAACGGCACTTCAACGCCAACAACCGGTCGGTAAAAATTACGCGTAATCCAGGTTTCAGCCGTAGCATCAAAATGCTGGAGAGCAAATTAAAAGCATGCGACAAGAGAGAAGAGAAAACGACCAGCATAACGCAGTTATTGAATCTGCAGATCTAATCAGGATATTAATAACAGCCCTTTCATGAGTCCACACACTCCTGACGGCCTTCTTCGCAAAGTTTGGTTTAACGTAACCCTTTCCAGGTGTCAGGTAATTTTGGAATTTGATTTGATTTCCTAATAAATGTAGATATGGTATCCGAGTTATGGTATCCAACTACTTCCATCATAAAGACTCGAGTAATAAGACTGTAATTCATTCATAATTTTTTGGGGTTCGTGTGTCAATGATCCCTCACTTGTAAAAACTTTTCTTACGCTGGTTTTCTTTTTATTAGAATTTTCAAGATTGAGAAAGTATTTATTGTTCCTCTCACCCATTTCGTACCAAGTCGCACGAGAGCGTATGATAACTCCCTGTGTAATAACGTCGTACAAGTTCCCATATTCTGCTTCTAGAGATTCCAGTCCCTCCAAATTTTGTGAGGAGGGGTCCTTGTCACGTTTATGAGCGCATTCTTTTATACATTCCTCAACCTCTTGCAATTTTGCTTTTCTTTCACGAGCTTTACTTTTACTATACTTAATAGTGCACTGACGTATTCTATATTTAACTAAATCCCACAGAACTCGTTTATCCAAAATCTCCTTAAATTCCCCTAACCAAACATTATAATTTGCGCTAATTAGTTGACAGTAATCTGAGTCATTCACTAAATTGGAGTTAAATTTCCAGAAGGAAGGTCCTCGCAGACTTTCATCCAAACTATTGATACCAAGTGTTATTGCAGAATGATCTGATTTTATTGCCCCTATAATATCGACGGTATCAATGTCCACTTGCAGGCAATCGCTGACCAGCCAGTAATCTAGACGTCTTTGGATAATTGGTGTTTTTTGGCGGCATGTAAACCTTGTATCTGTAGGATTGCGAATGAGCCAAATATCTCTTAAGTCGTGTTCTACACACATTTCTTCGACAAATTTAGCAGACCCTTTCCTCTTCTTGTTCCCTCCCCGCCCGTCTGAAACCTCGTCAAGAATTACGTTAAAATCGCCTCCAACAATGAGAGATGAATCACACTCTGCTGTCAAAGACTTAATTTCTTCTGAAATATTTTGAAAATATTCAGAATTTGCTCGCTGCACTTATTTGGAGCGTAAATATTCAAAAGACAATAACGCGAATCCTGTATAATTGCATCCAACATAATGAAACGTCCTTCAGGGTCTGTCTTAATTGTTTGCAAATTAAAATCCAAATTGTTCTTAACAAGCACCAAAACTCCTTTGCTATGGCATGTTCCATGAGAAAAAAACAAATCACCCCTCCACTGTTTCTTGCAAATATTTTCCACGTCACGGGTACTATATGTTTCCTGCAAGAAACAAATACCCGCGCCAGATTTACTAAGCCAATTGAATATGGCTTTCCGCTTTTCAAAGGTACGGATCCCTCGAACATTTAAGCACAATAATTTAAAATTAACATTGCTAGGCCCCATGTGACTGAGAGAAAAAGACAATAGTACAATGGGAAAAGTTGAACAAAAAAATACAGTTTTGTTTAAAAAATACTAATGAAGTAACAATGACAACTAAGAATTGAGGATGTAAATCAGATTTTGACACGTCCAAATAGCCATCAGCGAAAACAAGAGAAAAAACGCAAACAGAAACAAGTACATACGCAAAGAATTGCACAAGGAAACAAAATTTAAATTTAAGAGGGCAACAAGGAAAAATACTCCGAGTGCTGCCCTTGAGAGTGGAACTCGTATCGAATAAGAAAGCCTGACCAGTCTTGGCCGCTTAATCAGCAAGGCCGGCAAAGGCTCCACTGCACCTTATTATAGTATTAGTATAATGGAGTAAACCGAAACGCAGCCTCTCTAAAGAATAAATAGCATAATATTCAAACGATCAACAGTTCAAAGTTTATGAAACAACCTTTCCGTTAATTATTAGCTTGTCAAACAAACTGATACTTTCCCTGTCATCATTAACAGGACAGACGCATAAAAAACTGAAGTAAATTTGTTAATTTAAGCTCAGTCAGGCCCAGAAATTTTAAGGAAGTGCAGCCTGACCTTAACATTAGGAAGGTGTAAATGGAATTCAATCTGGGCAACCGAACAGTTAGTGATCTTTGTCTACTGAAAACAGTGTCGAGGAGGCACAAAGAGGCTGATAAGCGAACCAGTGTCTCTCAAAATGAGCCGCTTGGAAAAGAAAACATAGGTCTATTGAATGTCTTCCACTACTGTCTAAGAAAAATAACTATCTTTCAGACATTTGTCGTTCTTTAATGTCTAGCGTATATTAACAGTATCTTGCATTTCAGAAAAAAATGGTGAAAAGGGTAATGCCAGTTCTTAAAAATTGATTTTGTGACGTCAAAGCTTATCATAACGTCGTCAGAGGGGTTTGAGCTATTCGCACTACTACCTAAAACCAGTAAAGTTATCATTTAAGTGAAATTATTATTATAATGGAATATTCAAGAGTAAAATGTTGATACATTTCACACATTCTTTGATGTAAAGTTAATTAGGTACATTATTAGCTGTAAATTTTTATTTAAAATAGATTAGACCTTACATTGTAGATTTTTAAGTCTTGTTTTGTAATTATTCTTTCTTTATTTATTTACACACGACTCCACCAGCTGCAAAACTTAAGGACGGTGCCTACTAATACCAAAAGCATTTGCTAAGTTCTGCTTTCCCCGAATAGTTTTAGACCGCGCAAAAATATTCCTGTATTAGCTGGCACCACCCATAGGAAACCCGAGTATCTCGAGATGCGCAGAACGTATGCGCAGTAACAATAGAAGTTTAACCAATCGCTTCTTAAAGGTGAAACCTATGTCTCCAGTTTGCGCGCTGAAATTCCCAACTTTAGACAAAAATATAATGACGTCGAGGTCTTAACCCTCAAATGGGATTTAATTAAGATGGAAGTAAGAGGTTTTACAATTAAATATTTTAAAAATAAAGCAAAGAAAAGAAAATCTACAGAAATTCATCTCCAAAGTCAAATCAACGAACTTTACAAAAAAGCGGAAAAACAACCCAATAACAAGCAAATTATTAATGATATCTATCACGTTCGATCCCGCTTAAAAAATATCATGCAACATAAGACGAATGGTACTATTCTTAGAAGCAAAGTCAGGTGGCATGAGCACGGGGAACGAAACACGAGATATTTCTATGGTTTAGAAAAACAAAACTATGAAAAAAAAAACAAAAACAAAATTGAAACTTTCAGATGACAGTTTTACCAACGACCAATCCAAAATCCTAAAGGAACAAATGCACTTTTATAAAACTCTCTACACATCAACTAAGTACGGAACTTCGACTTTAAACGATCCTGTCCGCAGTTTTACAGAAAACGTAATTCCGTTAGAAAATGACGATATGTGATCGTATGAGGGAAAAGTGACGCAAGGGGAATGTTTAAAAGCGTTAAACGAGTTCAAAAATGAAAAATCGCCAGGTACGGATGGGTTCCAAGCAGAATTCTATAGACACTTCTGGAAAGAACTCCGATATGTTACAATGTTTTGATTATGCCTGTGGTAGCGGAAAATTATTGATCTCTCAAAGACGGGGAATTATAACACTCATCCCGAAACCGAACAAAGATACCACTGTACTCAACAACCTCAGACCAATATCTCTTCTTAATACTGATTATAAAATTTTAACGAAAGTAATTGCAAAACGGCTAGAAAAAGTTCGTCCAAAATAATTAACCCTGATCAGACCGGTTACATAAAAAACCGGTACATTGGTGAAAATGTTCGTTTAATTTCCGACATCATGAAGTACACAGAAGGAAACAACATTCCTGGAATCGCTCTTTTTATAGACTTCAAGAAAGCCTTTAATACTATTGAATGGGATTTTATTAACAGCAGCCTTAAAAAATTCAATTTCGGGCCTGACATCCAAAACTGGGTCAAAATTTTGTATAACAATGTTTCTAGCTGCGTTCTTAATAATGGATTCGCGTTGGAATTTTTTTCCGTAGAACGAGGTATTAGACAAGGTTGTCCCTTGTCCAGACTATTATTCGTAATTGGCATAGAAATACTCGCGAGAGAAATTAAGAATGATACCGCCATTAAAGGCATTAATGTAGGTGAGAAAGAAATTAAAGTCTCTCTATATGCTGATGATACCACTGTTTTTGTTCGTGACCTTGATTCTGTTGATCACCTGCTAACTCTACTTGATAACTTCAAAACCTCTCCGGCTTAAAAACTAACAAGTCTGAGGGAATGTGGCTTGGTCGATGGAAAAATAAAACCCTTTGGAAAAATAACTCCCTTTGGCTTTCGCTGGCCGCGGGACCCAATAAAAGCTCTTGGTATTTTCTTTTCGTATGACATAAATAAAGCAAACGACTTAAACTTTGCAGAGAAAATCCGAAACTTAGAAAAGACGCTTAATAGTTAGAAGAGAAGAAATTTAACACTTTACGGGAAAATAAACATTGTTAAAACTTTCGGACTTGTCATCTTGAAACGCCGTTCACTTTACACTTTATATTTTGGATTGATCAATTCTGTTCCGACTAAATGGAAATTAGCAATAAAAAGAACTTCCCAGCAAATGTCGGAAAATGATAACAAAACAAACATTATCTCCACTAAAAACGTATACTCTGTTATGATAAAAAACGCGTTTTTACCCCCCACCGCTGAAAGCAAAATTTTAAGGTACGGTTTTAATCAAGCAAACATAAACAGAGTTTATGAATTACCCTTTCAGATAAAAAAATGACATAAGGATATCAATGTTCCAATATAAGATCATTCATAATATTCTTCCAACAAAAGTTAGCCTTTTTAAAGCCAAAATTTCAGATAATGATATATGCCCTCAATGTCTCACTGACAGACATTCTTTAGATCACATGTTCTTACACTGCTCTTTAATTTTATCTTTTTGGAAATTATTTCAAAACTGGTGGTCCAGTAAAACTGAGAAAAATATCACATTATCAAACAGCATGATTTTATATGGAATTTTTGACAATAAGATGCACATGTAGTATGCTTTAAACTACACACTTCGTATCGCGAAATACTCCATTTACTGCAAATCTTTCGACAGTTTTCTGTCACTCTTAATGGAAAAAGTTAATATACAAAGAGAAATTGCTATTCGAAATATACGGAATTTTTTTGTAATTATCATTTTTTTTAAACACTTTATTTTTGTCGTTACTTGTTTTTTCCCTTGTAAGCTAAAAGTATGATAATATACATATGTAACGCACATAAAATCTATTGTAACTTACGTATATACTTCAGAATATCTTGTTAAACGCAACTGTTTATATGTACTTTGTATAGTTTACTGTTACTGTTTCTTGTGAATACTAACTCTAATAAAATATAATTAAACAACAACAACAACAAAAAAACAAAACAATAGTAGGCACCGTCCTTAAATACTTATCGCTGTTTAAATAAAGGTTACTTACTTATTTACTTACTTACAAAATTTAGAATATTTTATTATTTTTGTTTTATGTTAATTACGTAAGGCAATTTCAGTGAAGTCACTATTGTTATGATTTTTAATAACTTTGTTGTACTACGCTGTGGCTAAATTTATTTTATCTCTAATTTAAGGTGTTCTGTCCACAGTGAAGATGATCATCCTCGCATTTATATGGGGCGCTTTGCTGATTCCAATTTCAACCTCTGAGGGAGAGAGCTCCGGCCAGACGGAGGTCAGTTTTGAAAACTTCTGCAACCACTTCAATGCAATGCGCAGATTGGGAACTGCTTCAGGAGACTCCACTATAAAATACGTAATAAGAGATCTGAAAAGTATCAGAGAACAGCTCGTAGCAAATGGCGTTCTTCCGGCGAGAGATCCACTGACTGCAGCTAAAATAAAGTGTGTTGATCCATCCAAGTATTTCGACCCAGAGTGCGTTTACGCCTTCTATTTTCATATTACAGTCGCCAATCCTTTCTTCCTTCGTATTAAAACAGAGAATATTCGGGCAATTTATGTAGATATTTGGCTTCTTCACCCCTTACTGCGACGCTGCCTTCCCCATCTCGGAAAAGACCTGAAAAGCATTGACGCAAAGGCTCGGCTCGCCAAAGGGTTATCACAAATGAATAGGGAAGATTTTGCCCAGGTCCTTTATGGCAGTAGTGGACAGTTTCTTCGAGAAGAAATCCAACTTTCCTGTGAAAACAATGTTATTGACCAAGCATTCTGTCTATCTTTACCCGAGCTGGTTAAGTTAGTTTATGCCTACGTAAAAGTCGTATATGCGAGTCACACTAAAGTAAACTGGGATGCTTTTTTGTTGCGTTTTGTAATGTTAAAGCATAACAACCCAGTTGAATTTCTGCAAGTATATCCAAAGACAGCTCGACAAGTCAGCGTTCTCATAATTGATAACTTAGAGCACATCTTTAAGTACATTGTTCAAGGGCAGATAGATGAATTAAAAGCAATGATGACCTTGGTACCAGACCTAAAGATCATAAATTCAGGATGTGAAACGTCATGGAACCTCCCTAGCAACGTCAAGAAAAATGAGTGTCTATTCTGGAAAGCAATCATCCAGATACAAGCTTACCTCAAATCAAAAACCCCTCCAGTGAGTGGAAAGGTTAAAAAAATACTCAATACTAACATTGACTACCCGGCCTTTCTGCGCCTGACAAAAATGGATAGAATTCTTCAGGTTGTCCAGAATCAAGAAACGGCTCTCCATAAGCTTACCCAATGGCTTAAGAGTGAGTTATCCAAAACAATAAATGAGAGATTCCAAGGTCTTCAATCGTATTTTCAAAAAGTTGAAACGTTCAACAGAGAGAAATCTAGAGCAGACATTGGTTATATCAATGGACGGCTAGACAAGTATTCTAAACTTATTCCCTCGCTCAGCACTCAGCTTGGTGGCAAGCTTGATGAAATCTTAAAACACGCGATCGCAGCGGTTTCGTTGGAACTTGCTGAAGACACAATTCAGGTGGGACTTGCATACGCTGTTCTGATGAATCCCCTTGAAAAGCTTTTTGGTGGTTCCAGTGTTGGGGATCTCATGGATCGAGCCGCAAAATTGGCGAATACACTTACTACTGTGGGAGCTTTAACTAAGATGAGCAAATCTTTCAATAAACTCGTAACCAAAACTAACAGCATTTCTACTAGATTCAATGCCAACGCGAATTTTCTCAAAATTGTCCGCAGCTTAATTGACACTAACGAACAGGGAAGATCAACAGTTGATTTTGAAACTAAAAAACAAGCATTTTTGAGTCAATACACAGCTTATGATCCAGAAGTAGAGAAACCCGAATTAGCGGGCATGGTAACAACGTGGGAAAACCTGATTAAAGATTCGTGCGAAGTCATACTTGGAACAAAGTCAGTTCTAGCGGCAAATGTTAAAGGCAAGGTTCGAACCTCTGGATTGTGTCCAAAGACAAAGGTTCTAGCACAGGAAATGATTGCAACTTATAAAGAGATCTATGACTTTCAGTTTGAACTCATTGAAACTATGGCATCCTACATGAGAGCAGTTACAGCTACAGATGCTGCCTCGAGTATAGCCACGGATTACGAAGACCTTTCCAGGAGGGCAATTGAAGATGAAAATATTGTTCAAAACCTAAAGATTTTAAGTCAGGTGTCTCTCATCTCGTACAAAATTAACATTTGGCAAATAACGGAAGCATACTGTGACATATTAGAGTACAAAGAGGGTGGAGTTCGACCCAGCGTCTGCCAAGGTGTAAACAGTGTCATAGCAAATCTTGCTTCTCACGTCAGTCCAGTTTGTAGGAACGTGGAGGCATATAAAGATGTACCAATCGAGTCTGATAGCGACCAAGCATTCATGAGACTTTCTGACTTATATTCTGGAAAAACAGTAACTTTCAAGATACCGAAAAGCCAATGGCTGGTTGACAGCCGGTGGATTAACTCACAGGATCAAGACTCGGCAATTGTGGTAAAAAAGTTTGAAGTTTTTCTACCTACAGTGAGCACCACTGAACGCATGGTGCGGGTGGAAGCAAAAGTTATTGGGTGGAACCAGCACTCTCCTGGAAAAGAAGGACAAAAAAGTTATATCATCGTTCCACAGAAGAATTTCATTTTTGAGTATCTTGAAGGCCGTGATGCTCATTGCAGAAAAGAAAGCGACTTGTTGACCAACCCATACAGGCCGAGCTTACCGAAGATTTGTCCTCTTAATGTGGATGAAAACAACTGTCAGGAACTTATCACGAAGACACCGTTGTTTCCATCTGTTTATTCCCAATGGAAAGTTTCTGTAGCTGGCTACCAATCAGTTCCAGTCCCAGATCCAGATCCTGTTGCGGACTTCAGGCTTAAAGTTGGCGTGAAGCTTTGCATTTTGCAGCGCTCGAATAAAGAGAAGGGGATGAAGACTAAGGGTGGAGGAAAAATGAAAATTACGAAGACCAAGACGAAGAAGAAGCTTCGGAAGGAGACCCTTTGCCCTGATGGTCAATACTGGTCAGTAAGCTCAGATGCATGCGCTTCGTGTCCTAAAGGATCGCGGTCAGCCCTGGATGGCTACTACTGTGAGAAAATCAAAAGGAAGGATTGAAATAGCCTGTGATGATCACAGTTTAAAAGTCAAGTAAAAGAAAGTAACTACAGTAAGACCAGGAATAAAAGATTTGTAGTTAAGCTTCAGTTGAAGTGAATTAAAGTGATTGTTAAATCAAATTGGTGAAATGGCATTTTTATGTGGATTTTGTATATGCAAAAAGAGACCGTTATTTCCTCTCTTTCTTTTTTTTTCGATGTTATCTCACGTTAACTTTAAAAGGGGAAGGAAAAGAGTAGCGACAAATTAAAAATAGAGAGGTTAAGCACCACGTTTACGGGAAACGGCAAACGTGAGATCCGTGTTTATGTTTTCTTGAAAATATGAGTACGTAGATGAAAATAGAACAAGATAATTCTGGCCTTTAATTCTAACGCAAAAACACTCAATTTTTCTGAGAAACTGAAAACAGCGAGCGGCAAATGAAGGATAAACATGGTCACGTGGTCATTTCTGCCGTTTGCCGTTTGCCGTAAACGTGGTGCTTAACCTCTCTAATAAAAGAAAGAAAGGTAACGACAAAGAGGAACATTGCTAGTAAAGCGCGCACTCCGATTGGCTAATACTTGTCATCCATTCAGTTGCCTTTTGGATGAACGCTGATAATAAGCTTGCTTTCAGCTTGGTGTCTCACTCGTTTGGTTCCATCAAGATTTATTAGCATCTTTTAGCATGTATCCTGTGTCAAACAGTTCAACTTGGATTTCAAATCATCTGAGCAAATTGGTTTTCCGTCTGTGACGCAAACAAGTTGAAATCATCGGCTCATTTGAGATCTTAATTCTCGGAGAATCTGTCAATATTATTGAAATCAATAGTCGCAAGACAAGCAAAGGAGACTGGGATAGTGATTCTTAGTGCGTTGACTATTTGGGAGAAATTTTAAATGGAACAAAGGTTACCTCATAACTCTACTTGCTGACAGATTTATTGTTGTGCTATTGACTTCACGTTTTTTTAGTTGTTTCGATTATTTTGGGTTAAAAAAGAACATGAAAAAAGCGCACGTTTTAGCTTATTCTATTTTAAAGACCGTATTTCGCTGGATTTCTGCCGCCTAACGTCCTCTTATGAAAATGTTTGGTTCTGAGATTTTTTACGATAAGAGACGGTGTACTCTGTAAGGAGAATTAAGCTACGGACTGCAGAAATAGATCTAATTTTAATTTGTGCCAGATTTTGCCCCCATTTAAGTCGACAAGACGCATGAATGACACCAGTATGTTAATAAAGGAAATATCCAAATTAATCCATATCATAAAAGAAATGGTAAACGAAAATAGATGGGCAGCCAACGAGTTATGGATGCACTTGGGAGGTTTGCTAGAGTTGCTGGAGGCTTAGCCGAGAGCAACTATTTCGTGCTTAACAATCTCAGGCTTGCATCATAACTCGAAAATCCCACACTACACGTTTATCATTTCTTTATCTATGTGCGACGCGAAATAATGCGTTCAAAATGGCGCCAAAGCAGGTTCCCAACCATCCAATTAACCAAACAACGAAAAATGCATGAAAAGTTGTCACTTGGCTTCCAAGACACACAGGAAACGAAAATTCCACTACGATTTCAGAATGTCTACCAAATTTTTCTCTGTCAAATTTCTATTCTCCAATGTCTATTCTTAACTGTCACCAGTAGTAATGTTTTAAAGTCTTCTGGTATCATTGTCGCTTCAATCACTGTCCGCCATCGCGCCACAAACACCAAACAATTGAAGCGAATTACCAAATCAGTATCCCCTAGAAAAAATAAGTATCCCCTAGATAAAAACAAGTTTAAATAGATTCTATCCAATGGAAGAATATATGCTGTATAGATAATCGACTGTGTACCGGAGCTTGTCTTCGTCTGAGCTCCAAACCAAGCAGCTATGACTCGAAGTTCGAATCGTTTCCGAAGATTCCCTCCGCACGAACCTTTCGCCAGGTTGAGAAAATGCGATTTTCCAAATATATATCATGGTGATTTGCTCTGGAATGTTTTTGATTGATTTCTCTTGTTATTTTAGTCGACGCAGGCGATTTCTTCCACCGAGTGCCTTCACGATTCTCACCTCTTCTTTTCATGTTTTGTTGGAGACGCAATCCATACTGTTTTTAGCCAAATATGATAAAATAATATCATAGGATGAGCAAAAGCACACTTAGAAACAGGCTTTCAGTAAAAGAGTGAAATCCAATAAAACGCTGGGAAGATTGAAGTGGATTTCTAGATGTATTCGACGCCTACTTTTGATTTCAGGTTGAGGTAGACGCTTTTCAAACTGCCAAAATAGTGTCCAGGTCAGCGCGGTCACAAAAGGTGACTGCGTGCGTCCCTTTAAAGTCGAAATCAGTCGATCCAATTAGGCATTTGTGGATTGAAGCGGATTGATTGATTGACGTGGATTGAAGTGATGTATATTAGGCTTTAGGCATGCTTTGTTAATGCTATTTATAACCATAAGAACTTTGCTACAAATCGTGTTTGGTGGTCAAGTTTGTTCACTCCCAGTGTCTCTTCCCAAAAACAAAAACAACAACAACTCAAGAGTCGCCGGTGAATTTTATTGCAGTTACAACTTACATGACCTAAAGGTTTACCAAGTTAGATCTTAAACTATTGTGTTGTATTGATTAAGTTTAAGGTTCGCGAACAATTCTGTTATCCTGGATTAAGATTCCGTCTGAAGAGTACAGGGTTTCTGTTGATCGTAATCTTGAGTCATTCTACAAAAAGAAAACAAAAATTCAACAATTGCATGTAAACAATACATGTTAACAAAGAAAAAAAAAATACCCGTAACGTATAACTAGTTCTGTCAACAGAAGTCGCATTCATGATGGAACATGAGGGGCCAATGATAACGACGATGACGGTCTGGACAAGCCGGCAACAGTCGTGTCCGTTTTACTTTTGTTGTTAGGAGGCTACAACAGGAGCCAGTGATGAGTCTAATGACGATGATGATGGTCTGGACGAACTGACAAGAGAATTGTCCGTTTTACACTAATTTGATGAGAAATAGGACCGGACGCCTGCTCTAGCATGTATCTTCAATAAAGGTGTAAATCAATATAGAAACTCTTGTTGCAAGTTTTTCGATATCTTGTCAATCATTTTCAGTTACCAAGCGAAAATTGACAGTCACTCTATTGATCTTGAACATTATTTGGCCTGCAAGATAACTGTGACATGTACGAACAAAGAACGAATGACTGAAAGGATAGATGGACGGACGGTTCACGCACACCACGATGCAAAGAAAGCAAAAGCATTTTGTTCTGGACTATTTCAAAAAGTACATTTTGTTACCGCAAGAATTATTTCTTCGTTGGAAAAAAAGGGTGTGGTTTTGTTATCGTCGCCAAAAACGAAGGCCAAACAGAAAAGAAAAAATTAACAAATAAATATGTATTAATATATATGCATACATATGTATAATTAGTATATACCGCACAAGCGAATAGTGCTTTCCGCGCGCGCTGATTGGCTAGCTCGGAGGTGATAAGCCAAATACTATTCACCTCCGAGCAGTCGAAGAGGAACAAGATGGCTTCCCGTTTCGCCACGGTTACTTAAGAGGAAAATATTTCGATAAAAGAGACGGCCATTAAAAAAAATATAAAAAATACAAAACCGGCAACAAATTTGGTTTGAAGGCATTACATGGTAAGTAATTTAATCTTTCAAACCTCATATTCTAGACGAAAAATAAAAAAGAATTGTGTACGAAAACTGTCGAGCACTATAGTACAATGTAAACAATGAAACATCTAATGTTTTGCAGTATGGTTTCAACAACAGGACAAATTTCACACAACAATCGAAGAAAAGACACGTAGCAACTAAACAAGTGCCTCCAGAAGTTTTATTTGTCTGCAAGAAAGCGAGACGGAACTTTCTACAATAAGAAATCGCTTACCGCGCGGCGCGCGAGATTTTAAAATTTCCCACCATTGGTCGGTATATTGTCAAAAATAAAGTAATTTTTGGTCCAGTTCTTATTCAGCTTGTGTGGTATATACTATAACAATTATTCACCTCAGTACTATCCACCTCCACCTCCACTTTGGTGAATAATTGCTAAATATTGTTCTCTTGGTAGATGGAATTCCGCGTGGAATGTCCCCCCGGTTGATTTGCCACGGATAATACCATTTACCGAGGTGTGTATGGACCACCTGAATAATATAATCTACGTGTATATTGCGATTAATATTATCTTCAAATTATATTCTTACAAGGAACTCACAACCTGGATGAACTGTAATAATAACCTTTACAGCCATAAAGTTCCACCCTCATTGCAATCAAATTATTCCAAGCTGTTGGTCGAAAACGGATGTACCGTGCTGTGATTGGTGGGTTCAGGTCATGGTAAACAACACTGTCTCGGTCTGTGTTACCAACAAACTCCTAAAAGAGAGAAATAAGCTTTTGTTTACAAAGGCACTAAGCCAGGAAATGACCTCATAGGTTCTCTGAAACAGGCGATAAATGTGTCGTCTTTAAAAGGAAAGCTATCTTCGGTTAAGCCTTGACTGGTATCCGTAGTAGAATTTTCTATATCCACACTTTACTGAAGGCCTTATAATAACATTATTTTTGATGCTTGGCTTCCATGTAAAGCAGTTTCTAAGGATACTAAGTGGAACACCCCCCAATGTCATGAACGGGCACAGAAACGGACAAAAAGACCATTTTTATTTTACACTTTGCCGTTTTATATATAGTGTATGACACCATTCTGGTTAAACTTTCTGCTGCTGTTTTGATTTCGGGGAAGGAGGGGGGGGGGGGGGGGGAATTGATGGAGGCTTTCAAGGAACTCAAAGGTTACATTTTTCCGTATCGTGTTTGTGGTGACGTAATGCTGGACTTTAAAATCTTAAAAGTGAAAAAGTTATAGACATTGATGCTCTGGGAAATGAAAAGGTATAATAATCAACAAAGAGATTTTTGGCTTAAATGCTGTGTAATTAAACCAAATTAATCTTAGTATTTAAAGGTTGTCCGTGCTTCGTTAATTGAAGAAAGTTTATCCATGTACCTTGTCTTCAGATTGCCCTTTTCCTCTGTAGTACTGGAAGGTCACAGCGTCATCACTGTACTGCAGTTTGTACTTTTTCACCCACTCTTTGTGAGCTCCGTCGGGCCAGTTGTTATAATTCCTTCCTTGCGTTGCTACTCCTGTTACTTTGGTGTTTTGATCTCTCAGATCAATTTCCAGCCACTGATACTGATTGGTCTGATTCCGTGGAACTAGCCATGCTCCTGATTTGATTGGAGTTTCTTGAAAGTAGAGTCTCCCCTGCTTGGCGGCATGATTGGCATCATACACTGAAGAAGCACTAATCTGCTCGTCAGTTATCGAACCGTTTGCCATACCGAGAGCCCCTTGACACTCTAGAAATACTAGCCAACATAATCACAATGGAATAATGAAATTTCCTTTTTTGTTTCTTTATTTATCCTATTTCCTTTTATTATTTATTTAATTACTTATTTCTTTTTACTCTCCATTTGTTTACTTCACTTACGATGTATTGCTTTTGTTTTCTTAGTACATCTTCTTTTTAGAATCATCAACTTTAGTAATTGCAATTATAAATTACAGTGTATTTTACAAGAATTGGATTTTCATTCATAAATTATAGATTACTTTTAAGTCACGGATACAAAAATTTATACTGTGAATGGTATACTTGGAAACAGCTTCGTTTTCAAAAAATTAAATAAAAAAATAAATAAATGAGTAGCTAAATAAATAAATAAATAAATAAATAAATAAATAAATAAAAATGAACAACAAATGAATTGGAGTGAGTATCCATTTCTTTTGAAATTTAGTCGTTCTTGTTAATTTTCCTTTCTGTTTCGTATTCGACGTCATATTACTTTCCTTTCCTTTAATAGCTTTGATATTCGTTTTAGTTTACTTTATTAATAAATAAACCACCTTTCTCGCAGTGCGTTCCATTATGTCCCTCGTGGCAGTCACACACGTATGAGTCTTTACCATACAATGGGCGACAGGTACCACCATTTTGACACGGAAAGCTTTCGCATAAGCTCTGAAACAATAGTGGAAAAACTAGAATTCATCAAACAGCTAAGTGTTAGATCATGGCGATATGCCTTGTTTATTGTCGGCTGTTTTGCATTTCTTTAGAATGAAAAACCAATCGAACAACGCCATTAAAATAGTCCAAAAGCACGAAAATGACTCTTAGAAAGTCAATTTCTAGAAAACCTGCCTGTCGAAAAGTCGCAGATTTCGGTGGCATTTGCCTACTTAGTAAAATAAAATCATATTCACATTCAACGTTAGACTGTGGGCAAATTTGCGACGTTTCGTGGAGCAGTCAGCCGCGCGTCTATTGACAACGTTAATGATCTTACACCCAGAGTCTAATACTCTGAAGATAGCTGCATTCCCTCAAATATTTTTTGGCAGTGCTTTTCGGAGTTAATTACTCTATGCAAGGATATTGCTACCTGTAAGAGTGAGTGGGCGATATTACCTTTTAGTTGCTTTTGTCAGTGACAGGTAATGATTGACGAGCAATTCCAATAAGCAACGTTTCTAAAAGTTACGAATACTTTGCAAAGCGAAAGAAATTCTCACAAAAACAAAATTCTTAATCTTCGGACACAATGTCGGCGTCGTAATATCTGGCCGCTTCAATCGCATTATCCGCGCCTGCTTCTTTTTCAGTGCTGAATGAGGTGATGTTACTCGATTAGGCCTTTAATGTGTACTTTATTAATTCAGTATCGTGCTGATCGCAACGTAAGCACTAGACTCCATTAGCTTCATCCGGCTTAGCTTCAAAGAAGCTTCCTTGCCAGGCTCAGTTTAATTTGAAACAATGTATCCAATGAATCGTTGATTTTAGCTCTTAATGGATGAAATGATTCACAATTTTGCACGAGTCAAGTTTCCTGGGATAAAACTAAGCCATTAAAGAGACTACATAGAATGCCATACCTTGCTTGTACGAGTTAAAAAAAAAAGAGAATTTTTACTCAACCTACCGCAATAGCGTAATGATGAAATTTGTCACTTGGTACAAAACTGCTGGAGTGATTGTACTTGTCTGAAGCCAGGAGATGACAAACGTGGCGGCCAGTACTGTTATCAGCAAAAATAGCAAAGTTGAAGGAGAAACACGCTAGATTGGCGAGACATTCGAAGGCACAGTCGGTATAACCATTAACATCAAACGAAGCCAAAACCTGGGAAATGTTCAGCATGTGACGAAAAAACGCCTTAAAGTTTCCATACTGCAGGTGTTGATAGTTGCCTCGTTCGAGCTGTTTTGCCTAAAAGAAAAAAACAACATAACAACACCACCATGAGCTACCATCAGTAAAATTGTCTTAGTTTATCTGGTCTAAGCAGTGGTTTAGAAATAATTTATACACCATATGCACTATGTTAATGAAAGCAGGGAAGTAACAATCCCTCCTCTGATCTTTGCCTTCTATTAACGACTGGGCGCTCCAGAGAAATTTAAATTTAGACATAATCTCTTTAAAAATTCGATTTCATCTCAGCGGGATTTCTCTATTGTCTTTTCGCCGTAAAGTTAATAATCTTCAGCTGAACAGAAAAGCGTAGCGCAACATGGGTCAAACGTTTTTGTATTAATTGTTTGCGAAACGTTGTATAACTGTACTATTACTTTTTCCTTTTAGCTACCGTTGGAAGTTGAACGGTATTGGTGAAGCATAACGATATTCTCGGCTGACATTTTGACCACTATGTAAAGAACTGACCTCTGAAAGCTGCTGATCAACCTTAAATAGGACAACAAAACCAAGTGCGATCCAAACGAATGCTATTATCAGCCGCATTATCACTCACTAACTCTCAACCTCTGACTGCGCGGACCAAGACTGGCTTGGTTTCTTGTAATTGGCAGTTATAAGCCCTGAACAGGTGGAAATACGCCTGCCAAAATGAATTAAGGTATCAGGTGCCCTTTAAGACTGCCTCTTGAAAATTTAATTTTTCAAAACAATGTAAAAATGATAACTACGCCGAAACATCCTGGAAACTAAACACACGATTATGGAATAGAAACAGTAAAGTTTTGTAATATTCCGGTTCTTAATAAAAAACCATGATTGTCAAACGAACAAAACAGTGAATGCGCTAAACTTGAGTAGAGAATCGCCCGAAAGGTGATAATAAAAATTGATAAGCCATAACAACAACAACATGTCACTTTAATGTTGCCATAGATATAAAGTACAAGAAAAACAGAAACGATAAGAAAAAAGAATAACTGGCTAGGCACTGCAACATTAAACATTAAAAAAATTACAGTTAAATTAAAGCAGTAAAAGTTCTTTGGAAGCCTTAATACCAATGTTGAGTGAGAGCTTGAGTTTCTTAATTAACAATGATGATTCCAGAAAACATAGCTAGTGGAAATTATCGTTAGATGCAATAAATAGTGTCACTTTTTAAAATAGTTGGACATGACTGAATTATTGTTGGTGTCATGTTCGTCCAGCCCTACTCGTAAGCACCCATATTCCCTACAATCAGCATTACAACTTGGACAATTTCGCTTGGGAATTTCGCTTTGCAAAGTACTCTTAACGTTAAGAAACATTGTCACATTGGTTAGTCGACCAATATTTGCCATTGAAAATTAACCACAAAATAATATTGCTTGTTCATTGTTACATGGTCACTGAAATTATTATTCGACAGATTGTAACAATACTAAAATATGGCCACCATGCACACATTATTCATCGTCCGTACACAACAGACATACCGGGTAATTTCGTGTGTTGCAATAAAACTGTGCTTTATTGTTAATGTGTTGAATAAAAAAAGCTATTATCCTGCTTATCTTACGAAATCTGTTATAATTTTAGCCAACAAGGCCGTATCAGACGATATTCCACGCCAATTTCGCGGGATAATTGTTCAATAATTATTTGCATATAGGTGGAGAAAGGGCAGAGGTGGCAGCTGCCCCCGCCAGGAAATTTTTTTTCTAGCATAGTGTTTCAGTTTGCTGAGCTTTTTCTTGTAGGTTGTTCCAAAATCACAAGAAAATTCAACTAATTAACTGAAAAAATATTCCTTCACTAAGAATTCCAAATAATTATTTTAGAAAGTGCCTTGAAGTAGTTACACTTTCGTGGAATTACATGATGGTGCTTTTAAATTCACGGGGTGGATGTGGAAAAATTAATCTCATTTGGGAGACTTAGAAAATATTCAGTATGTTGATGTATGAAATTCAGAAGGGCCCTAGCAATATCCAGTCAGTGTCAGGTCGTACGAGTCGTACGAGGGGAAGAAACCTTTGTCGAGTCGACTAAGAGAATTATCGAGTGGAAAAGCTGCATCCCATTAAAGAGACAAAATATCCAGTGCAGGAGGGCAGTAGCAGAATTTGTTCTCGAGTCGTACGAGTCGTACGAGTGGACACCAGCAATGTCGAGCCGACAAGGTAACTAAAACGAAGCATATACATTGTGTTTGACTCGTACGAATTGGCTAGGCCAGGACTTTCTTTTATGAGATCCAGTTTCACCAAATCAAACGTCATGTTATTTTCGTGAAAAGCATCACACTCACCACTTGCACTAGTCGTTCGACTCGCAAGACTCTTACGACTCGAATCCTCGCTTGGACATGCCTAGAGGCCTGATCGTTTGTTCAACATCACAGGTCATTTGTGCTTCATGCATATGAGTATTGATTTTCCTCTTTTGAATTCTCTTCATTTTGAATATGACCTCTTATTCTGTCTGTTTAACGACGTGTTTATGCCAAATGGGGCATTTTAGCTCGGTTTGGTTCGGCTCGTTTTAGAGGTGATAGTTTTCACGGCCTTTCTTGATGCGATTTGTGAAATTTTAGGACAGGAATTAATCAATGCTTGCTGATTGAATGTGCAATAAATACAATTGGCCTGGCCCAGCTATTAGTTTTTGTCAGAAGGTGTTGTGTTTCTTGGCATAGCTATTTTTTGTTGTTGTTCTCCAGTTATCGTTGTAGCGTGTTATAGAGCTATGCAACGTGTTACAGTAATTAAAGGCTTGAATTGTACTAAAATCACAACTGTGTTTTTGCAAGTGCTTCGCTCCACTGTTATAGTGTGTTTGAATTGTAGGGCTCAGTGATTTTCTCCGTTTATTTACAGCAGTACATCGACTGTAGTTTAAATTAAGCATTGAACGAGATGTGATGCTTGGTTCAAGCGAAACAAGGTGTTTATGCCATAAAAAGTCTTGACAATTAAGACAAAAGCATCAGTGAGTTTTTTCTCTTTAAAGGTCTGTAAGGCAACTTTCTTATGTAGGGATGAAAACAAAAACGTCCAACTAGAAACCTGTCTGTATACAATATGGGAGACCCCTGTGAGGGCGTGCGGACTTTGCCCCGGTAGACAAAAAAATCCAAGGTACGGCCCTGTAAATGATGGTCTATACATACAAAATCAGAAACGTTTGCTTCTGCAGTATGTTTAGCTCGGCCCAGCTGACACAGCAAATCCTTTGCAACTTCGAAATACTGTTTGGTTTCAGCTTTTGAGGGTCATATTTGAGGCTATATATCTTAAGAAAAATTATTGCAGGAGCGTTTGGCGCACTAGACGAGTACTCAACAATTTCGGTCAACGCTCTCGATTTCATTCAAACCTAAACAAAGCTGCCACTTTCATTCATGCACGTCCGCGCGCGGTCAAATGTTACGAGTTTTGTTAGAATAAAGATAAAGATAAAGATGTTACGAGTTTTTTTAAAATAAAGATCGCCTCCAGCTTTTCTGTTATAAACCTATGCTTTGTATCAATGTGTTGAAAAAATAAACAATTCTCCTGATCAATCTAGCGGAATATCCACTGATGTTAGCCCGCTCGTCCTACGTCGGTTACGTATCAGAGGATTTTTCATACGATTTCGGAGGATATCTGTTAAAGACAGAAAAAAAGAAAGTTCCGTGAGTGAGGGACGTTGATTGATCGAGCAACTGATTGATTGACACATTATTTTCCATCGGGGTTCCACTCAGTAACCTTCGAATTAATGAGCTTTTTGAACTAACTGGTCACGTAGTAAAAATCCGCCATTCTAGATGGCAAAAAAACGTGGCATCTTCCACTGAGACTTCGACAATAAAGGAAAGTCAAGCTTGACAGCTTGAAATTCCTTTGTGTTCGAATCTGTTACATTCTTTTGCAATTAACAAATCGACGGCAGTTTTCTATGGTCTATACTCTTATAGACCATAAAATGACGTCAGGCGAGTGGTTTCACTGCCAAGTTTTGGACATTTTCTGGCGTCATTTTATGGTCTATTTAACAAATAGATTCCATTTTGCCGTGCGTCTGTACTCTGATAACGCACAGATGACGTCAAAACGTGGTGAGAACAAAGAAGTACGCTACGAGCCGCAGGCTGGTAGCGTTGAGAAAGCGCGCACGTTACATCTGACGTCATTTTTATTGTCTGTACTCTTATAGACAATAGCTACGAGCCAATCAGCGCGCGGGAATTTGGACAGTTATTGTAAAATCCAGTATGGTGGATTTTCTCCCACGTGACCAATTACTTGAAAAAGCCCTTTGCTTCAGGTGGAAGCTGAGTACTGGAAAAAAAAAATATTTTTTTATAATAATAATAATAATAATAATAATAATAATAATAATAATAATAATAATAATAATAATAATAATAATAATAGGTTAAAAGTATCTATTAAAACTTATTTACAATTCTTTTCGATAAAAAAGACTATTTTTAATTTTAATAATAATAATAATAATTCCTTGCGAAGCGAGGTTAATAAATTTGTCGGGCCGAAGGCCGCGCTCGGGAGCTAAGCCGTGGGAATTCGAGCCGGACATATATTTATATATATGTATGTTTATATATTTCCGTGAAGGTGTCCGTGCTGTTGCCTAGCAACAGTGAAAAACAAAGTATGAATGACGTCAGACTGTCCGGCGTCGTCTGGAGCAAAATTTGCATACATCGGGAAAGTTTGCGTGCCGGATCCAATTTCAACTGCAATGTTCATCAATATTCATTGGATACAGAACTATCTCTCCAGAATCTTTTCCCTTTCTTCCAGAAATCTTTTTTTGCGAAAGATTGCATTGAAGAAATTACACGTTTTGTGACCGCCGTCAAATAGTTTTCCGTGGGAAATATATTCATCGAACACGACAGCGCTTCACGCACGTTGTACATTTCGTCTCGTTAGAAATAGATTTTCAAACGCAAATTAAACTAGCCTGTGGAACCTCGAAAAGACCATGCTCATCAAAATAGTTGCTATGTTCAGAAACCTTTTAATCTCCTCATTTGATGCTACAATACGAGTAAAGAGAGCTTTCCAACCTACCCCTAGCTTCGCGAGGTGTTGCGAGTCACGTATTTCTAGTAATAATAATAATAATAATATTCCAAGTAAAATGTTATTTACAGGTTAAATGTAGAGAAAAGAGCTATTAAAACCTATTTACAATTTTTTTCGATTAAAAAAAAGAGACTATTTTTAAGCACAATTTTTTGAAGAAAAAGGAAAAAAAAAAGTCACTATCTCATCAAGTCACAATAGCATCAATTGTTCATTGATTCTTACCTAATAAAAAAACCATCAAACTATATTATGTAAAAAGAAAAAAGAAAAAGTATGTATAAAAAATTATAGGACCTAGATTTTGGCGAGGCATCTATCTAATTTAAAGTCCGCTTTTCGAACATTGCTTCTAATTGCTCTTCTCACTGTTCTTGACCCGCTAAGATAGAGTAAAGCCGACCTAAGGATGGCAAAGGAGACTTTAGAACGTATCCAAGAGACGGTGGTGGCATAATTCTCTCCTTTCTTCGCTGCGACTAGCTCTGCCAGCCTGTCATGGTATCTCTTGCATTCTTCTCCCATGCCGCCTGTTGTTGTAAAGACTAATGGTGTAAATGTTCCCTGTTCCACGCCCATCACTCTTTGCGTATACAATCTCTTCTTGTCGTTCTCGTGCTGCTTGTATATCTGCTTGAGGTCCAGGTCTCTATAAGAATCAGCGTTGGGGTAACATACCTGTACATCAAAGAACGCTGACCTTTGTCTTTCCCAAAAACCTCTAGGCGAGCGTCAGGAGCTCTGTTAGCTCCGCTTGGAAGCGACTCTCCCGTGAGCTCCTGGAGGACGGGCTCAATATCGACATCATTGCAGACATGCTGAGCATCTCTGCCTCAAGATCTCATTATGGCGCTGTATTATGAAGCCGCCACGCCCGCAGACCATGGCATGATCAACATTAAAGACATCACCACATACGCAAATAGATGGCTTGTCGGCAATTTCCCAGTCATATTTGAGCTTTAGAGCGTCTAAAAACTCGCCCTTGTTCAGACTGAAGCCCATTTAATCGATCATATGACTGTCAGCCAGTTAGATCTCGATGCACCTTTTTGGAAGCCAGTTCAACGGCGCGTTGTGTCTTCAGAGTAAGAGAGTTCTTGATGTCATTCAGTCTTGTTCGAAATATTCAGTTTTTCTCTCTTCGCACACTCTGCTGTAGTGAACTAACAATGGCATCATCTGGTGTTTCATGGGCTTGTGAAACAATTTTCTTGACTGGTGGCGGTGTGACTATCTCAACCACAAGCGTACTACACAGCCTACACCTTTGACTTGAAACATTGGTGGACGTTTTTTTTTAAGAACTCTCCCCGACATTCAGGATCTACTAGAGCCACTAGAGAATGCAATATCTCAGGTGCTCATTCCTGCGATTACTGAGCGCAAGTGTAATCAGCTAGATAGGACCATTCTAGCGCTGCTAGTCCGCCTAGGTGGTCTTGGTTTTGGAAACCCATGCCTTGAAGCAAGCCGCGAGTACGCTTCCTCGGTCAAAGTAACAACACCCCTCGTTGAACAAATCGTGTCTCAGTCACATGAGCTACCAGAAGATTCCCTAGTAAAATCAGCGCAACAGGCAGTTACAAGGGAAAGATCAAAGGAACTCGAAGACAGAACAGAGCGTATCAAGGAGATGGCACCATGTAAGACTAAGCGAGCACTGAATCTGGCGGCGGAAAAAGGATCATCGGCGTGGCTTACAGTCCTCCCTCTTAAAGATCTGGGTTTTAACCTCAATAAAAGGCAGTTCTGCGACGCTGTTAAACTACGCTATGACTGGCCAATAGATGACATCCCTTCCAAATGTGCCTGTGGGGAAGTTTTTACAGTTGACCACTCCATGATCTGTAAACTAGGAGGTTTCGTCATTCAGCGTCACAATGAGTTCCGAGATCTGGAGGCTGAACTCCTGAGTACAGTTTGCAGTGACGTTGAGACTGAGCCAGTCCTCCTAGACATCTCTGGAGAACAGTTAAGAGGAGGATCCAACAAAGCACAAGATGCGAGATTGGATATCCATGCCATGGGTTCTGGGAGCAACGACGATCGGCATTCTTTGATGTAAGGGTTTGCCACCCCAATGCTGAATCGTATAAGGACCTGGAGCCGCAACAGATCTATCGTACGCATGAAAATGAGAAAAAGCGCCTGTACTCAAGGAGAGTTCTCGACATTGAGCATGGAGCATTTACACCTTTGGTCTTCACTACAACCGGCGGAATGGGCAATGAATGCTTCAGATACCATGGTCGATTAGCGGAGCTGATTGCTATTAAGATAGGGGAGCAATATGCCAAAACTCCATGTCATGGATCAGAAGCCGAATTTCATTCGCACTGTTAAGGTCTGCACTCGTCTGTCTTAGAAGTTCTAGAACATTACGAAGAATTCAACGTGACTTCAAAAACGCGGACATTGTCATTGAAACTGCAGAAGGGGCCATTTGAGAGATGTGTATTTTGTTTATTTTTTTTTCTTTTTATCAAGTGGAACTGATTTTAAAATGCCGAATTTCATTTTTTTTTAAAACTTCATGACATTTGTTTTTTTTTTCTTTTTCTTTACATTTCTTTTATTGCTTGAAAATATTATCTTTTATTTTTTTTAATCGAAATGAAATGTGAATAGGTTTTTAATAGCTCTTTTTTATATACAATTAACTTGTAAATAGCAATTTGTGTGGAATATTTTAATTAAAAAAAAATAAAAATAATAATAATAATAATAATAATAATAATAATAATAATAATAATAATAATAATAATAATAATAATAATAATAATAATAATAATAATAATAATAATAATAATAATAATAATAATAGGTTGAGCGAATGTGGGGGCTCAAAAAAACAACAGTCCCGGTGGGTTTGGGAGCCCGTGGCACCATCAAAAGGACATGGAAAACTACACCAACAAAATTCCTGGCAACATCAACATTATTGAACTCCAGAAAATAACTCTTCTTTCTACAGGCCACCTTCTTAGGCGGGTCCTTTCCATCAAATAAAAACCCTCTCTGCCTCCGTATTCTTTTATGTGCATGCAAATAAGTCTTCTTGACCTCGCTTTTCAGTGAAAATACTTTTGTTTTTACACGTGCTAGCGAGGCCATAAAGGCTAATTTAAATGCATACAAAAAAATAACAATTAAGCCCTCCATTTATGGAAGAGGTCTATTTTGTTTCAATTCCCTACTATAGGAATGTGTGTTTATTTGAATTTGTTTGCTCAGCTGCCGTGTTTTCAGAACAAGCCATACATGCATTTATCGATTCCTTCTCATGTTTCAACCACTGCCTCTATCACTGGCTTGTTTTTTTTGGGCTATTTTTCCTTTCCATACTTCAACAACGGCGTGTTCATTTACGTTCGTTACTTCGACTGCCTTGTTTTAGAACGAGCCATACATGTATTAATCAATTACTTCTTATCCTCTGCCTCTGTCATTGCCTTCTCTTCTTTAGCCATTTATCTCCGTTACATACTTCAACAAGGGCGTTTGTTACTTCGGCAGGCCAGCGCCCTTACTTAACGAGATGCAGTTTCACGACTTGAACGAGCCGTACGACTTGTTCGAATTGACTACGCCAGGACCTTCTCTAATGAGATGCAGTGTCACTAAAAACAAACGTCATGTTATTTGCATGAAAAGTATCACCCTCACCGCTTGCACCAGTCAAATTTTAACTTTCACGACTCGAACAAATAGTGAGTATTGGCTGACTGGAAACATTATATTGTGGTCTGGTTGGCCTTCAACCTCTATATTTTATAAGCATTGCTAGAGTTCATCTCACCCGCAAAACGTGAAGAACTTATTCATGTTTGTTACGAATTTTGAGTTACCGTATCTCTTACACTCAAATACTATGGTCACTTCAAACCCCTTTTTCAAAAGATTACCCTGAGAAGTATTCCTGAGGCTGCCACGCATTCCATAATTACAAACGTCTTTTTTGGGTCATAGGAATTTACCCAACTCTTTATTTATGCCAGAGCAAAAGTTTTGCGAAAACAACAATTTGACTGACTTAGAATCAAATGAGAAACAGCGAAAAAAAATCAATTTTTAAATAACAATCAGTATTGTTGAAGTTATGAATCTCAGTGTTCCTATTCTTGTTGCACTGACTTCGTTTTAGTTTATTTGACTTTCACCGTGATACTTTTTTCAATTCTTTTCTTTCAATATCTGGCAGTAGTAGCCATCCAGAGCTGGTTTCGATCCTTTGGGACACGGAGCACAGGCACCTGAGGTTACTGACCAATACTGACCATCAGGGCAACTGGTGTCCTTCTGAAGCTTGTCCTTTGTCTTGGTCTTCGTTGTCATTCTCATCCCCCCTCTATCCTTAGTCTTCATCCCCTTGTCCTTAGTTGGGCGTCGCAAAATGCAAAGCCTCACTCCAACTTTAAGCCTGAAGTCCGCAACAGGATCTGGGTCCGGAACTGGAACGGATTGGTAACCAGCTATAGAAACATGCCATTGGGAGTAAACCGATGGAAACAGCGGTGTCTTAATGATAAGTTCCTGGAGGTTGTTGTCATCCACATTAAGAGGACAGATCTTTGGTAAACTCGAACCGTATGGATTTGTCAACAAGTTACTTTCTTTTCTGCACTGGGCTTCACGACCTTCAAGATATTCAAAAATGAAATACCTCTGTGGAGCGATGATATATTTTTTCCCCCCTTCATTTTCGGGAAAGTGCTGGTTCCATCCGATGACTTTTGCTTCCACCCGCACCATGCGTTCAGCGGTGCTGACTGTTGGTAGAAAAACTTCAAACTTTTTTACCACAATTGCCGAGTTTTGATCCGGTGCGCTAATCCATCTGTTGTCAACCAGCCATTGGCTATTCGGTATCTTGAAAGTTACTGTTTTGCCAGAATATAAGTCAGAAAGTCTCATGAATGCTTGGTCGCTATCAGACTCTATTGGTACATCTTTATATGCCTCCACGTTTCTGCAAACTGGAGTGACATGAGAAACAAGACTTGCTATTACGCTGTTTATACCTTGGCAGACGCTGGGTCGACCTCCGCCCTCTTTGTACTCTAATATGTCACAGTATTCTTCCGTTATTTGCCAAATGTTTATTTGGTATGAGATGAAAGACACCTGACTTAAAATCTTTAGCCCGTTGACAGCATCTTCATCTTCATCTGCCTTCCTGGAAAAGTCTTCGTAATCGGCGGCTATACTCGAAGCAGCATCTATAGCTGTGGCTGCTCTCAGGTAGGAAGCCATAGTTTCAATGATTTGAAACTGAAAGTCATAGACCTCTTCATAAGTTGCAATCATTTCCTGTGCTAGAACCTTTGTCTTTGGACACAATCCAGAGCCTCGAACCTTGCCTTTAACAGTTGCCGCTAGAGCTGACTCTGTTCCAAGTATGACTTCGCACGAGTCTTCAACCAGGTTTTCCCACGTCGTTACCATGCCCGCTAATTCGGGTTTCTCTACTTGTGGATCATAAGCTGTGTATTGACTCAAAAATTCTTGTTTTTTAGTTTCAAAATCAACTGTCGATGGTTCCTGTTCAAGACTGTCAATTATTCCGCGGACATTTTCCAGAAAATTTGCGTTGGCATTTAATCTGGTCGAAATGCTGTTTGTTTTGGCTACGAGTTCATCAAAAGACTCGCTCATTTTTGCTAATTCTACCGCCTGACTAAGTTTATCGGCCAATTTTGCCGTTCGATCCATGAAATCCCCAGCACTGGAACCGCCAAAAATCTTTTCAAGGGGATTCATCAGAACAGCGGCAGCGAGGCCCACCTGAATTGTGTCTTCAGTAATTTCCAATGTAACTGCCGCGATTGCATGTTTTAAGATTTCATCAAGCTTTTCACCAAGCTGAGTGCTGAGCGAGGAAATAGCTTTGCCGTACTTGTTTAGCCTTCCATTGATATAACCAATGTCTGCTTTGGATTTCTCTCTGTTGAACGCTTCCACTTTTTGAAAATACGATTGAAGACCTTTGAATCTTTCATTGATTGTCTTGGATAACTCACTCTTAAGCCATTGGGTAAGCTCATGGAGAGCCGTTTCTTGATTCTGGACAACCTGAAGAATTCTATCCATTTCTGTCAAGCTTAGAAAGGCAGGATAGTCAATGTTAGTATTGAGTATTTTCTCAACTTTTCCACTCACTGGAGAGGTATTTGATTTGAGGTAAGCTTGTATCTGGATGATTGCTTTCCAGAATATACACTCACTTTTCTTGACGTTGCTAGGGAGGTTCCAAGATGTTTCGCATCCTGATTTTATGATCCTTAGATCTGGTACCAAAGCCATCATCGCTGTTAATTCATCCATCTGCCCTTGACCAAAGTACTTAAAGATTTCCTCTAAGTTCTTAATAATGAGATCGCTGAGTTCTTGAGTTGTCGCTGGATATACTTGCTGAAATTCGATTGGGTTGTTGTGCTTTAACATTACAAAATGCAACAGAAAGGTATTCCATTCTACTCCAGTCTTACTCGCATATTTGACTTTTTCGAAAGTATAAACTAAATTAACCATCCCGGGTAACGATACACAGAATGCTTGGTCAACAACTTTGTTTTCACAGGAAAGTTGAATTTCTTCTCTTAGAAACCGTCCACTTCTGCCATAAAGAATCGGGACAAAATCTTCCGCATTTTGTCCTAATAATCCTGTAGCAAGCCGAGCCTTTCCGTCAATGCTACTCAGCTGTTTCCCGAGATGGGGAAGGCAGCGTCTCAGTAAGGGGTGGAGTAGCCAAATATCTACATAAATTGCCCGAATATTCTCTTTTTTAATCTTAACGAAAAAACGATTATCGAGGGTAATATGAAAATAGAAGGCGTAAGCGCACTCTGGGTCAAAATACTTGGATGGATCAACGCAGCTTTTTTCCGCTGCACTTAATGGATGTCTCTTTGGAAGAACGCCATTTGCCACGAGCTGGTCTCTGATACTGTCCAGATCTTTTTTTACATCTCTTAAAGTAGGGCCCCCTGAATCGGTCGCCAATTTACGCAAGGCGTTGAAGTGAAGGCAGAAGTTTTTGAAACTGACCTCCGTCTGGTCGGACTTCTTCGTCTTAGCGGTCAAGGGCAGCATTAACACAACGCCCCATATAAATGCAAAGGTGATCATCTTCACTGTGGACATGACAGCTAAAATAAGAAAGAAAATAACTTTAATTTCAGGGTCGTGCAACAAATTTCTTAAACATATAAAATAACAATAAAAACTTTATTGAAATCGCCTTCAGCAATTAACTTAAAACAAAAGACAATGAAACATTGTAAATTTGGTCAAAACTTTACACCAATAAATAAGTAAATTATGTGCACATTTTACTGATAAATTTGTCATAACGTATTTAATATTAACTTAAAATGAGCCTGAGTCGGGCCAAAAACATATTTACGCCCAAGAACATCATCAACTCTATTACTACTTTAATAATTTCAGAGGGCATTTAGAAAGTCGAATCGTTTAAGAACGAGAAAAATTTTGAGGGTAGTTATTTAACTTAGAGTATTTAGTTTAAGACTGATTGACCTGATTGACAGGTAACTGCTCATTACCGACCTATACATGTATTCTCGACAAAGATCACTAATAGTTCAGTTGAACAGATTGATTACAAATTAGACCTTGCTTCCGTCACGATAAAGATTAGCTTAAAGTTTAAAAACTGTTTAAAAATGTCCCTGTACTTGGTCCGTGCCGATCTGTCACGGTAATTTAAAAATCAAAGCAAATATTTTATTTGAAATTGAAGTCTCAATTTCTTCATTGACCTTTTTCCACTATGAACCTTTTGCGTGGATATTCTACCCTAAAGGTCCATTGGCTGCCTTTGGACTGATCATCATGCATTTTCAAGTTCGAGTCCTTGTGTAGAACATTAGCATGTATGACGTATACTGTCGTAAAAGGTGGCAGTTTTATCAATATTGAAAGGCGTCTAAAATGTGACGATAACGTATAAGGTAAGATAAAATCTATGATTGTAAATTGATACAACTGGAACAAAGAAAAGAAAAATGAATAGATTTTACGTGCACATATAAACAAATACTCGCAGGTGATCACTTAAACATTCGTTCTCTTTTTGCGCTGTTTTTTTTCCTGCTAAAAGCATCTCAAAGAATTTAGTTGTATTCAAATTTGTTTCGAAGCAAGTCCTCTGTTACGGAATGTTCTAAGTTCTAATTAGCGGCCAAGTTTTTGTCACTTTCTTTCTTGTTAATTTTCTTGTTTTTGTTTTATATTTTTCCCCGTTAGTCTCATAGGGGCCACTTAACACTTGTGTCACCTAATTATGCGTACTCGGAGTATATAGCACATATGCATGTTATTTTATTTTTTCTCTTCTTTCGGTTGCATTTTTGGGGGGAGCGCATATCTACCGTTGGAGTTACAATCATTCTGTGAAGTCACTGCCGTTTAGATTATTTTTATTAGGAGATATCACCGATAAGGTTCGTATCGTCGTTTTTATGCGTCTTATGTTATTAAATGATATTATATAAAGGAAAATACAGGGAGATGTAAAGAATCAACCATAAGGGGACACAGAAAAAATCTGAGCCCCAGACGGGATTCGAACCAACGGCCCTCCGTGTTCTGGATCGGATGCTCTAACCTCTGAGCTACTGAGGGCTCGTTGGCGAGCAAGAGTCATTTATGATATTTTCCTTGTATTATTTGTTCTTATTTTCGTTTTTCTTGTATTTTACGTTAATGCTTATTTTTTAATTGACTGTTCTAGAACCAGTTTACCAAGTGTTTTCGGTGATTGAATAAAATTTTGACGTAGAGTTCGCCTGTATTTTTTGCGGCTACATCCTCTGTTAAAATATTCGGCCACTCTTGGTAAAAATCCAATTGGTAAGCCTCCCTACCAGATAGGATTTTCGAGAAGATTATGATCAGTTTGATTGTAATTCATTTCTTTGATTAACGGCCATTACAAGCTTCCATCTCAGTGCAATTCGTATCTGGTATAAATAAGTCTGCCTTACTTTATTTGATACTTAGTTTCCCCCTATACCCTTTATATTACTCTCGAAGAATTTTATTTTCTAGTCTGCCGATGATGATTAGTTGAAGCCCTTTAAACTTAATTTGTCCCTCCAGATTTGCCAAAATTAATGAATGAGGCAGCTAGGTCATTCGGTAAAGCTCAACTGACGATCCACTTGTTACCTAACCCGAGTCGGTTACCAAACAGTAATTCAAAAGACTTTGAACTATTTTAAAAGAGATAGCTATTCATAAACGATGGAGCCTTAAGTCTCCGCTTAGCGATGCAATAAGACGTTGCCTTCTCAGCATTCATTCCGTTTCAGGTACCTTGAAAACGTTTCTGGTACCCTGAAGAACTACACACAACAAGGGTGATAAGATACAACGAGGCTATCAGGTAGGCTGAAAAGGATCGTTGAGTTTAGAGTCATAGAAAGGCAAAAGACAAATGATCGACTTTGCTTTGATATTCTTGAAAATTGTGAAAAAAAAAATAGGAAAATAGCAATTGCAAATTGATTAAAAATTGGTCTTCTTCTCGAAAAACAACTTAACATCCTTTTATTATGCTAGTCTGCATTTATTTTGAAAATTAAGTTGTTAATAAATACGGTAAATTGTTTCGGTTAAATGAAGGAACAGACTATATGCAAAAAATGGCTGACATTTTTAACATTATTACGTTTGCATTCAAATGAGTAAGACTAACCTAGTTCTTGAGATCAAATTCTCGGTCATTCTTTAAAAATATTCAACTGGCGAGTCTCGCTACCAGTTTAGATGTTTAAGAAGTTTATGTCAAGTTTGGTTGTGGAAAATCAAAGACAACTCGAGATCACCATTGTGAATTTGTTTTGTCATCAGATCATAAATTATAAATAACTTTTTAATCAAGGATTGGAAATGTTTCAAACCGTTAGATTAAACAATTACACTCACCTAATTCGCTTTATTTTATAGTCGAATTTCAACACAATGAATGATTGACCAACATAAAAGGCGTTCTTCAACACACCAAGCACAGCATACAAAATTCAGTTAAAATCTCAATTATCGTAAAGAAAGTGCCGTTCAACATTCTGCGTTTGAAACTCTGACGTGTTCAACACGACCATACTGAGAGGTGTTGCCTTCTCAGCATTGATTGAAACATTTCAGCTAGCCTTAAGACTATTCGGGTACCCCGAAGAACTTGGCACATCATTGGTAATACAAACACAGCGAGGTTATCAGGTAGATTGATGAGGTTTATTGAGTTCAGAGTCATTGAAAAGCAATACACAAATGATCAACTTCGCTTTGATATTCTTGGAAATTGCGAAATTTGGCACGCAAACAAAACTTCTTGTGTTAAATTAGCGTCTGTGCTAATATAAAGGGATGTAATATAAAGGGATGTACGGAAACCCTGGAAATTTATTTTCTTGGAAAAGCAATGAAATATTTGAATACCAAGTTCTATAAGCTTTAATTTGATATAGGATTTTGGTTATCTGTGATGTAACTGAAAGGCGCTACATCCGTTAAACTGAAGCCACCCCTGAAGGTACACGGTAACCTTAAATGCAGACAAAATAATATTAAAGTTTTAGCCATTTTTGCACAAGGTCTGCTAAGTTTAAGACTTTCAAGTCTGCTGGCGTTTGAGAACACTATGGGCCAGTTATTTAAACAGAGTCCAACTTAGGTCGCGGCTTAAGACAATCAGTGGGCCTGTAAATCTGTCTATAAGTGGTATATTTTAAGTAGATAATACGTTTTCTAGACTGGGACACAAGTCTTCTTTGATTAACATCAGCAGCAGACAATGTTTAGATATGATTGTTGGCAAAATTGAAAATGGCTTAGAACGTGGTTTTGTTAAACACCGTCTAAACTGCCTTTTAATAACTGTCCCTATTTGTTTAACTACATCAGTTTTTAGTATATTAGAGCAAGTTAATTAACTGTCTCACCTCTCAAGGGGAGCCGGACCTCAGGGAATAGCGTATAAGTCTGGCCTGGCTTTCTCAGTGATCGCAACTAGGCATTTGTGAAAACAAATCACACCTGTCACCATGAATTGTTGTACATGTCGTAAGATAAATAATGAATAAGTTGTTTTTTGTTTTTCGCAAGACTTGGAAATTTATCAGACCGTTGGACTTAACAATTAAATTCACCTCAACGTTATTTTGTTGTGGAGTCTAGACACGATGAAGATGTTTCACCTACAAAAAAAAATGTTTTTCAACACACCGAGCGCCTAAAGACTAAAAAAATGTTATAAGAGAAAGCCATTCATAAGCCGGATGGTGCTTTAAGTCTTCGCTTAGCGATGCATAAGAGAAAAAAGAAAAGAGAAAACAGAAAGGAAAGAAAGACAACAAACACGCTGCGTATTTCAGCAGTCATTAGAATGTTTCAGGTACCATGAAAAGGCTTCCGGTACCCTGAAGAATTTCACACAATGACATCAAGGGTGATATGACACAACAAGGCTATCAGGTGGATTGAAAATGTTCGTTGAGTTTGGAGTCATAGCAAGGCAAAAAGACAAATGGTTAACTTTACTTTGATACTCTTCAAAATTACGAAAAAAGGAAAAATAGCCATTGAAGATTGATTAAAAATTGGTCACGCGTGCAACCTTTCTCGGGTAAAATTAGTGTCTCACTAAAACTAGAACTCTTCGAAAAATAACTTAACATCCTTTTATTATGTTAGTTTAAATTTATTTTGTTCATTAAGTGGTCATTGCAAATGCTAAATTGTTTCGGTCAATGAAGGAATGGACCATATGCAAAAATGGCTGACATTTTAAACGTTATTTCGTTTGCATTTAGACAGGCCCTACTAACCCCGTTCCTGAGTTCAAATGCTTGGTCACTCTTTCAAAATATTCAACTGGTGAGTCTCCCTACTAGTTTGGATGTTTAATAAGTTTATGCCAAGTTTGGTTGTGGAAAATCAAAGACAATTGACGCCATTGTGAAAAATTATAAATAAGTTGTTTTTAAGCAAGACTGGGAAATTTTTCAAACCATTGGATTAAACAACTACATTTACCTAAACCGCGTTCTTTTATTGTAGAACTTCAACACAATGTTTGAACAACACATCAAGCACAGCATGCGAGGCTATCAGGTGGACTGGCCAAATTGGCCACGCGCGCAACACTTCTTGGGTAAAACTAGCGTGTGTGCTAATGTAAAGGGATTTAATGATTAAAAATATATATTAACATTCTTTAAATACATTAACCTGATTTATTTTGTTTACTGAGCTGCAATTACATATGTGTAAGACATAGCAAGGTTATCAAGTGGATTGAAGAAGGTAATTGAGTTCGGAGTAATAGAAATTAAGGCGGGGGTATTGTTTTTATCCCTTTCTGAATCTTCTGGCGAATCATAAACTTCAACGTTCTACTTGTTACGTAACTCAAGTCGGTTAGAGTAGCTTCGAAAAAACTCAACTCACATCGCATTGTCAGGGTTGATAATGTGGTCAACTGGTACGGTACTGAGAGGTGGTGTTAAAACTACCAGGGCTAAACCAACATTGTATGGGCATTAAACATTTAAAATAGATTACGAGCCCGCGAATCACGATCATCCCAGACAAGTCCTGCTATGACGTAAGCTTTGACGTCTTTTAAATAGCAGGACTTGTCTGGGATGATCGTGATTCGCGGGCTCGTATTCTGGAGAGTCCTGGGTTCGACAGCCCCTTCTCTGACCACTGGCTGGATTTGTTTAAGGGAAGTCCGATCCTCTTTTCAAGTCCTCGGTCACTCTTTAAAAATAGCAAACTGGTTAGCCTCCCTACCGGTTGGAATTTTTAAAACGTTTATGTTTAGTTTGTTTAAAACAATATTTTTCTTTAATTTCACAACCCACAAATTTCTAGCTGTAAATCTAACCGTGTATAAATTTATTTCTGCTATCTTACTTGCCACCTACTGATATCCTTTATATTACTCCCGCATTTCTAATCTACCGATGACAAGTAAGTTGAAATTATTTAATTTTTTCTCTCTAGGTTCATCAAAGGACTTAATGAACTATAAAATAGGCGGGTTATTGTAAACCTCACCGTTCTACTTGTTACCTAACTGAAGTCTGTTATCAGCATGCTAATTACAGCGAAGGGGAATTGACTTCCCAATTTTCATAAGAGATAGTCAATCATAAGCGATGGCCGTTTAAGAGCAATTCTCCAGGAAAGTGAAGCAAAGTTGGAAATGAAAATTTTTGACCCCCC
Source organism: Pavona decussata (assembly GCF_977016875.1). Lineage (NCBI taxonomy): Eukaryota > Metazoa > Cnidaria > Anthozoa > Scleractinia > Agariciidae > Pavona > Pavona decussata. Next base: position 853,033 of record NW_028145486.1, on the reverse strand, counting down.
TTCATTTTTTGTGTGGAGGTAGGGTACCTGGAGGGATGAACAAAAACAGCCATATTTGGATCGGCAGGGGCGTCGTTGCCATGGAACTTGATCACGTCGGCCTGAGATCTATGTTTTGACCAAAAAATTCACTCTCAAATAGTAAAAATAAACGAGTCTGGTTCTCGAGTACATGTGAACCAATTCAAATGAAACTCATACAGATGGTAGAGCCACTCTCCCAGTTTATAAAATTTGCCGTTAGAGTATTTTGGGTTCTATAATCAAGAAGACAATGTTCGTATTACTATGTTGCCTGTCAGCCATTTTGGCAAGAAGGAAAAACAAGCACAACCATATTCTTTATTTCTCCGAAAGTACTCTTTCCACATAAACCAAATTAGCAGCAGAGCTTACATAGATATTGAAGTTTATAAATATTATAAAATTTATTTGGGGAAAATTATATTCTGGCTATGGGTGATGAAGACATCCGAGGCAAGTTGCAAAAAATTGCAAAATTGGAAATGTCGAGGGCTCCAGTATTTGGCTCAAACGGGCTTTAGATAGAGAATATCAGCTTCAGAGGTTTTTTCATTCATCTTATCTGTTATCTACATTTGATTGATTAGGTTTTGGCCAACGAATTTGATGAAATATAAATTAAAACAAAGCCTACCTTGCAACTTTTAGGATTTTCTTCAGGATGCTTTTGTCGTATAGGATGGGTCTCTCAGTTCGCTCGCTCCATTTTCTTGACCAAATCTTGCACAGACTCTAGCGGAAAGGACAAATCTAACTGCCTAGCCTCGCCGAACATCTACTTTTAGACCAAAGATAATGATGCATTAACTCGAATAAAGAACAGTCGAACAGGTCAAACACAGTCGTGTGTCGAGTATCGAAATAATTCATCAATACAATCCATCCAGGAAGTTTAATAAATGCATCAAGATCACAGCTGAGCAAACGCATGTCTGCGACGATTCTGGATAAAGTCTTTGGCTAAATCGAGCCGTACATTCCGTGGTGCATGGTTGAGAAGCAAAGAAATCGTTGTTTACGACCTGTTTACGACCAAACGTACGAAGACCGGAAATAAGAAGAGCAAAACTGCTGACCGGATGTAGTTTTAAATGCGATATACGCGCTTTTTGTTTGTTTGTTTGTTTTTGTAGCTTCGGCTAATTGTCGCAATGGCATTATCTCTTCTTTAGATATTTTTGGTACAATATATCATTGATAGAGGGATAAAAGGACGACTTTTGATCCGCTTTTATGACTGTTTTACAGTGGTGAATAAAGAGGACAAAATAAAAGCGCTTCACTAGTCGTTTTATGCAACCACATAAGCCGCCCATGTTTCCTGGGTTTGTTTGTTTTTTATTTATTGCTTATTGGATGTTAAGGATGGCCTGCATGTAAGATAAGACGCTGATCTGGGGCATTAGCGTACACATTAGAAGTTACGAAGTTGGAATGTTTGACCCACCTCTCCTCCAGAAATAAATAAGTCCTCTCCAAGCCGATAAATTTTCACATTCAGTACCTAATACCTACCCAAATTTTGGCATTCTTCTGTTTGTTTATTTATTTATTTTTTGCTGTTGTTTTTTTGGTGGGGGGAGGGGTGACCGGACGTAAATTTGTGCCGTCGATCAAAAACACTGTAAGGGAAATTTGCATATCGTCGTTCGAAGGAAAATATCCTGGTCGGGACAATGGAAAGTTGGTCTCTTTCAAATCCCAAAAGGGACATTTCGGTTTGTGAGTGCAGTGGAAACAATATAAAACTCAGTGAATGTCAAAGGGATATTTCCAGGCACGTGCAAGCCTACGGACCTAGTATAAACCGTGATGAAATCAGCGACGAAATGGATCTTATTCTTTGCCGTGCAGGTAAATAAAAGTAACATTTCACGCGCGAATTTTTCATTCTCTTGCCACGAATAGTTTATCATAACTGAACTTGTGATTGCATTTTCGCAGTCTAAAAAGAAATCTTTTTTTTTTGGGTGCGGCTATTATGATCATGCGTTCAATTTTCACCCAAGCTTCAGTCCAGCTTCATTTCCTTTCTTTTTGTTTTCATTCGGTTATTCTGTTTTTTTTTGTTTTTTGTTTTTTTTTTGGCTTTCTTCACCATTGCCATTGTGAACCAACCCCATTACAAGAGGATATCATTACACATACATCCGGTGTTACACCCCATTACATTGTGTTACATCCGGTCAGCAGTCGTGCTTCTCGGACTTCCGGCCTATGCGTTCAGTTTATTTACCATTCTTGGCTTGTCGACTATCGTAATATCTGACTCGATTTTAGCCAAAGACGTTACTGTGGATTGTTCAAAGGCATGTATTTGCTTTGTACATCGATCTCGACACATTTACTTTACTTCCTGGCCGAATAATATCGATGAATTTAGGTGCTCGACGGCAGAAATCGCAAGCATTACGACATGTTTTGGACTTTGTCAACTATTCTTTGTCAAGTGTATGCGGGCTACTGGTATCATCATCCCTGGTCTGAAACACAGCAAACTGGATATTCGATGGGAGTAACTGTTAGTCTGTGCTAGATTTGGTCAAAAAGACGGAACGTGCGAAGGAGAGACACTGGAGAGAACCACGCGACGAAAGCATCTTGAAGAAATTCCCAAAACCTTCAAGGTAGGTTTTGTATCAATTTATATTTCATCAAATTTGTTGGCCAAAACCTTACTTACTAAATGTAGGTAGCAGACAAGATGATAAAAGATACTTTTGAACCTTATTTTCTCTCTCTAAAGCCTGTTTGAACTAAATACTAGAGCTCTCAAAATTACCAATTTTGCAATTTTTTGCAATTTGTCCCAGGTGTCTTCAGCACCCATGGCCAGAGTATAGTTTTCCCCAAATTGATTTTGTGATATTTAGAAACGTCAATATCTATGTAATCTCTGCTGCCAATTTGGTTTATGTGGAAAGAGTACTTTCGGAGAAATAACAAATATCGTTGTGCTTGTTTTTCCTGCTTGTCTAAATGGCGGACAGGGAACATAGTAGGACGAGCATTTTCTTCTTGTTTATAAAACCCAAATTATTGTAACGGCGAATTTTATTAACTGGGAGAGTGGTTCTACCATCTGTATGAATTTCATTTGAATTGGTTCACATGCACCCGAGAACCAGACTCGTTTACTTTTACTTTTTGAGAGTGGAACTTTTGTTCAAAACATGGTCCCAAGGCCGACGTCATCTAGTGCGGTTACCATGGCAACAATACATCTACCGATCCAAATATGGTTGTTTTTGTCTATCCCCCAAAGTAACCTACCTACACACAAAAATTGAAGAGGGGTTAAAATTTTTCATTTCCAACTTTGCTTCACTTTCCTGGAGAATTGCTCTTAAGTCTTCGTCGAAAAAAAAAACAAAAACAAAACAAAACTGAACCAACACGCTGCCTTCTGAAAACTCTTAAAGGCTAGACGTTTCAGGTACCCCGTGAAGAACTTCAAACGTCATGGTGATAAGACACAGCGAGGTTATCAGATGGTTTGATGAGGTTTATTGAGCTCAGAGTCATCATATATAGAAAGGCAAAGCAAAGATAATAAACTTTGCTTTGATATGCTTAAAAATTTCGGAAAGAGAAGAAAATAACCAACAATTCTTGGGTAAAATCATCGTTGATGCTAATGTAAAAAGAAAAAAAGGCCTCACTCAATTTAACTTCAATCCTCGGTCACCTTTTGTAAATAGTCAACTGGTAAGCCTCACTACTAATTAGTATGTTTAAGAGGCCGTTTCGGATCAGTGTGGTTGTAAAATATTTTTTTGATTACGCGTCCTCATAAACTTCTAACTGCAAATCTAAACGTGTATAAAACACGTTCTAAAACCAAATGTGATATTCTAAAACGCCTTTTTTTGCACAAAATTGGCACTTTCGGGTGAAAAAGTGCCAAAATATCAGGTAAAGTTTGCAATAAGTAGGCTCTTATGGCTTATATGTGCCAACTTCCTAGTAGCACTTTCACAAATTTGGCCAGTATGCGCTGTTATTGCAACTTTTAGCCAAAACCAGCATGTCAGAAATAACAAGAATTGTTGTAAAAATTACCAGTTTAAGGTAGTATGGCATGTTTTTCACTAAATGTCCAACATTTTGCAAAAGCAAAGTGGCAAGAAATTAGCAATTAACTCATTTTATTGCCGGAAACAAAAATTTATTGCACAAATTGTCCCATTTTTTCGAAAAATTTCCAAGGCGTTGAAAATTTTGGTAATTTTTGGGAAGAAAGCGTGTTAAACATCCAAGCCTTGAAAATGGCAGTGGAAATTTCCAAAGCCATCTTTTTCCTACAAACTCAAAATTGCCATGGAAATTTCCATGGCCATTTGTTTTCTTCCAAACACAAAATGGCCATGGAAATTTCCAATGCCATTTTTTCTTCCAAACACAAAATGGCCATGGAAATTTCCAAGGCCATTTTTTTACTTACAAACTCAAAATGGCCATGGAAATTTCCAACGCCATTTTTTTTTTGCAAGCACAAAATGGCTATGGAAATTTGCAAGGCCATTTTTTTCTTACAAACTCAAAATGGCCATGGAAATTTCCAAGGTCATTTTTTGCAAAGACAAAATGGCTATGGAAATTTCCAAGGCCATTTTTTTTTTGCAAGCACAAAATGGCTATGGAAATTTGCAAGGCCATTTTTTTCTTACAAACTCAAAATGGCCATGGAAATTTCCAAGGCCATTTTTTACAAACTCAAAATGGCCATGGAAATTTCCCAGGCCAATGTCTACAAACGTCGTGTTTACAACGTCGTGGCGGGGGGAGGGAGGGGGAGGAGGAGGGTAGAAAATTACCATGGCCATTTTCAGCATTTCTGTGTGTTTTCTGCGGAGTTAGAAATATTGAAAATCCAAACGTTTTAAAGCATTAGACATTTCTTCTGCTTGGCGCGTCCTGGAGTGCAGTGGATCGCGGATCTGTCTACTCTTTTGAACGAATTATAAATAACTGCACTTTGCCTGTTATTAATTTCGGATCCTGGATCTCATCCTTACTTGTTCTTACGGGACTGATTTATCGGCTCGTGTGAACTTACATACAACGTGCTGGGATTCAAAGGTCATTGACATTTCTACAATAATAGTTCCTGAAATTCTCGCTCGAGAGGATCTAGCACAGCTCATCACCACATGTCAGAGAGTCCCAAGTTGATGCAGATGAGAAAGACGTAATATACAACATTCAGAAACTAGCTGTTCTTAGTTGTGACCGTACAACGGCAATAATCTATAAGCGGAAAGCCTTGTAAAGCTTTTTTTGTGTAAACTGATCCGACTCACTGTGCAGCTACAAAAAGAAGTTTGAATTCAGGTCACGATCACTCTAAGCGAGCGCCCAACTATTATAAAGAGCTGATGTACCCGGGCTGTGCCAAGCACTCAAATTTATCAAAAAGGTAAAGAAAGGTGTCATCGACTTTTAGAGTTCCCCGAATGGACCGGAGCATTTCAAGTTCTCCACACACAATTATGCCAGAACACAGTGAATCAAACATTTAAATTATGTGATTAGATATTTATTGCTAAAAGGAACGTCAAGCCTAAAATTACAACAATCTTTCCACTTACTTTAGTATTCACCTTCCTAAACTTGGATTCCGCTGAAAAAACTAATGATCCGTACTTGTACATGTGTCTCTGACTCCCATGGTATACAGACAGTTCACTAGAATCTTTTTGGCGGAATCAATTCTATGAACCGTTTCTCGGTGCACCACAAATATGCTACAAATGATTCTATGACAAAGGCCGGAAATGTCAGGGGGAATATGTAACATATTTCTTTTGTTAATGACTGTGTGCCGGCAGAGCTCGTCACAGAATTACACCAAAAAGGAAAAAAAACATTACTTTGTAGGTGAAAGACTTGATTTTACTTCTCAAGGCTCTTTTCTTCAAGAAAAGTAGCCTGGGAGACTTCACACGAGCCTAGTAGGTGACGCAGTCGGTATCTGGGTTGTATACGCCTCACCACAACTGCCACCGTTGCGCCGACAAAGGGCTTATTTTGTTTTCCATCTGACTTAAAACGACACATATTCATTTCTCTGGACAAGCACATAGAACTCCGTGATCATCAGGCTATACAACTGCCTTTACAGCTTGTAATACAACGTTCGAAAAAGAACGAAAGCTGATACAAATTTGGTGTGTACTACCTTGGACCCACGAACAGTGGATGAATTAGGCCAGTGCGACTAAACCGTTAGAAGACATCTATCGACATCTATCCCGCCGGGTCACGGTAAGAATGAAATCTTTCTTGTTTCTGCCAGTAATAATATAATAGGGTCTACAAAATATTCTTAACTTGCACAAATTTCTACATTATCCTTCTGAGTGGAATTTCAAGACCTTTTGACACGAATGAACGGAAATTAAATAACTGTTAACGTCCCTTCCACTTTTGAATCTATCAATTAGCCTTTTCGTACCGCGGGGCGAGTTGTTTAGTTACCGTTCACTACCGCGTCAGTAACCTGAACTAATGTTAAACTTTGACGATTAAGTTGTGCTGATTTTGTGTTGTTCCTTTTATTTTCAGGTGCAGTGGGAGTCACTTCTGCAATCCAAATTGCCCCGGCTGTCGACTGTTGTGCCAAAATTAAAACGGCATGTGTGCATGCACGCGCTGATATCAGATAGGAAAAAAAAACCTCATTGGATTTAAACATATAATTAGTACAGAGAGGACAAAAATCTAATGTGTTAAAATTTTTAAACATTTCAGCAGTTTGTTTTCAATTTAGTAATAGTAGAGTATTATCGAGCACTTAATGTCATCCATGCCACAAGATTTCATGTTTTTTTATGTTATCGAGGTGTTCGGTCTATATTTCTTTGCATCATTTTTTTTTTGTGTAAAGAAAGGGCAATTTGTAAAATGGAGAATATGTCTTGGAAGAGGTTAAAAGTAACGTCGAAAAATGTTCACGCCCATCATTCATGTTAGTAGTTTTCCAATGACCTTTACGCTCGACATTTAGAAATTCATCCAGAAAAATAACGATGCAGTTTCAATGTTCACTTTGCACTTCTGCTAAAAAATGACGTTGGAAATTTCCATGGCCATTTTGCCTTGGTATCAAAACCGACGTGGAAATTTCCATGGCTTTTATGCCTTTATATCAAAACCGATGTGGAAATTTCTATTGCCATTTTGCCTTTGTATCAGAAACGACGTGGAAATTTCGATGGCCATTTTGCCTTTGTATCAAAACCGACGTGGAAATTTCCAAGGCCATTTTGCCTTTGTATCAAAAACGACGTGGAAATTTCCATGGCCATTTTTCATTTTATTTTTGTTGATGGAAGGCAGCATATTCTGCAAAAAGACATTTTTCGCAATATCTTGCAAAACAAAGCAAAAGTTTGGCAAAAAATACCCTTTATAAGTGAAAAATTGCAAACATACGTTCGAATTTGGTAAAATTTACTTCTTTTATGCAAAATTTTTACATACGACTCAAGCAGTTTAAGGCCTGGGTTTGAAGGGTGTTCAGAAATTATGAATGATCCCCTATATCTTCGGTTTGTCTGCCTAGAACAGGATCAAATTTTCCCTGAATATTAAACTTGATGTTTTCTTTTGCCTTAACGTATAATTTTGATCACGTGACACATCACGTGACCAAAAAATGAAAATTTCGTAAATCGGCGATATGGCGGCGAATTTTCTTAATATAGATAACTGAATTAGTGTTTCCGAAGCAAATTTTAAATATTTAACTTTCTACGTTTGGAATGACTGTCCTTAAATTTTTAAATTGGAGAAATTAACAATCAAAGGTTGAATTGTGGACTTAAAAATGACCTTTGTCCTGATAAATTTTTTCTGGAGAATAATGGACGATCATTCCAAACGTGAAGCGATGGAGATAGTTAATCTTTATTAGAAAAGCGTTTTTGTTTGATGTTTTCTCTTAAAGCCGTCGCCTACCTGTCAAATATTTGCTTTTTTCACAAAAACGATCACGTGACAAGTCACGTGACATATAGCACTACTTATTATGCTTAAAAATTTTTAGAATGATAAGATCTTTTTACCTTCCAAATTTCAGTTCAGTGCCATTGAAATTGTTAAAGTTATCTAAAATAAACCATTTTTCCTCTTAAAAGCCCTTAACCCAGGCCTTAAACTGCTTGAGGACTAGCCGATTAACCCAAATCTTGCAAAATTACGATAAAAGTGTCACATTTTTACCAGAATTGGGCTATTTTAGAATACGACGGAAGGTTTTAGAACGTGTTATTATTAAATAAATGTTGCTTTATTTTATTTACGTACATACCCCCTAGGATCCACTAAATTATTTCCACAGAAATTTCAGCTAAACTTGCCAAGCTAGGTTGCTTTCAGTTGCCCACATGAACAAGTCATACACGTCCAGAGTCCGTACGGTAAGATTCTACTCCTTCCCTTGGATATAATCAAGAACTAAAAAAAAAAAAATTTTACTCATCTTGTGGACCTTTGGTCTGTACTGCTATCAAGTTCTCTATTCATTCTTTTTTTACATCAGCAAAAAGTAAACACGGTAGCTATAAACTCGGCTGTTTAACATCTAAAATAGCTTAATGACAAAAAGAGATTCTCATACTACCTTCTAGAATGCATTTACAGGAGAAAATTTTATTCTACATACTAATTTTTATGCAATGTTGTGGAGTTTCAAACTAGCGTGAATCAAGTGCTACGACAGACTCTGTACACAACAGATTTACTATTTTGTCTGATTATTTATAAGAAATTGCTGTGAGAAAGTCGTTTAAAACATTTTTTTAAGGCCCGCTTAAACTGTTTCAACATTTGCTTCAACATGCATTCAACTCGGGGTTGGGAAGGGGAAGGTTTTGGGCACTTCAGTTCAATTTGGTTCCTTTCCCAGGTTAGAGTGATTTGGAAGGAATGTTTTGGCGACATCCTGCATTCAGATGCTTGTCTTAATGATGAATTGGTTGATGCTGACATACGTAGGGGCAAGGCTAGAGAGCAGGTTGGTGACTTGCAGTTGGGTGTCAAAACCACTTGGCTGGGGAGGGCAATGTTTCACACGGAGTATAGTTGAATTTTAGGACCTATGCAGTTTGAAGGCGGGAACGTTTTTGCACAGACGTAAGTTGTCACAGGCTCAGGAAGTCAAAACATCTGGCTAGACTGAATAGAGTTATTTTATATGGAATAAAAGGGTTTTTGCGCTAGTTCTTGAACTTCCGGTTATGACAACATCTAGTATGCTAGATGACCTCAACTTATTATATGGACGGAAACTTCGGGCCTCTTCGGCCTCCATTTTGGTTTGAGACTTTGCTGAGAACTTCGTAATTTTTTAACTTGAATTTTTATTTAACAAAGGACCACTCGCTGGCTAAAGTTGTTTCCAAACCAGATGTGTGTTTTTGTTAACAAAGAGCAAACAAAGCTCGTAGAGTGCAATACTTTAAGTGCTATTATATCATTTTTGGATACTTAATGCATAAAGGTTTTCTTTCTCAAGAAAATTAAGGCATGGGTCTCTAGTTATTTACTCAAAAAAGCAAGGGGGTGGTCTATCTTCTGAAGATTTAGCTATAACGTCGTAAGACTTTGACAGCATAATATGCTTACAAATGTTAACATATTGACATAAAGAACTTATACAAATTAGGTCACGTGATCTTTCACGGATGCAAAATTAAAGAAAACTTTTGAGCAAAAATGGCACCACTTTTTATTGCCTCCCGGGGGCTGCCTGTAGTTTTAAAACTTTACCACTGTTTATCACTTCATTTCTGTGCCCGGGCCTTTTCAAATATTCCCTCAATTTTGCAAATAAACGGCCAATTTTACTTTGGAGGGACTGGGCACTAGTAAGAAATGCCTTTTATTTTCAAAATTAAAGGAATATTCAAAAAGCCCGGGCACAGAAATGAAGTGCCTTACAGTGGCAAAGTTTTAAAACTACCGGCAGCCTCTAGGAGACAATAAAAAGTGGTGCCATTTTCGCTCAAATCTTTTCATGAATGTTTCGGCCGCAACAGGTCACGTGGTCTAATTTGCATAAGTTGTGTATGTCAATATGTTGACATTTGTAAGCATATTATGCTGCCGAAGTCTAACGACGTTACGGCTAAATCTTCAGAAGATTGTCCACCCCCTTGATTTTTTGAGTAAGTGACTAGAGACCATGCCTTAATTTTCTTGAGTTAGGCAATCAGTATGTATACATCAGTACACGTTTTTCCACTGTTATTGCCCTCGCTACCATTAAGTAAGTCCTGACGGTGCCAAATTCGAAATTCTTCACCATCAGCCACTTGTACTGGAGGCTTTAGTACGCGAAAAACCACCTCAGTTGAGTTGGTATGGTAACCAGGAAGGCTATAAGCAGCTCGATCATAATCAGGGAAGATAACTGCGTTGTTTTGGTTTGTAATAAGAATTGTCAATTGCGTTGGTTGGTGACATCCCCAATAGCTTCCGTATTTATTTGGCTGGCATTTCACA